>NC_088300.1:32516382-33116382 GCF_032854445.1 Liolophura sinensis | reverse complement strand
CCTAATAATAAGCTAAACAGATGACATTAAAATCCTGATTTCCAACACAGTAATCACGTTAAATATTAAGTGTACAGATTTAATAAGACCATAGGTGTAAGACATGTAAGAAGGGTGAGAGGAAAAAAACAGCCATTAGTGGAGTGGATATTTTTATGGTGAATACCAGGCTCTTATGACCTGGTCCCAGCTGTCATATGTCAACTTGTCAACAGGTGCTAATGAATGCTGATTGACCAGGTGAGTTTCAGGTGAACAGGAGCTGATCTAAGATTGTGTCTGGATGAGGCGGGGAAACTTTAGCTGCTGGGGTAAATATTTTAGCTGCGTCTGTTTAATCTGCCTCCGTCTGTTCTGCCACGTGTTGATTCAGGCAGTATTTGCTTCAACTGGCCATCAATACTGATGGGGAGCCATGTTCGCTATTGTTAAGCGGGGCCAGTTTTTATCAGGGTTCTGAATTCATGAAGAGCTCCGATCAATGCTGGTCACACCAACGTCAGGCGAGTGATTATCCAATTTATCTGTTGTCAGACATAGTTCACACTGTGACGGGACTGTATCCTGACCACTGTAAATTAGAGCAAGCGGAGCATAAAACCGCCATACACGATCTGCTTCAATGGCTTACTTTTTCCTTTAACATGGATATAGCCTAAAGCAGTGCAAGTATAGCCAACTGAAACCGGTACACATAACACGCAGGCAGACAGCTCCCACTGAATACATTGACACTTGATTTTGGTTACCATGACTACATAGCTTAGTAACCATGGCGATATGAAGCAGGAAAAGACGGCACAATGTGTATATGCATAAGGCTAGGGGCAGATCACATGGGGTAGTGAGTCAGGCAGCTTTTAGCCAGTCAGAGTCTTCCTGTTTAAACCCTCCAATCTCAGGGATGCTTACAGAGGCCCAGTCTTCCCCTCCTAACCAACCTACCCCCACCTTGGAATATTTGGCCAACGGGGGCCTTTTTACAGGACGCAGTTCTTCCAGGCCGCCATACTGTTATTTTGTTTGTTTGCTCAGCTTCACTTGTCTTCCATACAACCCTGCTGATAAAGCTGCTCTGGCTCCTTTTTGAACATCGCTCCAGGAATGTACCCCTAATTCGTAAGTAGAACCTACCCTAACATAGTGTCTATCAGAGAGCAGGGGACAGAATCGCACAGCTAAGGGGGACATGCACATGTATCCTAATGTGGGCATGTGTCAACACAGTAAGGTCCTCCTCAACTAAACCATGTCACATGTTCAGGGGTCAGTCAGCATGACAACTTACATATCTCTGTATTATCTCCACTTTATCTGCAGCACATTTGGCTGGGCTGCCTTTAACTAAGGTTTGGTAGGAGTAATAGAACAGTATTATATAGGCATATACTGGTAGGCTTCATAAGAGCATTTAGTACCTGGTCCCTGGGTAACAGACATCTGTGACTGGAGGGGTGAAGTTTTTGTTACATCAGCAAGACCTCACTTTGTTACATTAGCACTGCCCCAGGGGGGTAACCAGATAGGGCTGACCTTTACAAGTGGTCTGAGACAGTGAGGGACTATAGGATATACCACCCCCATCATGCCTGTAATTTACACAGGCAAAGGGAAATGACCCGTGTCCACTACAGTGGCTATCATGTTGACCAACCATGGCAGCACCCAAGGGATGACAATGGGGGCGGGAAGAGGAGGGCTGGTACTCCTGGCATCTGCTGAAGTTTTTATTATCCTATAAACAGGTAGATGTGTGACACATGCCCTGGGTTGTTGCGAAGCCATAGAGTAAGTGGAGAGAGGTACATAAATGTAGGTAAACATATAATTACATCATTACCAGGGAAACTTTTGTGCACAAAAAGTAGGGTTAGACTTGCATGATTGCAACATAGTTGACCCTCAAATGCCTTATGTGGAGCTGTCAGATATACTAGTACTGGAAATTTACTGGATATTGCAGATTTAATGTGGATCAGTGTATGCAGTTTTGCAGTATACTTAAATAAACATAAACATGCTAACAAAATATTAAAAGGGATATTATCATTACCAGAGATTTTAAAAATAATACCACATTACATGTCAGTATATTAAATATTTACCACTTTTATTATTTGGAACATGACAGTATTAGTAATTTTGGGGTTTTAATGCAATTGGATAAAACTGCACTCATACATTTATGGCTTATCTGTTACATGTATTGCATGGACATTTGACAATCAGAATTGTTTACGTTTTGCATGAATATGAATAGCATGTGCTAAATATTTGTGTTAATCAGTTTTGTGACGTGGTTGATTTATTGAACTTCTGAAGTTATAGAAGTTTTAAAAATGAAGTTGGACCCTTTGATATAAGTTTAGCGCAAGTAAGGTTTAACAAATTTGTGGAGATATTTTTTGTTTAATAGTATAAACTTTTCCAAAAGATGGTATGTTTACAAAATGAAAGTAGAAAACAGTGATAACGTGATGTTACATGTATACTGATGGATAAATCATCGACAGTGAGATGTGCTGGATGTAACATCTTCAGTAGAATCTGAATTGTTTCTGCCACTTATGAGAAGTCCTGACAGGCCCAGTAAAGAGGTCCTCTGGATTGTCACCACTAAGAAGTGATTTCACAGTGTACTGGCCCCGCATACACATAATGATGGGGGATAGTATTGGTGGTTTCCATGGTAACCTACCGAGGTGTCCTATTTAGGGATCAGCTGATCACTGCAGGTTACACATGTTGGTGAAGTGAGCCAGCCTGGCCAGTCTTTATTACTCTATATGTAGGTATATATACATATATGTATTTATATCAGCCACAAGCAGATGTCCCACTTGTCTACATATAGATCCAGCCGTCCCAGCCATGCCACAGTGAAACAGTATATATATGTATGTATATATATATATATATGTGTGTGTGTGTACTGTATGACAGGCACATGTTTTCACATCCATACTGTACTCTCCCCTTTCTAATGACCAATGCTATGGCAACAGACATATAAATAGGTCAGAGTTATTGACTGTGACAGGCTGCTCAAAACACCCCTCCATGGGAATGAGGTACACTGTCCTCATGTTGCAAAAGAGTTTGCTCAGCAAAATAATAATGGAGGGGCGGGTTTGGGGTGTTAATACTTAAGATGTCCTTTTATCAAGACATACATGTACATGTAGCTCCAAGCCTGGAAATGAAAAATACTGAGGGAGGGACAAAAGGGAATAAATCTGACATGTAAATAACATTGTAACTTTTTTAAATACTATGATTAGCTTAGAGTTAGAGTCATTATGTCCAGCACCGACTTAAAAATTATTTCCCATTGTTTAAGCTTTAATGAAAGTGCTAACGAATATACTTACACCCCACAGTAACATGCTACGCTTCTTTCACATATGTAACTGACAAATTATATTAGAAATAGAAAATTGTATTTCAGTAAAAACACATTTCTGAATGTATTTAAAAAATGATATCATCTTTATCAGCTTTAATGCTTTGGATGTCCAAGTTTTTCAGTCAGAATATTACTTGCATGGCACAAATGTAGGTACATGTGAACTTTATTGTTGTTGAATTTACCATTTAGTGGTATGGTTAGAGGATGTAATTTATGTGGTTTAGCAGGGATGGGTTTGATTTGCGAACAGCCATTCTGTTTGTTGACACTCGTGCTGTTTGATATGATATGGTTATGCAATAAATGACATGTCCTACGGAAGTGGCAGGGATTGTAAATTCTGCTGGTGTGTCCGGCCTCCTCAGGTGAACTGATCCAGTGGTGTCAGGTCATTACCACCTGTAATCACTTCCTCTGTACTGTGCCAGTATCCGGACCACAATTACCAGGTCAGGTAGTCTATAAGTGATCGCCAACACCCATTCGGTCACCTCTACACAAGCCTCTAATTGCCTTTCATTTTTGCCCAACAAAGTGGGATAAGAGTTGTAAGTGCTGGCTGGAGGTGGTATTGATTTAACAGTTAATCTTCCTCATTCCGTCACACCATCCCATCATCCCAGCTTACTTCAAGCACTTATCAGAAATAAATGTTTATTTTATATTTTATACAGGTTTATTTTACATGCACGTCATTGTAATGATATTGTTTGTAGAATTATTGTATAATTTCCCCTCCTTCCTAGGCTTTGGCTATATTGACTATGTCAATATTGATGTTAAGGCTTTAACTCTCATTGATTGGGGTAGTGCGAGGTGTTGTGTCCACAACCCAGCTGTGCTCTGGGAAACTTCACCTGTATCGGAACAGCCCCGTACCTGTCTATGTACTCGTCAGACTTCCTAGCTCAGATCTCAATTCTAATCCTTCAGAATTTCTCATATTTGTATTCTGTCCTCAGCATCAGATCTAGAGCCTCTTACGGCGTTAACCTGGGTATTTATATGGTTTCCATGGAAACTTCGTAACAAATAGGGGGGATGCGCCTTGTTTTTATTGGCTGTTGGCTCAGATGAATAGATCCAACTCTGGGCTGTAATTCAAAGGGATAATGAAATAGAGTGGTGTTGTGTCGCCTACTTAAAATATGCCGCTCATAAAAATTGATCGCAAGTGTAGTTTATTTGAGAATCATCCTGGAGGCAGACAGAAGGGTGTTACCAGTATCAGTTGTAGAGACATGATTCACACCAAACTACATTTACAGTATGGAGTTGCTTTGATCAGACAGGCATTTTGCCACAATGTCAAGTTTTAAGACAGTTCAGTTCTTTTTAGGATTTAAGGTAGGTTTTGCGCATTAAATAATTAAATCAACGTCGAGGTTCTGGTTTCTTCATATTTCCTTCAGTTAATGATTCTCATTTTTTTTATTCTTTTTGCTGTAGCTCTGGAAACATCTTTTTTTTTATGTAGAAGAAAGCTAGATTATCAACATGAAAGATTAATTATCCCTGTTGATAAAGATGTTTTATTAAGCAAGGAGACATCCATACTCTCCTAACTTGTGTCGCAGCGATATAGCTCTAATATCGCCGAGGTGACTTTCAGCCATAATCAGTCATTCATAACTCGTCACAAACCAAAAAGAAACTCTTTATCAGTTGTTTTGGGTTTGTTCAGCATCATTTCTTGGTCTCAGTTCAGTGAACACGTACATTTGCCCAACACACTGGTGCATGTTGAAAAGCAAACGTTTTGCAAAATACATGCAAACATTGGAGAGTTTACATGTACCCACAAGGCTCCCAAACTTCGAAGATTAAATTAGAAATGTACATAGAACACATCTACTGTCTTCAGTGCAAGGGCAGACACCACTTGAATCAGGCACACTTGGTCATCTCAATGTTAAATGCATAAAGTTTGGGTCCTGTTGTTGCCATAGGAACCATGCTTACGCCAGACATGGTTAAGGCTTGTGGTTTTTTTTTTATATTCATTTTGTGTTATGGTAAGTGTGTATGTATAGAGAAGGTACAGTTTCACTTGAGTGATTTTGAGGAGATCCTCGACCTAGTTTAGTGGTAAAGGCAGCTGCATGGAGTCTTAGCCTTCTAATCATATTCCCCTATATTGTCATTCAATCTCGAACAACACCTGACTCTAATTCTTTTTTTTCTTCTTTTTATTGTTGCAGAGCGGACTTGATGAATTCGGTAACCATGGCGTCCGTCAAAAACGAAGATGAAAGTGATGCCTCAATGCGACAAAGACTCGTAAGCAGCCTTAGTCAGAGTTTCCCAGGCAGTGCACTTTCGAAAGCTTTGCAGTGTATGAGTGAATCGGATGACGAAATGAAGGACCCGTTAAGCAGTAGCTGCTTTGCCGAACTTCGCTTGGAAAAAGCGGACATGGAAGAGGATGATGAGCTGACAAGTTTGGCATGGTTACAAGACAGTGACTTATTGAAAAACATACACCCTGGAGAGGTGGAAAGTGCAGATTCGCAGAAGGAAAATGGGGACATTCGAAAGCTTCCAAACAATCTTCCCCAGAGTCATCCTTCCCATGTACCATATAATCCTCAGAAGCACATCAACAGCAAACCCCCGTATTCGTTTAGTTGCCTTATTTTCATGGCTGTAGAAGATTCCCCTCAGAAACGACTGCCAGTTAAAGACATTTACAACTGGATACTGACCCACTTCCCCTACTTCCAGAACGCACCCACAGGATGGAAAAATTCTGTGCGGCACAACTTATCGCTCAACAAGTGCTTCAAAAAAGTTGACAAAGACAAGGGTCAGGTATGTAAATTTATTACGCATATGTATGTATTATTATATATATTATATGTATATATTATTTATTATATATATATTTTTAGGACAATATTCGCCTCACTTTAGTTTAATGTTGTCAACACCATATTTGATGATATTTTGTTTTCACAATAAAGCAGACCACTGGAAGTACTTATATTTATATACACTCATGTAGCTATATTCTTTATTGAAGATGTGGAAGTATAGTCTTGCCTGTTGCTGTATGAAATTGATATTGTTGATGGGATATTCTAGCGTTGTATCGATTTAAATTGAAGGCTGTAAACAGCCAATTGAAAGCTGCAGCTAGAATTAATATACAGGCTGCAATCTGTACTGGCACAAAGCTTGTAACTACAGATAAAGGGTAGATAGCAGGGTATAGCAATGGTGTGTTTCCATGACAACCTGCAAGTGAGTAGTCCTGGATTTGTCCCCTAACAGTTCATTCCTCTCCTGATCCTCAATCTGGGCTGATGGTGCTTGATATATGAAAACCTGAACATTATATGTATTGCGATTGCCCATATGTAACTCCCTTGTATAGCTTTATGGTTGATGTGAAGTTGCTATCAAAATCCTTTGTCGTGATTTTATGTCAAAAAGGCAACAGCGAAAATAGTTGGTTATTGGGATTCAGTTGATTGCATTTATACTGCAGAGCTTAACTTCGACAGTAAATTACGTACTATAGATTACATCTCGCCTCATTCCGACCATCCCAATTTGATGCAAAACATTGCGGATTTTCCCTTGCCATGTGTTTCTGATAAAAGTTTAATTGCATCTAAAATAAACCTTAGCAAGCCATGTTATTTTCTACTGTATGTGTACTTGTAGAAATTCTGTATAATGCAATACTAATGCATGTTTTGGAAAAAAAATGGTGAAATTACACTGTGCATTTCTGATGCCTAGATGGTGAACTGTTAACAGATGGTTTTAATGAAAGCATATTGAGTTGCCATGGTAACAAAGCTCACAGTACTGTGATGATGTGTGGCCTGACTGGGGGGATATGGGACCTATATATTTCCCCTAATCATGTGACTATCTGTTGTAAGAGGAAGCCGGGAGCAGGGAAAAAACATCTATGCCTCGTTGATTTGATTATTGTAACTAGGACATTAAATGATGTGGACTTTGACGAAATCATTGAAGCATTTTGGACAACTAGCCCACAATTAGAGAGCGCCTGTGTAGAGGGTACCGGTAGGAAAAGAAGAAAAAAAATTACCGCCCTCCTCATCAAAGCCCAAATGTGTATCGTTGTTATAGCAACGACATGGTCTTTGTTTTGCGTGTGAGCATCTGGCTGAGGAGGCAGAGCGGGAAGGCTGATGCGGGGCCCGAAGGATGTATTTGGTGGCTGTATTTACTGGATACATGGCCCTAGTCAACAAAGCATGCTAGACCACACTGGCTTCACCTCCCTGTACAAATTGATCTAGTCCTCAATTCTGCACATACATCAACCTTTGCATATTTGTGCAATTGAATTTGACCAGTTTCTTATTTAGAACAGTGTGATAAAGGATGGTTAGATGTTCAGTACATGCTTTACAGTACAGTTTTATCTGTTTGTTTTTTTTTTTGGGGGGGGGGGGGGGTTATGTTTTTTTGTTTTACATTCCATTTATTAAAGGAAGTTGAGTTTATTCAGAAATTGAACACAACTGGGTTCATGGTTCAATATCAATATAACACTTCTGAAAAATTCTGAAACCAAGTCCTCAGTTTTCATTGTGGAAGAATTGTAGCTTAAATTTGCCTGTCTCTGTCACAGCTGTCGCATGACATTGTTAAAATCCTGGGCTATTTTAAAATAGGTAATAAAAACTGTTGTATGTCTAACCCTGTGATATATCGTTGGTGTGTGCCCAGTTAAAATTATGCTATAAATGGTGGAAACGCATGTGGAAAATATGGGGGGTTTCATATTTCAGTTGACAGTTTTGTGTGTCAGCCGGTCAGGTTCACTCAGACCACCTGTTCAACTTGGTACATATATACTTTACATACTATACATGTGCATGTGTGTACCCTGTTATGTTATTCTGGAACAGAGCGGATCAGATCACTTTTAACAAACGGAGTGAAGATTTTACATGTACATGTAGGCACTGCAACCTATAGAAAGGGAACAACGTTCCAGATTTATCTCCAATCATTTCCCAACATTTTCACCAAATTGGCAAACCACCAACAGCCATTCAGAGTTACTGGTTTCCATGGTAACATCAAGCCCAGATGTGATCAAGGTCCCCAGAAGAGCGGTACATGTATAAGGCTGACTGATACTAAAGGCATTTACATAGGTAGCAGCTATGCCCTAGACAGGCTTGTAGTCAGTGCAACGAGGGGACTATGGCAACAGATGTGATGGGGTGGGCAGCCGGTCACTGCTAATCTAGGTACAGCCCAAATTTGCGATCAATTTATGCTCGATACCTCAACTGTGTAATAACGCCATAATTGAATTTCATCAAGAAAATGGGAAGCTTGTATCAGAATTCCCTGTTGATTGCTATTAAGTTCATGCAGTTCTCACAGCCTTTGTCAAGTAAAGAAGTGTTATAGGTGTGTCTCGCGTCTCTCATAACTGTGCATTACAATAAACCTTTGTCTATCCCTGTCTGTCAAACAGTACCCTGACTACTTACTGATATAATGAGATAGAAGTTATACCTGTAGTACCTGGAATCCTCCGTGGCCAAGTGGCTAATGTGCTAGCACAGCACAGGTTCTCACGCTGGCTTCCTCTCCATCATTCATGGGAAGGTTTGCCAGCAATCTGCGGAGGTTTGTGGGTTCCTCATCCTGCCTGGTTTCCCCAAACTGTAATACTGGTTGCCATCGAAAATTTCTTGAATGGCTTAAAACACTAATCAAATACATGTAAATGAGTAAATGCCTGGTAAGTGGTATATACACAGAACATCTACATGATACATTAACAGAATACAATGTGTACATGCACAAGTTTTACAGAAGTAGCTTTAGATTACTTGTGGATTAAAGTTCTCCTTTATTAAGCTGACTGTCTGGTTAAGATTCCACTGTTTCTGTGGTGGTTTAATGCAACCACACTATTAGTGTTTTCCAAAGATCATATGTGAATAGAATCCCCCATCTCACGTGGCACTCAGTGTTACATGAAAAAATGTAGAAAAATATCGTGACACGGTTAAATACTACAGTGACTATAGTACTTGACCCACTAGGAGTGTATAACGGTAATCTGCAATCATGTTATTTTTCCAGGCCTCTTTGGTACTATGGGTTACTAAATATGAGGGCATGTATATGTAGCCTAGGTGAAAATTCATTCTTGATGTATGATGTGTGCTGCTCGGTAATTGATCTCTTGGAGCACTGGTCATTTAAGATGTTGGTCTATTAAAGGACACAATAATTTTGGTCTTTCCTAGTGGAGAAATCAGTATTATAAATGTACATATATATGCCCTTACTGTTAATAGGATTTGCAGGTTTTCACAAAATTTCATTAAAATTGGCAGTTCACTTTGCCAAATCACTCCCCCCCCCTTTCCAGGTCATTATCTACATTTTCATGCTTGATTACCAACACACTGTTACATGTACATTCTAAGGTGTAAGATCTTTAGTGTCTTGTGTGCTGAAGATGAGCATTTCTCTTCTCTTTACAGACAATAGGCAAAGGCTCTCTGTGGTGTATTGACCCGGATTATCGACCAAACCTACTGCAGGCCTTGAGGAAAACCCCTTATCACCCCTACCACCAGCTTCAGATGCTCGCCAGCCCCCAATCTGCGGCACAGAATCCTAATCTTCCTTTGTAAGTTTCCACCAAACGTTCTTGTCGCATCATTACTACTCGTACTCATACCTCCATGATGTTTATTTGTTGTGCAAGTTTACCCAAGAGGATATCATTTTCAAGGAAATCAACATTTATCAATTAGTTGTTGTTAATTTTTAATTTGCCATCCTATTTTCTTGACACCTGCCCTTTTTGTGTAATATTGAAATTATGGAAATGGAGAAATACATGTGAGTACAAATAGAGGGAAGATTTGAATGCTCATGTGGTCATAGGCTGCAGATAATTATTTGTAAAATTTATCTTAAGCTTGCTTTGTCTATTTTGAGATTTCTCAGTGATCAACAGCAGCTTAGAAATCCTTAACTTTTTTTTTGCCTATTTCTATTATTTGACATTTAGTCCATCAGCAAACTGATTACATCTCTAAATTATTGATAGACAGTGGTTACCATGACAACTGGGCCACAGTGTCTCTCTCAGTAGGTGTTATAAAGGACCTTACCTTGTGCGCTGAAGCGTTGAGACAATTTTATTCCTTTCATAGCCTGACAAGTCGTTACTTTTTGTTTGGCCGTTGTCTTGACTATAATTGAGCGCTACTGTGGTGATACAGATTAGCGCTGAGAAATCAATAAGCGAGATTGCGTAAAGATGCAAATGGCATTTTAATCAGGCACCACCTCATCTGTCAGCTCAGGAATTGAATAGAGGCCAAAATACACGTTAACTCTGGATGCAACGCACATGTAGATTGTGAGATTAACAGTTGAGCCATAATATATTCTGGTAAGCTTCATTATTTTGAAGAAAAACCTCAGCAGCTAAGATAGGCTGTTTGATGACCTAATGTGTGGTGTAATTATATGTCACCTAGCTACCCAAATATTCTCTCTGTTCACAAAAAATATGAAACAGGACTTCATACTTCATTGAACAATACCGTTTGGCTAAATTTAGTTTATATTCTAAATGTACAGCTCTGTTATGTTTGTCTTTATAACCTGTATGCCTTGAACGACCCTATATTTGTATATTCAACTACGATAAAATACTTGTTAACTATGGCGAAATACTGTGCAGTAAAACTGTCCGGCTATATTATGTTGAGCTCTGTGTTAATAGGTAATTAATAACTCAGATGCAGTTCTATTGAAACTTATGTCTGACTTATGTAATAATTATAAAATACCAAAAATACTGAAATATGCACAAGTAGATATTCCACCTGCGCTGTTTGTGTGGCTAGGGAAACGTATTAATGCTCGTGCTGTAAAGAATAAAGAAGGAATAAAGATTTATGGGCTTCAGTCGGTACATTATTATGAGACATAAAAACAGGTATCATCAGATATTAAATATCTGTAAGAGATGGGGCTAAGGGAGATAATCCATGGGAGTGAAACAAGTGGTTAGAAACAAGGGAAATGTGTGAACTGTGTTAGGTTAACTTTATTACTTTTGTGTTTGTTTTTTATGTGAATAGACTATAATAGACACGATAACCCATACATAGGTTAAACCTTTCTGTTTCTTAATCAGGACATGTACATTTCACCTTCGATATCTCCTGCATGACAAACACAGCTGTCTTTTCTTGATCCTAGTTACACATTTTACTGAGGTTATGTGAGGTAATTAAATGATTTATACGACACTAGTTGCATACAAACGATTTATGATTTGTCCTAGCGAGGTTTACATGTAAGTTGTTTGCTTGTGCTTTTTCAGCTCCAGACCTCTTCCATTATCTCCCAGATATGCTGTGAACCAAATATCTCCTCGTAAGTATAAAGAGTCATGTGTTATGTTAAAACAAGGAAAAGGATTCAGTCTTTTCCTAGCTAAACATATAATATTTCTGATGTAAAATACCTATATCTTTATAACATGACAATAATCAACATTTTTGTCGTCATTGTTTCCATAGGTACGTATTTTATAATATAAAATGCTGATCCCGGTCTTTGTATAATTACAGTAATAATTTCTTCTCATAGCATGATATAATCTTTTGTATTTATTATAATTATTATTTTATTTATTTTTTTTTTCCTTATTTCCCAGATCTCTTCCCATTTCTTAGTAAGAGGTTAGCACAGTCAAGTTTGGGTAAGTGGCTTCAAATGTATATAACTTTACTTATTTGTAAAGAAATAGTGTCACTTTTTAAGCATTTCTTGGTAACACTTTTCCTTCTTCCCCGATGATTTATTTGATTGGTGTTTTACGATGTACTCAGATATATTTCATTTATACGACGGCAGTTTTTTTTCATTAAATGCCTTCCACATTCATAAAACTTAATCATGCCTGTGTTAGCAACATTCATTTTTTATGCCAGATGTACATGTTATGAATTGAAGTTATGAAGTGATAATGATACTGAGTATGTTTTTGTTTACAGATAGTGACATAGATGTGGCCAATGCTTTGGTGTCTCTCAAGGGACTGAACTCTTCCAACTCTCGACATCAGCTAATAGGTAAGACCCACTTTTTGTGTATGTTTGTATTACAAGCTTTCATCTATTTGTTTTCTGTGCTGTACCTATTAGGCTAAAGTATAACTTTTCATTACATGGGTATAAGACAATTGGGGCCTCCGTGGCTCAGTCGGTTAAAGCGCTAGCACAGCGTAATGACCCAGGAGTCTCTCACCAATGCGGTCGCTGTGAGTTCAAGTCCAGCTCATGCTGGCTTCCTCTCCGGCCGTACGTGAGAAGGTCTGTCAGCAACCTGCGGATGGTCGTGGGTTTCCCCCGGGCTCTGCCCGGTTTCCACCCACCATAATGCTGGCCGCCGTCGTATAAGTGAAATATTCTTGAGTACGGCATAAAACACCAATCAAAAAAAAAAAAAAAAAAAAAAAAAATAAGACAATTCATACAAATAAGAAATCCTGTCCACATTATTACTGTACAGAAAATATTGCAATAAGATTGTAATAAATAGGTATCGCCTATTTTGTTCCTTATGGTACGTGATTTTGTCTGTTCAGGTCGAGGTGGAATGTGGCGCACAGGGATGAAAAGGAAGCAGATGTAAGCATTTGACTGTAGAATTTGTTTGTGATTTGTGGGTGTCATTTATCACTTTTTTAACTACTCCATAATTTGTTAATTTGTTGATTTTCTTGCAACTGTTTCTTGCAAATACCTTTGCAGTTTGAAGGAATAAAATAGCCTTTTTTCATTGAATTTTTATTATTGAGTAATAAAAAAAAAATGTTGTAATAAATTTTAACAGACAACAAATGAAGAGAAATGACATCTGAATGGCATAGAAAATGGAAGGAGTACAATACAATAATATAATAATAATAATAATAATGATAATAATGTTTGGTGTTGTTCCAGGACCCAGTTAAGTCATCATGTAAAGAGGAAGAACTTAGGCCCAATAATCTGCACATTGAACCCAAGTGAGGACCACACCTACAGCGTGACAGCTTCCCCGTCGGATAGCAGCTCCGGGCGAGTGTCACCGTATTCATCAGAGGAAGAGTATGATTTCGGCTCGGATGACGACATTGATGAAGACAGTGATTACGACGGCTGGGCAAGTGATTACGATGAAGTCGATGGTGACGACAACGATGACTCTTTTTCAACAAAGGGACATAAAGCTCAAAAGTCCCCGCGAAAAAACAAGGCAGCAAAACGTGACGATGAGGATGAGGACATGAAAATAGCGGAAGGTGCTAATGCTCTGCTGAACTTAGCTGGCATCAAAACCAGCATTCTACCATTACGTTCTATAAGCCCACTGGTCAATTCCAGTCCTCAGCAGGATAAAGATGACGCTGCCTCTTCCTGACAAAATGGACGAAAGACTTGATCATGCACCTTTCTAATGGCTTCTCAGAGATTATATATCTATATCTATATATGTATATATATATATATATATATATGTACATACACAGGCATGTGTATGCACATTCGTGCTAGCCTGTTATAAGTGACAGCCAGCACAGTTACACTGTTAAAACAACAGATTTGATCTGTGACATTTTAGAACATATATTTGGACACTTTTTACAGTGTACCATTTCAGCGTGCACAAGCTGGTTTGGTCATGATTTAAATGGGGTTTTTTTTTTGTTTTGTTTTTTTTTTGGCTTGGATATTCATGTACTTTGTTATGTGTACAGCACGCAAATATTGTTTTGTTGAGTCTTAAGGCTTTTATTTTGTTAATGTCTAGTTGATAGATATTTTAGATGATAGCTGGTATTTTAGGGCATGGGACCTGGGAATTAACCATTCACGTTTTATCTTGAAAGACTATTTCATACACAGACCTTTTCCATTCCCTTATAGAATTTCACAAATCATGTAATGTTCACATTTCTTAATATTTCTCGACACCCCCAATTTTTTCCCCCTTTCATCTGTTTGGTGTGTTTCAACATGGTGGTTGTTTGATAGGTGCTATGTCATATTTGATTTGCAATTCTTTGTTGCATGATCTGGTTTTTCACCATTGAATATATATTTCTGACATTTTGGGTGTTTTTGAACTTTCCAGTGATTCAGAGGTTAAAATATTAATTTGTTCTACCTGTCGCAAGTGATGTAATTTTGTTTTCGAAAATTTCTCCATCTGTAGACCCGTCTTCATGGCTGAGGAGCATGCTCCTGTCAAGCAACTACACAACTAGTTTTGATACACTGACTTTTAGACCCCATCAATATTTCGGAAATTTCCAATATGAATGGTAAACTTTGTTTCAACCCCTGCTTGTCATTTGTTTTACCCTCGGTAATCTTGTTGACATCACTTCTTTCAAGCATACTTGTACCTATCAGCTGGCTGTACAGGATTTCTTAACATTACACAAGTTATTAATACGTTTTAATTTTTTTACACCTTTAACATTGTAGCAGGCTATCAGTATACATACACAGATTTATCCAGACCTGCTTTTTGTTATTCATCTAACCACTGCTGGGTGAAGTGTCCTCCATTTTTCTAGTGCCAATGTCCATGTCATACTAAATTTGCAGTTTGCATTTTTGGCTGTGTTTTGCATTCTCCGTAAGGCAGCTTTGTGCCATTTTGCAGCAGTATGAAGTACATCATATTTCAGTACTTAGATAAATGTTGATTATGCGTAATTTCGCAGTTGGATGTACATACACGTCGTGCCAGTGTTCACTTGAAAATATGCAATAGCGGCTGTACATACTGAGCAGATATGATTTTGTTTCCATTTGCACTTCCCTTGACATGATCTTCTTTTACTGTATATTCTATGATCATTAATTACATCACTGTATAATATTTACTGTGACTCTTTATAATTGTTCATGGATTATTTTGTTTGACTTTCACATATTTTTTAAGTCTACATATGTAATCAAGTCCTTGACATGTCATTTATCACTACACTAGATGTAAAATATTTATGCTGAACAGATATATATATTTTACTCTAACCCATATTAACGTCTTCCATGCTATTATAGTCAGTACAATACTGTACTGTGTGAAAAGCTGCCAAGTTCAAAGTAGCCT
Organism: Liolophura sinensis; assembly: GCF_032854445.1. Taxonomy (NCBI): domain Eukaryota; kingdom Metazoa; phylum Mollusca; class Polyplacophora; order Chitonida; family Chitonidae; genus Liolophura; species Liolophura sinensis. The sequence goes on along the minus strand of NC_088300.1, from coordinate 33,100,817 downwards.
TGGTGGCAAGTATAGACTGTAATAGTAAAAATCCAAGGATCTTCCATAAACGTAACAATCCAGTTCTGTTGAAGGGAGAGCAAATCTTTTCTCATGCAGCTGCACACAGTGATTTTGTTTATTTTCCAATTTATGTCATTTTGGTGGTTGTGGTGGTGTTGCTTTCTGTTGCTTGACTTTAGTGAAATTTTAAAATAGTAATTGGTAAAATTTATTTTTGGGAATAATTTTTCAAAATTTCGATCGTGAAAACAAGTTTTCTTCTTTGGGATTAAATCTAGGCCATTCAGCAGTTATTGTTTTTCATTTATTGTTATAGCCGCAATTCTAACCAAGTGCTTCTCCATGTGGATCGCTCCCTGATTTCTGGTTCCGACAACCATGTAGTAATCATGCTTGGAACAGTTGCATTTAGTTTCAACATCCATGTTGATAACGTCTTTGACAAGGGTAAAACCAGTTCTTGTTATTAATGCTCAAACATTCATCTTTATACATCGAAAGAGTGCAATTTTATAAAGTAATCATTAGGAAGAATAACATGAGAGAGCTATTGACATTCTATTGCTTTCCCCAGAGGACAATCTTTTGTTGGATATTACCTAATTATTGTTATTATAGGGTTGTATAGTGCAGATATGCAGGTAAATATTTGATAAAATATTGTGATATTATGTAGGGTTTGGGGGACATTTTATGGACTTCCCTGTGCAGTGCTGGTACCAAGTATTGCATTGGCATTTGTTTTTACAAGGGAGAAAGGAAACGTGTGAATGCTGTAGTGTACAGCTTACGTCCGTGATGTATCTGAGGCTTCCAGTGTCAAGGCTGTACCTTTTTGTTACCGTCTAGTGTTGCTTTTCTTTGGAACGAAATGGTGCTGGAAACAAGGGAAGATATTTTGAAGTTTGAAGGCGTAAAGTTGCCCCTTCTTTCCGTACATGCATAGGCACATTTTTGTATTGGTGTTGACAGTAATTTCAGTGAATATTGCTTTTATATGTAATTACATGTAGTATTGACACAACAAACAAAGAAAGTACGTATATGCTTGTTGTACACTGTATTTAAACTTGCTGAAGGAACCTGCCACCCTTTTTAGTTTTTTTTTTGTATTGCAAGCAAGGTCTTTAATATGATGATGTTAATTGTCTAAAACCTCTGGAATTTTTGGAATGATTTTTTTATTTCTTCTAAAAAAAGACCTGATGACAAATGATGTTACCACGTATTTACTACTGTTGTTACCGTGCTACTTTTGGAATCCTTGTACCTGTGTTTGACTACCGGTACTGTGGTATGAAATCTGACAGTACCACATGTGGTATACCTAGTATTTCTCCTTGTTAATTGTGATACATGCGCATCACATTGGTATTACTATCCTGACATTGATCAGAGCTGTGGCTTCCATTTTATACAAACCGTTGACTGGTCCGATGTTCAAAATGCTGTAAATGTATCACATTGGGATATTTTTTTTTTTTTTCCTTCAGAATTCAACATGTTTTGATGTCTTATCATTTTTTTTTTTCGTGCAATGTATGATGCAGGCATGTTTATACATGGACTAAATTTCTGTTCCACTGCATTGTTGGGATTTCAGATCCGGTCTGACGATTACAACATACATGTCTTTGGTATATTGTTATTGACATTTCAACTCAAATATTGATGTTGATTTTTTAAAACTAGTGAATTGTCTCAGAAAGCCGTGTTGGACGATTGTTTTCTTTGAAGATGTAGACATTTTAGTTTTATATTAAAATCTAATATCCAAAAAAAAAAAAAAATTAACTTTAAACTGTTACTGTGGTGGACCATGTGATAGGATGTAACACATTGCCGACTAACTGCACAGCGTGGTGTGGCGTACAGCTTTGGATATACATGTACATTGTTTCCTTGTATTAACTATGCAGATGACACGCCGTTTCTCTGATTACAGCATAGTTCCTGGTAACGATTGTTTAAAAAAAGCGTCAAACACAAGTTTGCAATAAGGCCTCCTTAAAGTAAGGTTCAATTTAGTCCGGTAGTTTGGCACGATATGAGAACTACACTCTGTTCAGTGGTTTCTTTCTTGCCAGTTATTCTCAAGGAAACTCCATAATCCTTTGCAACAATGTCTGCTGTTGGTAGTGGGGTAATGCCCCTTGTTTGCATATGCAGAGCATTTCCCCCGGAAAATGTAACTTTAATGCTGGAAACATGTTTCTGTCCCCTTTTAATTCATAGTAAAGTATTTGAATTGGTGGCTATATTACACCTGTTCTATGCCATGTATTGGTTTTTTTTTTTTTTTTTTTTTTTTTTTTTTTTTTTTTTTTAATACACGTTAGGAAAAGTGTAAATTTGAAATTGAAAGCCTATGAGTCGTTTATTATCTCTTGGATTTTTTTTCCTAGTACTTCTTTAAGTGCCATTCTGTCGGAAGTATCCAGTGCTAACCATACATGTAATGGTCTGTCTTAATACAACTGTTGCCATGTTTTTAAGAAACCATTTTTTCTCACCTACAAATCTTGAATTCAGTACCTGTCAGCGCTTTTGCAAATTTGTTAGCGTACCTCATTATGCCAAATTTCTTCACGCATTCTCTTTCTGTATCAGATTTTCGTGCAATAGGGTTGCATTGCTGTTGACATTGTTTTATACAGTTGACATGGAACTAACATGTATTATTATGCAATCTCCATTACTGGCAAACTACAAAAAATTTGAAAGACCAATCAAGTTTCATAGACCTACATGTATATCATTACAACACCGTTTTACATGAATTTGTGCTTAGGCCATGTTACGAAATTTTACACTTTGGATGAAACTAGTCTGAGCCATATGTGTTCATATCTTTGTTTTATTACGGTACCTTGAATGTTTTATGTTGATTATACATGCCAGTCTGCTTTGTGCAATACTGGGATTTGTACTATGGCTGCTCTAGTGGGCTGTATACTTCACCTTACCTGGTTAACTTTTCTTTACCAATCATAGGTACTGGGCTCTGGGAGACTTTTCTTGTACAGATGTATATAAGATATCATAATAAACAAGGGATCTTTTATACCCAATATCTTGACTTGTCCCATTCTTTCTCCAAATCAGTATTTACATGCAACTGCAAAGTGTTTGTAGTTAGCGTAATTCTGCAGAGTGTTTATTTCCGCATATTCTTAGGGCATTATTCCGTGTGGACTGCTAAAATTATACTTTTTATGAAGTGCTGAAATTGACCAATCCAAGCAATGTAGTTTTGTCTCTAAAATCAAATGAAAAAGGTGCATAAATTGCACTGAAAGTTATTCTTTCATACCTGAAAAGGTTGAGGAATTAGGGTAGTGATATGCAGGGGAGGGGAGGGGGGGTGCCGAAAATTAGATCTTGAATCAAGTCCTGAATGTACGAAATTTATGACCCAATCCTGAGCCAAGTCTTACATATATTGACATAGTCAATTCTCGTAACATGAGGCATGAGTGCAAGACCATCTGGAAGTCGCAGCTAATGCTAAATTGCACATGCTAGTCAATTAAGTTTATAAGTGAAGGCAACAGAAGTGCCCAAAATAAACCAGTGTACTGCATCAGTCACCTGTAACCTGACAAACCAGCTGAATCAGGACAACAATTTGAGACTCAAGGATCATGGACTGATTAGCTGTGGTGAGTATGAGCAGGCAAAGTGCCCTAATTCTCCCATTGTTTTTATTTTTTTATTATAGTAGCTTTTGGGGACTCCCTTCTGTTTGGACTGTTCCATTTCTATGGGTCCACTGAATGCCACTATGTGGTTTTGTCCAAACAAACTTGTGTATACTTAGCCAGGAATTCTTACATTTAATTATTCGACTGGACACAAGTTGCTGGTTCAATCCTGGTCTTTGGCTGCAAAGTTGTGGATTTTTTGTGTAGTTTATCACTGTTGATGATGCTCCTGTGATTGTGCTAACCCCACCCCCATAGTTGACGACCACGACACCAAATTTCTTGTGCATACACATTGTACATGAAAGTCGGTAACTTGCAGGTCGGAGGTTTACCTGGGCACTCCAGTTGCCTCCAACCATAAAACTGACTCCCATCACATACTATAAGTAAAAATTATAGAGTATGGTGTTGCAACAACAATGAAATAAATACATCCTTCACTGCTGACCAGACCTTTAGGGAATCAGGAATCTGCTTATCAGAAGAGAGTTGCAACCCAAGTGAAACTCCTTCATCGCCTTTGGTATTAGGTGTGTAATCATCCTGTGACCAGCCCAACGAAACTGCATCAGCATGGCAGGAAACCTTATACTCTCTCTGAACACAGGGCACTAAGGAAAAGTGTCAGAGGGGGAGTGATTGTCACTGCTCTGAGCATATATATGCCAAGATATCAATTTCTAAACAAAAAATATATGAAAAAATCCAAGACAAAACTTTACTTGTGTTGATCAAACAAACTATTATTCCAACCTTTGTTTCAATGTTCCAGTTTACGAACATAACAGTAACAAGTAATATTGACTCTGAAAAAAAAGGAATTGAGCAAATAACAACTGACACAAGATTATCATTCAAATGTGAAACTGGAACTAGAAAATGGATTTATGAATGATAATAATTTACTGAAAATCATCAAAAAAGTCCAAAGAAAGGAAGAAAAAAGGGAGTGGAAAGAAAGGAAAAATGAAATTTATGTTTGGTCAGACTGTCATTGCTGTTAATCATTTTTTTCCCCTATACAAAATGAAAACTTCCAAAATACAACAAACCATTTTCTCTAGGTGGAGCATAATAAGCGCTCAGGAATTCCAGGTGTGAACATTGTTATAATGATTACAGCTGCTTATTACATCAAGTTCCTCTAGGGGCAGTACTGAACTCCTTCAAATGTGTGGCAAGACAATTAGGACATGCTTCCAAGTCCATCAAGTGTATTACTTTCTGGATGGACATGGGCAACGGGTTCTCACACGACCCTTGAAAACGGTGACCACAAGCTTGACACAAAATATTCTTCCTTTCTCGATCACACTGACAGGTTGTGGACTTGCTATTGTACTGGAATGGCATGACATCTTCCTAGCGTGAAACATCAGTGTATACAGTACATGTCCAGATTACAAACAAACCTAAAATAGTGAAGTGAAAGGTTTTGACCCCTTGACTGAAGCAACTACTATTTAATTTTTTTTGTATTTTGCTATGTTTTACTGACAGATCTTGACAATAATTTACAATGTGCACGTCAGATACCGGAAACCAACAAACCACATGACCAGTTCCTTGCGGCTTACGTTTTTCGATTCACCGTACACGAAGTTCTTGCAAGTTTTGTGCAAGGAGGTGTTGATTAAACCACTGTTTTAGCACCGGGGTATTTAGCGAAATTGGCTAGACTTTCAAATTTTAAGTGATCTTTAAGAAATAGATTGACCATAAACCAACCTTCACATATGGCGTTTCAGATATCTGATAACACGTCTACGAGTGAAGACATTCGAAATATAACTTTCAACTGAAATTGTGTTTGTCGAAGCAACAAGTAAGCGAGTCAGGCTGCGACTGTGTGTGTGACAACAACAACGTCAACTTGTCATGATAATTTTGGAACATTTACCACCGGAAATGTTTCCCTACCGATTAAGAAAATTGAAGAAAAGTTTGCAGGCTGCAAATGTTAACTTCTTGCCCTCAGGGGAATGTTTCACTAATGCCAGAACTGTTTCCATAAGTTTTCCTCGACCACGTGAGCATCCTGCCAGATGTTGGGACGTCGTTGCGGAGTTGGAACACGGTAGTATGTCAGTTTGCTTTCGTAACGAACTGTCACCTTGCAAATTTATAAAAACTCCAGGCCTCCGTTGTTGTGGAAGTGAGTCCATCCTTAAATCTGTATTTGTCAGTGATTTTTGTCTTCAGCTATTCCCCTTTCACCTTTAGCTGTTTAATTCATCATCAAAACGCCGTAGCTTTGACAGCTACCCTCAAAACAAACGTTAAGCGGCAAGAGTGGCCAATGACGTGAGAGAACGTGCCATCGCCGTTCCACAGGGTAGAAACGAAAACGTGCAATGGAGACAACCAAGTTTAAATACGCAAGCACCATAAAAATTTACGTTTATGTAAAATTTTACCATCTGTGGCTTATTGTACAAGTGATGTTATCACTAACGTTCCTGTGTTATGAATTTAATTCGTTTTTAAATGCCTATCTTTCACCACGTCTTACCTCTGGCCTCAAAATAGAAATGACCAGCCACCAAACGTTTGCACCCTTGGCATTTACAACAGTAGCCTTCTTTACTCGTGTAAGTGAATGTTAACTGGGCAACTGATTAGAAATGGTATTTTTGTAAGTGTTAAAAAACAAACAGCATCAGTATTGATTTAGGCTGACAGATTTTCTGATTACAGCAATTCGAAACATATGTTTATGGACTGTAATATTACTGTAGCCTAAAATCATTGCAAGCCTAGAATTAACACAGAATGATTATCTAAGTGACTCACAATTAATCCTAATAATGGCTTTGTATCTTCAGTAGACTATCCTATCGTTTCAATGCGAGGTTTGTTTTGCCCCGCAAAGGCTACAAACATGCAACAAAAAAATACAAGTAGAGAAATAAAATGAGCATTAATTTCATGAATTTTTGCTAAACACCAAGGTTGTCTTAATATTAGCTGACGAATGGTTACATTTTCATTCTGTACTTGATCCATGTATTTGAAGTGTACTCTGAAATAATGAAACTCATCTTACTTTCATGTAAACCTGTTTGAATGCGTTTTCGTGCTGAAGAATCCAAATAAACTAGTACCTGGTACTACAAGTGTCGCATTTGAAAGTACGCGGCTTTGTACATGGGAAGGAAGATAACTCCAGGACAATTAGTTCACCGCTACGTTCGCTGTACGAGAAGATGTCTGCTGCAGACGACAATGGAGGCACTCAGGGTGTTCGAGGGGGCTTATTTCCTGCTTATGCATCGGGGAGCGAGCTTAAGACACCATCATCACTTTTCCCAGCGTATAAAGCCCACTCTACTGGCAAATCAAGCGAAGATAAATGCCATGGTAATAGCCGATGTTTATCTTGTATCGAAAACTGAACACGTTGTAATGACTGGACAGGTTTATGTTATGATGTGTTCCGTCAGTTAACCTTACTGTCGTTATGGGTGAAATGGTTTGACCGTGTGTGAATTCACACAGACAGTGTATATCACGCTAAAGTAGCACTTCATATAAAATATAGGAAAATATTGTATAAAATGATGAGTATGGTTTGAAGGAAAATTAAGAAAGATATGCAAAAAAAAAATTCAGTTTTGAGATATAGTTTGTAATCTTTTATAACCCATATGTTGTATGCATATTTTCTGCCAATGGTCAGAAATATTCAGAAACGATGTTACAAACATACCGGGATCAGCTTAGCGCTCCCAGTTCAGACTCTGCCCCCAACAGTGTTGTTTTGACAGCTATCACTGTTGATATCACCATATCAGCTAGCCTGCTTTTTCTCTGGACTGACCTCTGGGGCCCTAGGAAAGCTGTAGTTTACAGCCATTTCTGTGCTCAAAGAGGAAATCTCTGAAGCTTTCTTGTACTTCTGTATACTAGGCCATATTATATACTCTGTATTGAGAGATAAAAGCCAAGCATTTCATTTTATCCTTTAAATATCTGGATGCATCGGTGCCTTTGTAAGGAAAAGACGTCATACTGCTCGATCATAACAGTGGACTCATACTGGAGTAAGTGTCTCCATACTCAGATTTGAAGTCTTGTAGAGGTCCAATAAATTGATACCTTAAACCTGATGTGAAGATAAATCATTCATGTATTTTACAAGTGTCATTCTGGCGCAGTAAGCGTGTGTGTGTGAAATTGCAACCTTGAAAGCATAGTACTACCTGACACCTTGTGAGATGACTGATAATTTAGGCAATTTTTTTTGGTATAAGAATGTGTCAGACATTAATGACTACCCCATCTTTGCACCTGAATTTTGAAATAAGGGACCCAAATAATACATACTTGTATTTGTCAAAAAGTTTATTTATTACTTGTTTGACTGGTGTTTTACGCCATACTCAAAAATATTTCTCTTATTCAACGGCAGTCAGCATTATGGTGTGAGAACTTTGAGGAAACTGGACTAGAACTCATAGTGACCTCATTTGTGAGAGGCTGCTGGGTCATTGGGCCAAGCTGGTACACTGAGCACATGGGCAACAGCCCACACCGCCACCCACCCTTTTTAAGTTCATGTATAAAACCTTAAAATTGTATTATGAATGTATCATATTGTGCATGTTTGGCATAAAAATGTATATCTTCAGTTGTAATTCGTATGTTATTCATAACATTAGTTCCCTACTGAATCTGCTGTCTCTGTGTTTTAGATGGAGCTCTGGACTGGTTAGAAAACCAGAGTTTTGGAAAGGACACTGCAGCTTCTCTAAAGAGAATACAAGAAGAGGCAGAAGACAGAAAAACAAAGCTAAGGTATTGTGAGCTATTTTGTCTTTTAAAAAACAGATGATCTTAGATATCACTGTTTTTATGGCAGAGTTTCTTTCTTTTGCAGAACATTTGCACCTAGTTTTCAAATATTGCTCATTCTGGATTGATTGTGGCTTTTAGCAGCAATTTTTGTTAGGATATCTGCCTGTGAAAATCTGTCTGTATTCAAGGCCACCATACACACACATACTAGGAAGTCCTCCCAGCAATTTCATATTGATCATTCTCTCAACTCTTGTGGTAGACCAGACAGCAGGCAAAACTAAAGGCTAAGTACATTCAGGCTGTAACTGTATGAGCATAAATGTATGTACATGTATATCACTGGTTATTAAGCATTTTCTTGAGTTATGCCCCTTTATTTGTGTGGTTTACTCTGACTGTTCATTCAAAGGTGTACATGTATATTTGCTGAGTATCGTTTGCAAAATACTGCTTGTGAAGTGTTTTCAAGTTACATGTGTTTCGCTAACTGTTTTTAGAGTTTAGGCCATACTTTGGCATTACTGTAGTTATCATCATAATAATGACTGTAAAAAATTGTTATATTTTTTTTTACAGAATATCTGGTGATGAACTCTCCTCTGATGATGTTACAGACAAAGACAATAAAGGTTTGTATTACATAAAGGACTAAAACCTAGTAATTCTCCATTTCCATGAAAAGCAAATGTTTCATAAATATGACCAAAACTTACCCAGTGATAGGGCCTGATCTGTAAGGTGTGGGTGTCTGATTTTGGTACCCAAACCTAATGATAATAGCTATATTTTTAATTCAGTATATCAAAATAATAAACAAATAAATATAAACAACAATGTACCTTACTTCCTTAACCTTTTATATAATAGTATTATAGAGCAATTTTCAGGGTGATTTATACACTTGTTGGAAAACTTGTTGGAAACATTAGTATGTTCGTGTGTTGGGCAATTTCACCAAAAAGTATACTGTTATTAGTCACAGAAGAATGACCTCAGAATATGCTTGAATAAACGTCTCGCAAACATGCAGAAAGGTTGAAGAATTACAGTATAGATTTTTCACTTGGAAATCTTTATGAGGCTATTTATAAAACAGTATGGTCTTAAGTTGTCTGCAACTGAAATCAGAAACTTATTAAACCAACTAAACTTGAAAATATCTACCATGTATGCCCAAACTTTTATCCCAGGCGATGCCCTGACTGAGGCTCTCCCATTTCTGAAACATTGTTATTCATGTAGTAAATTCAGAAAAATGTCCACGCCATGACTAAATCCTTTATTACCCCTACGTGTACACCTACATGTACCTAAAATAGTTTTACAACAAATATTTTGGAAGACACCGAAATTGTATTAGATCCTGGAAAAGGGTGTAGAGCATAGCGACTAGGTGATATGATGGCCGATTTTCGCTCACATACCGGCCACTGTAGATAACACAAATGTGCTCCAGTCTGGTTTGTCTGACATGACTTGGACATCCATGGAATTATGGTAATACCTGTGGAGAATTTGGTGCAGTTTCGCCTTCCACAGATTATAATTTTTTATAGTCCAGCGATAGGCCTACTGGCTGTGACACAAGGATCCATGCAGTCAGGCCAGCTGATTGTGAGTTCCATTGATGAGAACAGTCTGTTGCTCAACACTGGTGAAAGTGACAGTCTAGCTAAGCTTTTATGTTTTAAAAAGGTATCAGCTAAAAGTAAAAGTTTACTAAAAAAATTTAATTAAAGTTTGAATCATGTTGAATGGAAACAAAAATCAAATATAGAAATTCCAATTAAAATTGTATTTGAGTTTTCGTTACGGACTTCAAGGTACGGCATACTGTGGGATATCACACGTGCAGTGCCTGTAGGCGAGGTGTGAACTGAGCTGGAGGGCTGCCCTGTAGCCTTGTAGCCGTTGTAGGGCAGAGGATAGCAGCTCCCTACAGTTTGTGTCACAGCCTGCTGTTTCAGACAATAAAGTAACTAAACTTCTGCATTCTGCGAGGGAACCTCTGGACTTCCTGTTTTTTTTGTTTGGCTTTTGGGAGTGAGGGGTGGGATATAAGCTTTGGCTAACAGCCTTTTAGTTTAGTAGGCATGGCTAAATTAGCAAGTCTCATACGACTACAATCGAGTCCTCTATAATCAAAGGCTTTTTTTTTTATAAGATCTATGGCATTTTTAGGTCATGTACGTAACTTTACAGTACCCTGGATCACTCGTAAAGCCTCACACGGGCATGGAATAATCTAGAAATTAGTTGTCAAAGTACAGCGATTGTCTCCTGTTGTCTATATTGTACACATAGAGAAGCCTCAGGTGCCTGCAGGCAATGTTCCACTGTGACCGCACAAGGTTAACTGTGGCTCGATTGTAGTAGAGTAGATTTTCTGATTTTCGCTTTTCGATGTCTTAAGCGATCAAAATCGATTCAGGGAACGTAAAAGCACCTGTTTGCAGCTTGTAAGGTCCAGCACTCGGACTCTACTTTCATATGTGTGTTTAAAGTTGTAGTAAGTTGAGATGCTTGAGCGGGTCAAGATAAAGGAGGGCAAGTCACCTTCTCATTCCCACATGAAGAGGTGATATGAATTCCGAATTACTTTCATATCACGGGAAACCACTTTTTGTGGCATGCAGCGTTGGGACTTTGAGGACAAAGCAGTTGATGTGACTGAGTTCCATGTTAGTGAATGTAACTGTTCAGAGCGGTTAATGTGGAAGCTAAGCTAGGGACATGGCCAACCGATCTGAAGAGCTATATATTCCTGAATTAACCCATGTTGCTAAGTTTACTGATCTCTTGTGATGGTGGATAGCTCCCTGCTGTGTGCATTGAAAAAAGATTATCTCTCTTGGAAAGCGAGGTGCACTGTCCTAGAATAGGTATTACAGTGTCTCTGAATGGAGAAATCTTACGGGATTTTATTCTGCCTGGCAATTCCATGTCACATGACGTTATAGGAGATTGCATGTTTATGTCAAATAGAAAAGCTTCCACTCTCGGAGATGAACATCCCAGCAGTGAAAACATGTGGATTTATTGTATATATTGACCGGAACCTACAAAACGAAGACACAGAAATGCTCAGATAGGTTTGATCTCGTTGTTGAAATATAAATATACCAGGTCAGCCCTGGCTGTAATACATTTCCGAAGATTTCTGTCATAGAGCAAGTTTTTCTGGTTCCAACACAGGTGGTTTTATCTTAGGAGAAGGTGAAACTAACCTGCTCAGTACGTTCAGGTGTGTCAGCTTCACTTGTGGAGCTATGAAGCAATAAAAGTATGCAGTATTGGACCCCATATCCTGCAGGATCAGGGTAGGTGACTTGTGGCCAGGTGGTGGAGAAACATGAGAGTATCTGGTGCTGTCCTTTAAATTTTTCAAAAATTGTTACTTTTTTGTATACTTCTCACCCACAGATATTCCAATTCTGGTAACGTGCTTGTCCAGTAGGGAGTATATGGTATTTAATGGAATTCTGATTTTTGGGGTTTTTTTTTCAACAGAGCAAAAGCGAAAATTTGAATCTGAAGATGATGAGGCCAGACAGTCCAAAAAGAAGAAAAAGAAAAAACACAAAAAGCACAAGAAAAGAAGTCACAAAGAAGATAGTGATGAAAGTGAGACTCTCAAAGAGAAGTAAGTTGTTCCAGTAATAGTATTAATGGCAATCAAAGGATGGAGATAACTTTTTGTTTTTGTTGTAGTGGTGAAATGTAGAAAGACTTGGGATACAGTCTTTACATGAAAGACATGTCCAGATTGTAGATGCATTTGGTTTCATGTAGTTGGAAAACAAATATTTGTTGGCTTTGGGGATAAAGTATTTCCACTGTCCTGAAGTTTTATCTGGGTCTGTAACATCAAGTATTAAATCAATAGCCACAGAAAGCATCTGTCATACATCTGTCATACATCTGTCATACATCTGTCATACATCTACGTAGGGAACAGATCAGTCACTGAAGGCTCTTACTGGCTCTATGGTATTTAGTGTCCTGCAGGTGAACCAACAATGTGGTTGGGTGTTACGGTCTAATTCCAATTGCCTAACAAGTAATTACAGCCTAAGATCAGGAAATCCATCTGTGTATGCTAGTTTCCTGCTCACTTCCGTCCACCCGTAATCATAGCAGTTGAAATATACTACGAATAGTGTGCTGAAGAATACTGGTCAAATCAACTGAAATTTATAATAGATGTTGTATTTGTGATGCAAATAATGCATTTGATTTGATTGAAAAGCAGAAGTACTCAGGACAACCTGCATGCTGTGACTGCTATTTAAAAGCATTTCTTCTTTCCAGGCAGACATTTTTCAAACCTGAGCAGGGTAAGATATTTGTGGAGGATGTGTCGTGGCTGACGGCTGGAGATGCCTATCGTGTGGACAGGGCAGCTGATCCCAACAACCTGACGTATGGTTCTCTGTACAAGCTGCATATCGCCAAGTATCACAGACTAGGCAGTTGCTGTGTGGGTCTAGGAGAAGGGCAGACTCTGTCGTGGCTGGTGAGATCTAGCAAGACTAGCAAAAAACAGAGGTCCCGCAAAGAGCGCTACTTTGCCAAGGAAAATGTCAAAGTGTTGAGAACATCTGAGGCCGTGCCGTGCACAGGTGTAATGAGTGCCTCGGGAAGTGATGGTTTAGTACATGTACCGCAAACCAAAGATTCAGATTATTACCCTCTTGAAAATGTTAACACCCAAGAATTTTACAAAATCTTAGATATGTCTAAAAGTGTTAATCCTTTAGGTGTGTATGATTCCTCAACTTGCTCCTATCTGCAAGGAAAATCGACAGAGAAAATGGCAGATGTTAAGGCAGTTGAGAATCCCACTGTTCTTCCTTCAGAAGTCAGTAGTGCCAACAAGACGGCAGTTTTCAACAAAGCCCTGAGGGAAGATCCCCATGACATTATATTATGGCTAGAGTTTGTGAAATTCCAAGAGACAAACTCTCTACTAACAGCTGGCAGCATTGCGGGATCAGAAATGGATAAACTTCGAAGCAGTTCTGCCCATATTGCGGAGAAGAAATTAGCAATCCTTCACAAAGCTCTCCAGTCAAACCCTGCCTCCATTGAGCTTAAGATGGCAGAACTGGAGTTAAGTAGAGAGATATTGGAACCTCAGGAAATCGGCAAGCAGTGGGACCAGCTACTCTTTGTACATCCGGGAAACATAACTCTGTGGCTACATTACATTTTGTTTGTACAGTCCAATCTGAGCCAGTTCACGGTAGCTAAGACGGTCAAGTGTTACCACAGGTGCCTGGCCAAGCTGTCATCTGTGATGTCAGAGGATGTACACTTAGTAGATAAGGACCGGCCCATGGAGGAGGATCTACTAAGTAAGTACATTTACATCTCTGGAAATTGCTGAAACATTTACATGTTGACATGTCCATGTTTGGAGATACTCTCATAATATCAGTGGCCTGTCTTGTCAGTCTTTAATTGATCACCCACTAATAAACATAGCATCAGTCAGAACAGCTTCATTGCCCAGTTTCTTATCAGAGAGCCAATTAAGTGACAGAAATGCCTAGGAGACAGGGAAAATTCATATACGAAATATTATTGGATGGTTTGCTTCATATGATTCATTTGAAAACTCTAACAACAGGATTGACTCCATGTGATATCAGGATAAGTTGGCTTATAGTGGGAAATGAAGCTGTATTTATCAGTGGGTGTCGTGATGTTTATCAATCTGTACTTGTTTGTTGTAGTTATTTTCTACCAGTACTGCTGTTTCCTGAAGCAGACAGGTCACACGGAGAAGGCAGTGGCCTCCCTGCAAGCCCTGGTCGAGTTTAACCTCTTCAGCCCGGAACTTGTGAAGGGAATTCCTCACACAGAAAAGGTGACGGTCTTTGAGAGTTTCTGGGACAGTGGTGTTTCACGGTTCGGAGAGGGAGGGGCCAAAGGCTGGGTTCACTGGGTGCAGAACAGAGATGCCCTCCCAGACATGACCAGCAGTCAAGGTAAGGCTGATAATCAATGTAGTCATGAAGTGTTGCGTTAACCTCCATCAGGCTCTGCCTGGTTTTCTTTCACCATAATGCTGTCCACAGTTGTATAAGTAAAATATTCATGTGTTCAGTGTAAAAGACCATATAATAAATAACTAAATAAATATTGTTAACCTCCATGTAAAGATGCATTTCTGTGATGCCCACCTTCAGTACTTTACATATGTGTGAAATACAGTATTTGAGTTCGTTGATTTTATGATAGTGTGTCAAAATACATTGTATCCTCAATGATAATGTTTAAAACATTCCCAGCAAATACAAATAGATAACAATAAAAATATGAAATTACACAAGTTTAGGGTGTTGCTGTTGTAATGTTTAAGTTATTAAAACCTGAAGTTGTAGAGTTACCATGCAGTAGGAGGGGTTTGATCTCTTGAGCGCTTGTCCTTTCGTAAGCCAATTCTAAAAAACGTGTTTACATTGGCTTACGGAAAAAGTTTTATACAATTTGTTCTGAAGAATGACCTGTTTGACCCTCTGTCAACTTTTATATACTCTCCTTAGCACAGTCACTCTGTCTGTAAACAGAAACTAATATCATTTTTATTTTGGGGAATAGTTGAAAGTGAAGAGGCCGAAGAAGCTATCCTTGCCAAAGAACAGCCGGTGTGGAAAACCTGGCTTGAGATGGAAACTCACAGAGAAAGTGTTCACTGGTTACCATGGAGACCAGATTTGAGTGAGAATCAAACAGAAGAGGACTGTGAAGATCCTGACAGGCTGGTGCTGGTTGATGATATCACACCCGCTCTATTCACCTTCAACCAAAAAGAGTTACACTTTGACCTCATTCTAGTGTTCCTGCACTTTATAGGTGTTGAGGTGAAATGTTTCCACAGCAGCAAACTGTTGGATCACCTTGAGAAATCACAACTGTTTCTTCAGAATGTGAATGATGCATCATCGTCTTCCACAGAAAACATTGGCTTTTGTTGGAATAATTCCTTATTTGTAGACAGTCTGAGAAATTTTGTACGCAACATTGTGAAGCAGTCAATGGCATTTGCCTCTGGTGTTCACAAGACAAAACTAAGCCTTTTACAGCTGGAGTTTGAGGTCCAGGTTGCAAAAGTAACTTGTGATCAGAAACTAGATAAAACCAAATATAAAGAACTAAGAAAATTAGCCAAAGGTTGTCTGAAGGAGGAACAGAATAGAAACAACCTACAATTGTGGACTTGGTATGCTAGACTAGAACGCTCTTTAGGGAAAGTAGATGAAAGTATAAGAGTTTTGGAGACAGTGCTGTCTATGCAGCCAGGAAATGAACTCTCGCAGGACAGGGGATATTCAGAGAAAATGGGTCTTTATGACTTGTACTTGACTTATATTCAGATTCAGTTTGGTATTCCAGAGTGCCTGGAGTTTACACTGGGGAAAAGAAGGCCAGCTCCCTCGCCAGAAGCCATCCAGTGTGTAGTAAATACTGTAGAGTGTTTGGCCGAAGGAGGCAAGTTTAGCAAACCCGAAATCGTGTCAAAGAAACCTTCGCCTATTTCTGTATTAAAAACAAAAAGAAAACTCA
The DNA here is from genome assembly GCF_032854445.1 of Liolophura sinensis. Taxonomy (NCBI): domain Eukaryota; kingdom Metazoa; phylum Mollusca; class Polyplacophora; order Chitonida; family Chitonidae; genus Liolophura; species Liolophura sinensis. Next base: position 33,084,735 of record NC_088300.1, on the reverse strand, counting down.
GTGACCTTCAGAAAAAGGTAATGGAAAATTTAATGGATAATCATAGGGTTGAAGCTGTTGACCAACAGACAACGGAGTACCTTGTTTTAACCTCCTGTATGGCCATGTATGAATACTGTACAAGTACATTTGATGCTGTGACGAAGTATTACAGTGGTCTCGTGAGTGAATGTGATAGAACAATAGCCTCATCGTCATTGGAAGAGCAAAAAGTATTGGTGGAGGTAAAGCGAAAACTGTACATTGATTGGCTTAAAATGGTAATTTTCCACCAGACGACATCAGTGTGTCCTCTGTCCAGGCTGCAGGCTGTGCTCGACTCCGCCCTGAAGAACTTCCCGGAGGATAGACAGTTTCTGCAGCTGTTTGTTGCTGTGGAGACCCAGTCCTTCATTACAGGGCGACTACGGCGATTCTTTGATCGGGCTGTCAGAGAAAGTAGCACGCCATACCCAGCGGTATTCTACTGTCTGGCTGAAATCAAAAGGCACTTGGCTTTGTTAAAATCTAAAAGAGGTAAGTGCATGTGAAAGCTTGGGGAAATTATTAATTTATTTATTTGATTGGTATTTTACGCCGTACTCAAGAATATTTCACTTGTACAATGGCAGCCAGCATTTTGGTGGGTGGAAACTGGGCAGAGCCATTGAGAAGCTGGGTGAAATTAAAATGAGTTCATGCATGTACAGTTTATCTAACACATAACTGAAGAATTCTTTGTAAGTCAAGAGATCTGCAAGCAACCAAGCTTGTCACATTTTAAATAAAAGGAAGAGAGGCCAAAAACACCCAAAAAAGATACATGAAGTAAGCATTACCAGAAAGAATAAGGAAAACATTATCCAAATACACGCATTTGTACATGATAACGTCTTCCATCTTTTCTCAGTGAAAGTGATTTTGACAACAATGTTACGATGTAAAAACATACACCATGGAAACATTGAATGAATGAATGAAGGCATGAGATTTAACGTCATACTTAGCAATTTTTCAGTCATATGAGAACAAGGAGCCATTGGGTGTGTGTACATATGCTGTGTCTCCTTTTGGCAAGGCAAGTTCATGCGAGTCAAGTGCTGTCGCCAATGAAGCATCATGTCAAAGACACCACACATGACACCCCAACCAGTCACATTATACTGACACCAGGCCAACCAGTCCTGTTTCCTTGATCTACCCTCTCGGTGGTGAGCGCCAACGGAGGCAGACATCAGGGCAGACCCCCCATACTATTAGGCCCAAAAAAAAATGGGCTGTACTTTGACACTCAATATCTCCGAAACCCTCTTACGTCAGCTTCTAAAAATTTACACACTCAAAAGCCATTATGTCCTAAGTATACAGACCAGATTTCAATTTCATCCTTTAAGATTTCTGTTCATGGGACCAAAATCAAAATAGAGTCAAAAATGCATGTTCCAGTCATTTCAAAATGATGTTCTACCTTGTTTTACTTGAAAAGGTGATCAATTCCTCATTGGCCGCAAAGAAAACCATCTTGATTCAGGAAAACTTGTGCCTGTCTGGCAGAAGGGTTTCTCTGACACTAGAGCCAGACAATTTTTCCAGACGACACTTGATTGACACGTGTCACACAGGTGTAGCGTGCGCTCTACTCATGAAACCTGAGGTGATGCAGTGTGGGTCACCGGAAACGTGCGTTTTTGTGTTTTCATTTTAACCCTGTGTACAGACTACTCGAGCTTTCAAGCCTTGAAAATTGGTCAGTATATTAACAAAATGTTGCCATTTGAATGTTTGAAAGGGTTTGAACAAAGGATAATGGAGCAATGCAGCATCAAAGTATGGCCCATTTTTTTATGCCCACCCTATGTATACATGTATATGGTATAGTTTGAACAAAATTAAAACCTTCCTTTTTTGTTACCAGCATAGAAGGAGAGTTATTCATTTCAAGGTGAAAAATCATGTACTACCTAGTTACATGTACTTTACAAGCATAATCATGTTTAAAGGGAAACAGAATCAATGCTGATTGGCTGACAATGGAAATAGGGTTTTCTGGGTTAAATCTTGTGGCCTTGGTCATTCTAGAATGACTGTACCACGCCCAAAATTTAGCTTAAGCAAGCCTTAGCCTGGACATCACTCAATCAGAATCGATTCGGTATCCCTTTGACCTGGCAAAGATCCCCCTAAAAAGAGTGCGCAGACACTGGTTTAATTCTGTTATCTGCAGACTGTTAGCATTATTATTTTGTCCTGTTCAGGTATTGATTGCTCATGTATCCAGTTGTATACATGCATACTATCTACCCCCAGAGTCATCAGACTCCCCAGTGAGAGGTGAGACAGGGATCCTCCACAGGCTGAGGTCTTTACTAGAGAGGGTTCTCATCAACCTCAACTCACAGAACTGCGTCCTGCTCTGGAGACTCTACATGCATATTGAGGTTAGAAATTACAATGTTAATACATGTGTAAGCCAGATCAAATTGTGCACAAACCAACCATGTTAAAGGCCCCCTGCCAACTGTTCCATGTCCCTTGGGTAAAACAAGGCCATGTAACACAGGCATTATAAACACCAATTTAATTTGCTGTTTTATGGGTAGAATAAATCTTTTTTCAGTGTCAGAGGAGGGTATAAAAATAAAAATGAAACCTGAAAATTGTTGAATTTGTAGAAAATTTGGACAGTCTCAGCAGTATTTCTTTTTGAAGACATATTTATTGGAAAGCAGGAAATCGTAAAGACATCAAGAATCGTAAAGACGTCAAGAATCGTAAAGACGCCAAGAATTGTAAAGATGCCAAGAATCGTAAAGACATCAAGAATAGTAAAGACATCAAGTAAAAAGGTTGATTTTCAGTTATGTTTCTATTCCGTTTTGGATTTTTTGGTGTTAGCACGTCCGTAAAACACGAAATAAAATTGGTGTCGCCTATAAAATGGAAATAAGATCAGTTTTCCTGAGTTTTCTCTGTTGACAGCTTGTAAAAATTCTGATGTAAGTATGTAATACATTGTTGAATATATATATTATACTGGTCATACTGAAAAAAAATGTCTCAGCCATTTCGTTTTTTGTTGGTTTTTTTTTTCACAAATTTACTAATGTTTTGACTATTTGACTCATGTTATGCATGCTGCACATGAGAATGTTTGTTGAACAACCAGTTCATCCAGAGACTATGAGTGTCTTGTGGATTCAGAGTTTAAAGCAGAGAAATTCATTTATAGCACAGGACATGCAAGCCGATTCACAGCATTTGGTACATTACATCTATTTCGTGTACATACGAAGTTCAGAGGAAGTACCGGCTTGAACCCTGGCATCACTGTTTTAGCAGCTATATTGATGTCAATTTTGTACCATGCACCTTCTTTGTTATGTTGATAACTATTTAGTCTTAAAACCATTATGATTTTTGAACTTTACAGGTTCAGTTTGGAGAAAGCAGTCGTGCTAAGGGATTGTTCTACAGAGCTCTTCAGAAATGTCCTTGGTCAAAGGTAAGAATAATATATGGGTGCATGCCAAGAGACACTTATTAATTTATAATATGATCATATGTTTTATTACATGTGTACAAGCTACTCTATGTAAGGAAGACCTACAGTACCGGCCAGTCCACTACAACAGCCCATGCTGAAATCCACAAACTAGTTCCACAAACCCCAGTTCTGCAGTGCTTCGTGATGTTGCGACTGCCCTTCAGAAACATAACAAAAACTTCTACATTTGTTTAAACATGAATCATAGAGACCAGAAATGACGTCACAATTGCCTAAAAATTATGGTATACAAGCATAGGACATTTTCCATACTACTTTACATTGGACAGTTGTCAAGTTTTATATTTATGTTCTGATACTTCATGAGATACTAGTAATAGTAGAGATCAATGACACAATTAGCTATCTGTTACCCATGGCAACGGCATTAAAACACGATCCTGCACAGTTACGGTTGAATACCATGAATATTTTTAGCGTGAGAGGTGGAGAGGCGCCCATGAGGCGCGTTTTGTGTATTTTTACAAGTGTAAGTAATGTCTTTGGCTGTATCCCTTCACGGACTTGTATATAGCGTGGTGCTGTACATGATGTCTTGTATGACGTCGGGTCTTGTTGCATGACCTAGGAACGTTAATGGGAACTAAGCCTGTGGTATGACAACATCCTGCTGACCGTGGACTCTTTAAACAAAGGATTTCTTTGTTGATGGCATGGCATCTAGGTGTGAAGTATCAAAAGTTTTATCACTGAAATCCCGAAATTGTAGAAATAATAAAGTCTAGGCTTGTGTTTTTCTTTTTTGTTCGTTTCAGACATTATACAAGGATGCTGTGTCTCTCTTTCCTGAACAACTTCAAGAGTTGGTGGACTTGATGCTGGAGAAAGAGATTCGTGTTCAAATCCCAGTGGAGGAAATTCACATTTTGAGAGGTACATCGGAGGAGGTTGCTTCTGAAAATGGAGCTTTGGAGGGAGAGCTGTACACAAAACTTGTGAAAGATATCCATGACGAGAGTTAGCATTGTTCAAACATCCACATCCAGAACTGAAAGCGGAAGTCTGAAATACTTTGATGGATGAAACTAGAAATATGTAGTAGAGCATTTGACAATGGCCGAATGTGCCCGTTTGGTCGGCAGACTGGAATTTCCATAATTATGGATACTGGTACACAACGTTTCTGTATGCCAATTGCTCAGACTGTTGCAAAAGCTTGATTTCTAAGCAACAAGGGAAAGTATAATATATATTTTGTATGTAAGGAGTAAGATCCTGTGTGTCTTTATTCTCGTTAAGATTTGTAGGTGAAGTGTTATATTTATGAACAACATATTTGTTTGTTCATGTATGTCTGTTCGGTTGGCCTATGAGGCAAAGTCTGTCAGCAACCTGCGTATGGTCATGGGTTTTCCCCGGGCTCTGCCGAGTTTCCTCCCACTATAATGGTGGTCTCCAGCGTATAAGTGAAATATTCTTGAGTATGTCATAAAACACCAATCAAATAAATAATAAATCTAATCGTTTGGGTTTTAAAAAGAGTAGGCCTACTCAAAAATTTCACTTTGACAACATTTATCACCATGTGTACAAGTAGAAATGTGTCAATTTTTCCTGCTTGCTACTGGGTGGAGGTAACAGGGTGCGGAAAAAATCAGCTGCCTTTAAATGTCGAGGTACGTGTAAAACCTCCTCACTTCAGGCCACAGTAAATCAGCGATATAAGGATTGATGTGTGGGACAGTTGAAGCGGTGATTTGCAGGTTGAATGTTGAATGAAGCAACAAGTTCTGTATTTCTTAGTATTGCATGTAAATATATACTGATGGATGAAATACCAAGTGATATAAATGAACCTAGATTGTTTTTGGTTGCTTCTTTGCTAGGGTCTTGTCGCTGTCAACATTATGTCCTTCATAATACACCGCAGCCTTCTTTCTCCACACATCCTTCGCCATGATGTGATGTATTGCTGATGTCTCCACCCAGTCATACTATACTGACGCCAGTTCAACAAGTACTGTGTTTACCTAATGCTGAGCAAGAAATTACCAAGGTTATTAGTTATGAAGTCATAGGTCTGAACAAAGGGTGATCCAGTGCTGAATATGGTTGTTGTACTAGTGATGCAGAGGCTCACACCATCAACCATCTAGGGGAGTTAACCTGAGTGAACATTAGCTGTTTTGAACCCTTATCTCATACTGATAAAGCCTACCGCTATCTGTTTCTATTACAAATTGAACCTAGTTTATAGGTGGTAACACGGGACTCACTGGCTGAGTGGTTTACGTGCCAGAGTGACAGTGACCCAGGAGCCTCTCACCAATGCGGTCGCTATGAGTTCAGGTCCAGCTCAAGCTGGCGTTATCTTCAGTCATACCTGGGAAGGTTTTTTAGCAAACCTGTGGATGGTCGTAGGTGTCCCTCAAGCTCTGCCTGGTTTCCCCCCTCCATAATGCTGGCTGCCGTTGTATGAGTGAAATATTTTTAGTATGTCGTAAAACACCAATCAAATAAATACAGGTGGTAATACTGAAAAAAAGAGCTAGGCTAAAACCATCCTAGCTCATCAGAGACGGACCAGACTTTTTTTTTCTTTTAGTTTATGCTCATATTTTGTTTGACTACTCAATATCTGAACAAGGATCACTGATGAAAAACTCAAAAGAAAACGTAGAAAGACCTATACATATATTATGACATTTGATTTTCTTTTTTATTTCTTCCAATCAAAATAAAGGCAATTGTACAAATTTTGTATGAAAATGTGTGACATATACTTACTATTTTAGATACGAACCATATATAAATGGGTGATAAAAATATTACCATCTCCAGCAATGACTTGTGTAAATACAAAAACAACAAAAAAATCCATGTACTTACATGTACAGGTGTATTAAAATCTTACACTGTCATGCTAAATCCTCCACATATCCAACTACAGACATACTGTATTTCACCTTATGTTTATCATGTACAGATACACTTTCAGATGGACAGAGGCCTTAAGTTACCCTTATTGGAAATTAATAAAACTTCACAAAAAAGTATGAAGTTTCTATAAGGTCTATGAACCAAGCAGAATCAAGCACTGTTTTAAATGAAGAAAGCTAAAAAAATTAAAGCTGTGAAACTGGGGAAATACGGCAGTTCATGTTATGATGTATCATTGCAGAATGGTTATCTGATCCAGATAAGCTATTACATATACATGATTTTTTGTGAAGATTACAGTCCTTATTTCCCTGTACTTGAACAAAGCAGTTTAGTTTTGAATTATATCTTCAAGTGCGTGTATTGTGAGTTTGCTTTTTAATGGTTGAAATTGTGGAGGATTTAGAGTACTATCTTAATAGTGTTATCACTAAAACTCAATCCATATATTCAAAGACACAGCCACATATATAAGACAGCAGTTGGACAATATTTGATTCAACATGCATCTTAGTCATATCTTTTTCTTCTAAAAACTGCGGCAGGAGAATTCCATGTGCCGGAGAACTTCATTTGAATACCCACATAAACACTGCACATTCACTGTACATGTCACATTATACATATCTGTATAAGCAAACACTTTTCAATAATGCAAACGTTACTGGTATTAAAATTCTTCATAATTTCACAGTTAGATCTGTTTACATTTCCTGAATCTTCCAATATCTTATGACTGAGTGGAACAATCCGGAAAAAAAAGTCACGACTAATGAATCTCTGAGTCAAAGAATTGTATGATATCACCATGGTAACGTGGATCAACCCATGTTCTTCATTGGCATTTTGTGTCCAACAGAGACATACCAATCAATGAAAACCCCAAGGACAGCTCAATGAATGAACCTTAAAACCATACAGGTAAATCTTAGTCTGCTTTAGATTAGAGATATCATTATCACATACCTTTAACGAAGAATATACTTATACATGTATAGTAAAAATGTTTACAACGCTGAATGTACAACAGATAAATTCACCTAAAATCATGATCACTGAATGCATTCATTTACTTATAAATGCTAAAGGCCTTCAATATATTAGAAGATATATTCTGTATGTAGCAAAGTATTTTACATGGTATGAAATGCCAAACTCAGAAATTGCGTACTAGAAAAAATGAATGTACATGTATTTCATGTACTGATAATAATGTGTATGACGAGAATCCAGCAACAGCTTTACAACTCCTTTTCAGATACCCTTAACTTTTCCAAGTTTTCGCCTTCCAAGAGGTAGTCCATATAGCCAACAATGGGGTACTTGGCTAGGTATGTTCCGGTGTACACATCATCTAGAGATTTTAGGTCACTGTCTGATAACCCAGTCTGAAAGACAGCATAGGCAATGTGAACTCACCATGTGTACAAGTAGGAATGTGTCAACTTTCTGCACTTTCGAACTAAACTCTGTACTTGATACATGTATATTTGCCAGTTGGACAAGCAGAAAAAAGAAACAATATTTATTTATTTGATTGTTGTTTAATGCCATGCTCATAAATTTTTCACTTACATGATGACAGTCTGACAGTGGTAATCCACCAATCTTCGACGAATTTGTGAAAAACTTATCCAAGTGTGATGTACTGATTTGTATGACTTGAGGTCAACTTGGGGTGTAATTTGTTAATGACAAGTGGTCATCATTGCTTACTGTCTACACCAAGCCTCCAAGAACTAGAGTAGGGAATGTGGAAATTACCTAGAAATACCACTAGTAACACTGTCTAAAAGTCTTGACAAGGCAAAACTGGGTTTTCATTTAACATGCTTTATTTTTATGACCACACAATGTGAAAATTTTACCCGTATAAGATTTATTTTATCTGACTTGTTTAATGCCAAAGTTTGATGCTTGAAATTCTTTTTTCCTAAATACAATTGAAGCCAGTTTCATGGGAGGAGAAACCAAAAGTACCCATGCTATTCAGACCATGCAGGTAAATCAGACCAGCATTTGGCAAGCTGCTGATGAACTTTCCCACAAGTGACCTAGAGATACACGCAATACTACTGCAAGGCAAGAAGTCTTCAAGCTTTGACATAAATTCAGGTGGTCACTTTACACAGACTCCTTGTGAGGGCTCATGACTTACTATGTCATGAGTGAGGTTTTCCAGGTCCAGTGACATCAAGGCCGAGGCTCGCGTGGAATCTCGTCCAACCAACACATTGTATGGGGCACCTTTGCCATAAAATCCTGCGATCAAATACATACATTGTGTAAATTCCGTTTGTGTTTCTGAATGTGCACACAACAAATCAATACTTTCAACATGCATCTTACAGGCTATTTAGAACCAAAGTGTCCCTGGTTTAGATCTTAATCAGCAATTTTCAGAGTATAATCCTATGTTGTTACTTAAGATTCATTGGAGATGTACATGTTATCCTAGCTCTGAGATCAGTTGGCCATGTTCCCAGTTTAGCTTCCACATTAATCGCTCTGAACCATTACATGCATTAACCTCCAACTCGGCCCTGCCACCCGTGCTGTCTCGTAAGTGCCAATGCTGTACGCCTCAAAAAGAAATGTCCCGTGATCTTAAAGCAATTCTGAATTCATATCATCTCATTATGTGGTAATAATAAAGACCATAACATCGCAAATAACACAGATGTAACCGATGCACGCGCTCGGACAGCATTAGAACTTCGCAAGCTGCCATTTTCAAATCATATGACTTGGCTGCTGGATGGACTTCGCTGCTTCTCTCAAAATTAAAATCACCTTTTTTTCACAATACAACTGATTATAGTTCATTATTAACACACAAATTAAAACAACAATTTGTCAATCACCGTTTATATGGTGTACATCTCACTGATTTCAATGAAATCTTTCCACGAGTTTATCTTTTTCCGGACAATGCTGACTGCAGCCAACTCTACTTGCTAATAGCGGTTAGCGAAGTTTGCTTTGCCGCCGATGTAACACAGACATCTGTGTTAATTGTGACACTGTGGTCTTTTTATTATTTCATGAATAACTAGATGAAACGAAGTAAGAATTACAGAAGAATTACAAAAAACACTGTACATCTTTGACATGTTGAGGACAGCTTACTCGAAAATACCGAGTTCCAGGTTAGTAAATGTAAGAGTACATATCTGTATTTCTGAAAGATAAGCTGGTTAAGAATGAAACAGATCTCAGATCTAATGCCATCCATGTGTACAAGTATCGAAACCTTCTGAAACAGGTTATCGGGTTTTACTCACTTTTCTCGGAAGACACATCAAATACTACTCCCTTAATACCAATATAGATTGGCTCATCTTCCTGAAATAAAAATCAAACTTTATTTATTGCATGCTTTGCTCCCAATCAATCAAAAAAACGACAAAATGTGGAAAGTAGGCCCCTACCGGTACAACAAATATGCTTAATTTTTTGTTTTACAAAAGAATCAATTTACATGTATTTCAGTATTTAATTAATACCTCAAATTGTAATCAGGATTCAGATAACAAGACAGATACATGTTGCACATGTTAAGCTTTGAACCTTTCTGGAAGTCGGAGCCCGAAATATTTCTGTAAACTTACGTTTCTCAACTTTTTGCACTCTACATGGCACACACGTTACGGATCCATAAACTCATTACGCGCACCCACTTACATTTGATCCATCATAGCGACTTATTTCCTCAGCAGTAAACATCTTCACGGGCTCTCCGTCCTTATTCGGTTTGATTTCTATCTTCAAGGGTATGTATTTCTCTGTTTCACTCCATACTACAACAGATAACACTGAAGAGAGCAGGCAAAACCAGATCGCCTTCATCCCGCTAGCAGACATCTTTACAGGCTATGTTGACATTTGTGATAACTGTTTTCATTGGATGACGAGAATCTAAAAGCCAATCAAATGACTGGTTACATTCAGCCGGCTTCAAAGGGGTGTTGGCTGTTCCGGTGATCCATCGGGCAGGAAGCTAAAGGGAAAGGAGTTATATGTGGAGATAATCCAAGACAATCCGGGATGGATAGCCAAGGGAGGAAAGTGGTTGTCTGTGACAATGGCACAGGGGTATGTTGTTTGGATTGTTGGCCGCAATTTTGTCCATCTTCGACATCTTTTCATGTGACTAATTGGGGCCCGATCACCCGGAAGTCGTATAGCTGTAATTGTCACTTTTCTTGTCACATATATGAAACTCGACAGTATTTGATGTTATAATTCATTAGAAAGCCAGATATGTTGTGCTGTTAACGTTTGCTTTTCGTTCAGGCAATAAGGCAAAATGCGCTTTGTTTTGATTTTCCCCATTGTGGGGGAGGAATTGATTGCATACGACCGATGATTCATTGACGTGATCGCTGCATGCACGGTGTGTGCAGTAATTTTCTACAGCTAGAATAGAGAGACGTCAAGGAAGTCTAATATAGCAATTCTAACACAGTTGATGTTTCCTTGTTTAGCATATACTTGCCTTGTTGCAAAGAAAGCGAGATCTTATAGCCCTCATATCACACATGACGAGTTTGTTCATAGGATCTGTCATTCAGACCATGAAGGCAGACTAAGAGGAGGAACAGCTTGCCCAGTGAGTCGGCCAGACATACCCACTGTGCCCTTGCACTCTGAATGAAACCTACATAGGCCATGCAGGCTTTCATGTTCGATATGATACTGCACTGCAGAGCACTTGCCTGCACCATGCTTAGCGTCATCTTGCTTAAAATCATGCGCGCAAACTTTGAGTGTAAAGTGCTAACTTGTTTATAGGACTATGGCATCGACAAATATATAGGCTGTATGGAACAGTAGTATTAATTCATTCCAGTGCAGACAGGTTAGAATCCCAGAAATGAAGCACATGGTTAGACCCCACTTATTGGTGGAAGTCAGTATCTCAGAAAGATTATCTGATGTGAATACACAGGCTTCTGTGGGCAAGTGATGCATGGTGACGAAAGCGCTGAAAAACTTTCAACCCACATGTCAAAACAGCCTTTAAAATTTGAAAAATCTGCTTAACCAGAAATTTACCTTGCTGAAGCTTGATTTGGTTTAACAAATGTATATTTTGTATAGCCCAGGTTACACCTGAACAGGTTTTGTGAAGATCACTTCCACAATGCTGCTCCTTTGAAATCTTGATGCTTCACCTCTCGTTCGAGAATGAGACCTCTAGTTAATGACTATGCTGTTATAGCTATGTACATGTGTAAATATCGGTCAGTGCAAAAGGCGGGGACATATTACTGAGGTTGAGATGAATTTCATATCTCTCTTGTAACAGATCTCAGTTTTATCGGATGGAGGGGAGAAGTCTAGTTGCATGTGTTTCGGTTTGATTGTTGGGGGGAAAAGGAAAAACAACTGTATTTCCGCATTTAACAATCTGACATCCATCAGTCGGTAGATACTTAAACTGTGTTACCTGCTTTGCTATGCCGTGGATTTTTTCACCAAATAAAGTTTTATCAGCCCACTCAGTTGGTAAAGCCACGAAAACTTACACTTATCACATAAGTCTTTTGTTGCATACAATGTTTAGTGCAGACGGGAAAAAAAAAACGTTTTAGAATCTGCATGAACTTTTGTGAGGGCTGCAAAACCTGCTCCAGGGTCTCCAGGGTGCAAGCGTGATGACCCACCTCAAGGCAGACAGGTTAATCCTCTGTTAAAGCAAAACTCACGTCCTGCTTTCTCAGTATCAGTCATACATTGAACGCTTTGAAGAGCCCATAAACCTAACCAGAATTAATTAGTCTGTATATTTAGTCTGGATCTGCTAACTGTGTACCAAGATGACGTTTTTATTGACTGTGAGCTATCATCAACTCTAGTCCTATGAAATTAAACATAGACGTGGGCCTTGTAGTTCACAACAGCACACACTGTAGATTGAGGAGAAATTAGGGTACTATATGTGCATGTTTATAATGCATTCTTACTAAGTTATGAACACATTTACATTTATTCTGCAGTTTGTGAAGTGTGGACGGGCAGGATCTAACTTCCCTGACCATATCTTCCCATCTCTGGTAGGCAGACCTATCATTAGATCACAACAGAAAGTAGGGGATATTGTCGTCAAGGTGAGCTGGTATATTCTCGGTCGCTGTAACACTGGTTATATGTAAACATTTTTAAAACAATTTTGTTTATTATTATATTAACCAGTTTTCTGTATAAAACTAAGAACTAAGATGGATGCTGCTTGTTTGGACTAAATTCTTCATAAAAAAACGATTTTACTCTTTGAAATTTAAACAATAATAAAGCCGTTATTATCTTTTATTCCAAGAAAAGTTCAAGAAAACTTTTCAGAGGTAATCAAATGATGTTTCTAACATGCATACCACTACATTTTGCTGTATGCAGGATTTAATGGTTGGAGATGAAGCCAGTCAATTGAGGTCGATGTTGGAAGTGAACTACCCCATGGAGAATGGGATCGTTAGGAACTGGGATGACATGATTCACCTGTATGACTACACCTTTGGGAAGGAAAAGATGAACATTAACCCCAAAAACACAAAGATTCTACTCACAGAACCTCCCATGAACCCCATGAAAAACCGAGAAAAGATGATAGAGGTAGATGAGAAGATTTTGATTTATTTTTTCTTATTTTCCCATGATCATAAATTGGATTTATCATTTTCGCGTGAATATAACACACAGAGTTCCATGTGAAAAATTAACTGTAATAATGTTGATACAAATCTTTTATGTGATATAGACTTTAAAAACCTATTTTCTCAAAGACATTTTTCTTTTTGTAGGTTATGTTTGAAAAGTACCAATTTGAAGGAGTGTACATTGCAATCCAGGCTGTCCTCACACTTTATGCACAGGGTAAGTCTTTCGTGAGCTACCACACACTGGCTTCCTTAGAACGTAAACTTCTCTTTAATGTTAATATTCATTTATTTATTTATTTGATTGGTGTTTTATGCCGTACTCAAGAATATTTCACTTATACGACAGCGACCAGCCTTTAATGTTAATAATATTAATAATAATATGTTTATTGAGAGGTGTGAACTGTCCAATGTTTTGCAAAACCTGTTCTGTAAAATATTATTGGTAGATCTTATATAAAAGATGTGAAGACCAATTTGTTTAATGGTTGATTATCAAGTTTGGTCAGGGTAGAAGTAAGTTTTATAGCATTTGTCTTGTCCTTCCATGTATGCTGGCTGTGTATGAATGGAGAATGCTTATATTGCCATTATGCTAAGTCTTTAAAACATTTAACTGTTGTGGATGGATTTAAATGATTATTGAAAGCACCCAGCTATAAACTTATTGCTATTTAACATTGGTTAGTAATTTGGGTTGGGGGGTGGGGGTGAATCTTATGAGAGTAGACTACTGATATTGAAATTTGATGAAACAGGCTCATGTTGATCTGATAAAATACCACAATTACCACTAAAATGCACCCTATCACAAAATTGTGATACTACTGTACATTTGTTAGTTTGGTGTTTGACTGTCAAGTGGAACATTCTATGAAGAAGACCCTGGTATGATTGCAGGTTTGTTAACGGGTGTTGTGGTGGACTCTGGAGATGGTGTCACGCATATATGTCCTGTCTATGACGGATTTGCTCTCCCGCATTTGACGAGGAGATTAGACATCGCTGGCAGAGACATCACTCGTTATTTGATAAAGGTACGTGATGTGTCTACATTTACCATATTAACAGTATCATAGACCTGTCAAGGACTTCATTGTTGTGGGTTCAAGCCCAGCTTATGTTGCTTTTCTCACATGGTTGTACACCCGAAGGTCCTTCAGCAACCAGCAAGTGGTCGTGTTTCCACTGGGCTCTGCTCTGTTTACTCCCAACATAATGCTTGCAGCAGTTGTACAGGTGAAATAATCTTGAGCATGGTGTAAAACTCCAGTCAAATAAACAAATCAAAAACTTTTTTTTGAAAAATAGAATGAGGCAAAATAAGTAATTTAGTCATCAAAGCAGTATTGTAATTTTTCTTAGTAGTTCTGAAAGCTAAAAATTACATTTCTCTCCCATGTTTTTTGTGGTGTGGATATTTTGTTTATTAGATGGACCAGCATTGTGAGAAAAAAGAAACCGTCCATTTCTGTTACAGTTGGACATGCAATGGCTAAGAACTGCCAACCAGATGTCCCCAAAATTACAGTACTTGATCATTTTTTTATCATGACTGTAGTACCTAGCATGCTTTAGAAATTTTTTGGTGTAGAAAGCATTCACTGGTCTCCTTCTTTCAGAGACTTCATAACCAGATAGGCTATATAACCTGAACTGGACCAGGTAAAAAAATGATATTATTGTCCAATTGCACAATTGGAATGTCCCACAAGTAGAAGAATTTAAAGTGAAAATATTTCTATCGACACTATTCTGCACATACATCCACTTTCCATGCTCTCCTAAAACATGTCTCTTGTTCCTCTGCAGTTACTGTTACTACGAGGTTATGCATTCAACCACTCTGCAGACTTTGAGACAGTTCGAATGATGAAGGAAAGCCTGTGCTACGTAGGCTATGATGTTGACCAGGAACAGAAACTTGCCTTAGAAACTACTGTTCTAGTGGAATCGTACACAGTGAGTATATACGTGTGAGAACTACTTGTTCTGGTGGAGGGACATTCACTGAGTGAGTGGATTTGTCTACTTACTGTCAGAAGTCCACCGGTCTTCGTTAGATGTTGGAATTAAGATCAGGGGTTCAACTGCAAAGGATTGTTAGGTAATTGTCGAGGTGCATTGGTTTCTCTTAAGCCAAACCACCTGAGCATAATATACTGTTTTTCTCCCAAGCTTTAGGCCCTTTCAAGTGACACATTTGCTTGATTCTGATTGTTTTGTCCACCTTACTTTTGTGATGTTTTATTAATTTCTTATATGAAAAACGTAGGGTTGGTCTCAAGAGTAGCATTTAGGGCATTTATGTATTTCGGAAAGCACAGGTTTACATACTAAACTTTAGGTGAAATACTGTCATTAAAATAGTCTAAAATATGACATAAAGCTGCAAGCCCAAAAAATAGAAATTATATTTATAGAATTGTCATATATGTCACAAGTTTTATAATGTTGATTGTCTCTTCAAGGTTAGCTCTTGTTTCCTAGCAAATGAAACTAGTCAAGCTGACTTGCTCCAGCATTTTGTAGAAGATAGTTACGTTGTGCTGAGAAATTTTTCCCATTGTTCAGTATCGTAGTTTACAGAATTCCCTTGTAGAACACATTTGTAATATTTTTTCAGTTACCAGATGGGCGCATCATAAAAGTTGGCGGAGAGAGATTTGGTGCTCCAGAAGCCCTTTTCCAGCCTCATTTAATCAATGTAGAAAAAGTGGGTGTGGCAGAGTTACTGTTCAACACAATACAGGCAGCAGATATAGACACAAGACCAGACTTTTATAAACACATAGTCCTGTCTGGTGGTTCCACCATGTACCCTGGCCTGCCCAGTCGACTGGAGAGGGAAATAAAACAGCTTTACCTGGAGAGAGTGCTGAAGGGAGACACTACAAAGTTATCGGTGAGTACTGGGTTCAGACAAGTCATAATTTAGATATGAAGCTCTCCTGAGAGACGAGGTTAAATCGCCAGTAGGGTCATAAGAAAGACTTTAAAAATGATAGTTGTGGCTGTCTCGATAGGCGCTCAGCACAGAGAGCTTAGAACAAGGAAACCAGATCGGTTGGCCTGGTGTCAGTATAATATGACTGGGTGGGGTGTCATGTCTGGTGTCTTCGGCATGACACATAAGTTACAGCAGCACTTTGGCGGCATGGACACCCCCTGCAACAACATGTATGTACACACACCTAATGACGCCTGGTCGTCATATGATTGAACAGTTGTTTAGTACAATGTAAAACACCAAGCATGCATACATACATACACACATACACCTTCTCTTCCAGAAATTAATCATTAGAGGAAGACTAAGCTGGTTAATTGTAGTCATCAAAGGAAAGGATAATATGTGTAGGAATACTATATTTTAATGAATCAGAATTGATTGTTCATGGATTCTGTGTCCTGTTTCCCATGCTTTCTCTCCCACTGTCTATATTTGGCTGCCCAGCTCAGCCCACATTTGACTTTTCTGTCTTACATGGCAGTTGCGTGGGTGCTCTTTTAGAATAGAAATATTCCTCAGTACAGTATTAAACCCCAGTCGAGGGGTCAATTGTAGGTGCTTAAAATACACACATCTGGTTGTTGTGACAGTCCAACACTCTTTATTTAACTGAGCCTCAGTAGTGACATATGAAGGATGTTATAGCTGACCCAGAAACACCACCTTTGTCTGTAGTGATGACATGACGTAATGGGACGAACAGTTGTCCTTTTTCTCTAAGAAGTGCTGAACAGACAAAAGGTCCATCCAAATTAGGGTAGATGCCTTTCAAACACAGGTCACAGCAGGTACAGTTGATGTGGTTCAAAGATAAACTCTTGAACCCATTTGGGTAGATGCTGCAGACAAAAACTTGAGCCACAGAATAGTTTATTTGGTTTAACCCAAAGACCTTAAACGTATGTAGGTAAATTCTATTTAAACACAGCTCCCAGCCACTGTAGGATTGATGTTGTTCAGACAAGACACTATGTACACACTTGTGCAGAAGGTATTATGCCACAAACCCCAGCCCCAGTGGGGTTAGTTTGGTTCAGACATATGCTACCAAATCCTCAACCTCAGGATAGTTGTCTTCCGAAATGAAGTCTGTTTTGAGTTTTTGTACACTAGTTAAGTATGTGTACCAGTATTGCAGTTTGGCCTAAGGCTATATGCATTTTCAGTGCTCTAGGTAGATGTGGTATGACTTTAATACACTGGTGGAGGAACCATTTGATATTAAGTCCAAAAAAAAGGAGTAATTAGGAAAGTTTCTGTTAACAGGAAGTATCACTGACTAAACACTTGGTCCCACCTGGATCTTCCATGCCGTCTTCCAGTCGTATTGTTTGAACATGCAGTTCACATTTACTGTAATTCTTCAACCTTTTCACATGTTTACAAGATGTTTATTTAGGTATGCCGTACATGGGAAGGTCTGACAGCAACCTCCGGATGGTCGTGGGTTTCCCCTGGGCCCTGCCCGGTTTCCACCCACCATAATGCTGGCCGCCGTCGTATAAGTGAAATATTCTTGAGTAAGGCGTAAAACACCAATCAAATAAATAAATAAATAAATATTAGGTATATTCTAAGGGCATTGTTCTGTGTAGACTGTTAAAATAATGTTTTGTCTGACCAAACTAATGTAGTTTTGTCTCCCAAATCAAAGTAAAAGGATGCTTATATCTCAGTGCAAGTGGCTCCTTTATATGCGAAAAGGTTGAGGAACTTGGGTAGGATATTTTGTGGAAAGGGAGCTAAATAACCATTTGAAGTGCACAGTATATTACACTTTTAGAAGAAGAGGTTTACATTGTGAGTTCCCTGAAGCAATGTGACAATTAGTAATTAATGCTGATTTTATGCCCTTAAGCCTGTCTCTTTACTCTCTGTCATGAAATAAATACTTAATCCGTATTCTCTGGAATGATGAACACTGCTTTCTGATGATTAGTTGTCAGTGTTCTCTAAGAAGTGCTGACCAGAGTATTAATATATTATGTCCTTGCTACAGGAGTTAGCCTGCCACAATATGACTGAAATATTGCTGATGATGGCATCAGAAAGCCATAGTCATTGATTCATTCAGGAGTTTGTTGAATGTGCTAAAATCACTACTGGTTCTTTTTTTTCTTTTTTTTGCAGAAATTCAAAATTCGCATAGAGGACCCACCCCGAAGAAAGCACATGGTGTTCCTGGGAGGTGCTGTTTTGGCCGAAATTATGAAAGATAAGGACACGTTTTGGATGACGAGGCAGGAATACCAGGAGAAAGGGATGAGGGTTCTGGAGAAAATGGGCGTGTCTCCAGCATAATTCTTCTATAGGCCACACCCCTTTACCATCAGGACCACAAGCCTCTAGGAACGTTATAGTATCATATGTGATCACCACTCTCCACGTCATATGTGGCTTCTTCCAAATCTTGTACAATAATAAACTAAAAACCAAACTAAAAAAAAGTATAGAGCATATGTATAAATTTATTTTTCCATGAAATAATGTGTAAAGTGAGAATTTAAATTTATGTGTCATTTATGCATGATGACTTAAAGTGCGTTAATATTGTATGCTAAGAGCTGTAGTGCTACTAATAGTTATGGCACAGGCCTGGGATGGGATACATTTGTATGGATTACTTATGTTTGGCGTACCTGGAAAAGTAAAACAGAGGAACTTCCTTTCATTCTGATCTGGTTTGTGTATGTAAGTTTCTACGCAAGCTCTTGTAAAGAACTGTTATCCATTTCTTTTTCTTTTGTTTTTTTTTTTGTAAAATTACAAATATGATAAAGATTTCTTAAGATAACTCCTATAGCAATTTTAATAGTCCATTTTGATTGTTGAAATCAAGAATTGCAGTAGCAATAAGAAATTTAATAGGCCAGTGGGAATGTGTTGATTATTTACTTACTCCATTCTAAAAGTTATGCAATTCTTTACCCCTTTGATATATTAAAACACAACATACATGTTATTTATTTATCCAAATAATTGTAAAAGAAAAAGCTTTGTCTGGGATCGGCTGGAAACTGAGCAAAATTAGACTAACATAACTACAGCTTGAAGTGTATCGAAAAAACCCAGTAGTTTATTTAGGATAGAAGGAATCCTGCATCGATGGTTGAATGTCTAATACAAGTCCTGTGAAAAAGAGCTGTTTAAGCACGAGTGTAATTTCGGACACCATGATTTCTGGTGTGAACAGAAAACGAAAGAAATTTGTTTCCAGAGCGAAAAAAGAAAAAGATACAATTGTCATACCTGATGTGAAATTTGTGGAGAGGGCGAGGGGAGAAAAAATAACGTCTATAAGAAGTAACAACCAAGATGCCAGTTGCAGTAAATTTACTGAACTTCTGTATGGATGTTATGTTGCTAATACCTTGACCATAATCCCTACCAAGTCATTTCCTTGAATATTTCATCCAAGTTTAAATTGTAATCATTTGTTTCGTAAGCTAATAAAACTTTTCATGAAGATTAAGCACCCTAAAACAGTTTATCTGCAGTGCTGGCACTTTAACAAAGGGAGGTAACTTGTACATGTATGTAACATACTAGAAACAAACTTTGTCCATCACGCTCAAAAAGCTGCCGTGTAGATTACTGTGTAGATACGAACATGTGTATGATATGTTCAACTTTGAGGTAATCATGCTAATTTTCCTTTACTGTGGAACAAACTTGTACAAAATACATTGCTATCCATGTACTTATAAATAAAATTTATAAGAAAGAAGACAAAGAAGTCGTATTTTAATGCCATAGTTATGCCCTATCGACAGAATGCGTTCTCAAGCGTTCTGTCAGTTGCCCAGATGTATCCACTCTCTCTTCCTTTGCATTCGCTGGCTCCGTCTCCCAAAGAGGCCACTTTTACAGCAAACAGAGGGGAGAGGACCGTTGCCGATTGGTCAAGGTGGTCACCTTGTAATCGTGAGGTAATGACGGTTCCATCCATCCTCTGACAGCTTATTGTATAGTTTCATTGCCCAGGAGCCTTAGAGTCAGCCAGTGATCAAAGTGCTCACTGATGTGGCCCGGGTATATAATTTCTATTTTTAAAACTTGATCAAGTCCAAATGGACACTTTAGATCAACTGCGATACTTCTTACATTTACCAGCGTACAAAATACACAAACGCATCCCCTCCCTCTCCACTATGTACTATTGATGCTTTGGTCGTTTTACACGATTATGATTGGGATATCAACCAATAGTGTTATTTTATAAACCATGTCCATGAACACTTGGAAAACATCTATTTAATTATTAATATACAAGGAAGAAAATAGATTGAATGTTAACATGAAAAAATATATTTCGTCTTACTTTTTCAAAGGGCAGTGACATGCAAGGAAACTGATGAAGTATATTGACTTCTGTGAAAAATGGTTTGCATATATATAGTATTCAGCGTACAGGGTGAAAAAGTTGATATCTTGACAGAAATTCTCTTTGAAATTACCAGAGAGCTTCTGTTCCTTAGAAAGCACTACATTGAAGTCTAGGCATTCAGACAGCCACTATCGAATCCCAAAACTGTTCTAGCTGAGCAAGTTACAAGTTTGTGCTCAATATTATCTACATGGTCACACCAGATACAGGTAGGGTATCGCAAAACTGTTAATGAAAGCAAATAACTGTTACGTTGATAAACACAATGTAGCGGTTTAAACTGCATGGACTGAACATTGTGATTTACACCAGTCTTGCAAGTTAAGTGTAAGTCCATATCAAATCGTCAGTGACAAGAAAATTATCATGTATATTCGTACTATCAATTTTGATGGAATATATATTTCGACATGGAGCTTGTGGAACAATTGTGTTTTCATTTTATAGCTATCTAAGCAAGGAGCATTTATTTTTGGGATGTCAAGTAACACTTCTGATCTATCGGTATTTCCTGATAATTTGTTAGTGAGAGGGATTTTGGTCAAAGCTGTTTCAAGAGATTTCCATAATTTATTTTTAATTTTCTTAGTAGTGTATCAGCTGTGGAAGGAGCAAGATATTCGCTTCAGAGTTGTCTCCCATGCATCAGAAAACAGTTAAGTTCTCTGTGCCGTGGAAAGTCTATCTCCTATCTGCTAGAAAGTTGCGGAAGTATTCCCGGAGTATGCTTCATCGCCAGCTGATTTGCTTCATGTATTTATGGACATTTTTGAACTATTTTACAATATCCAGCCGTTTGTCGAATGTGGATTTCCGCCTCATGTTGGTCATTGTGAGGTACGGTTCTTTTTGTCTTGGCTATATTGCTGACTCGGCTGTTCCTGAGTAGGCCTGCCTCCTAAACCCCCTGAAAGTTACATGGTTATAGCCTACCATATGTCACTTACTTCCAAATACTGACAGTTTTATGGAGTAGATGAAGTCTAAATAAGCCAATTAATTAAAAACTATGCATGTACATGTGCCTGACAAATCTCCTGACGTTACAACGCAAGCACACCTGCAAGAGTTGGATTCCAACTAGCGACCTCATAGACTGGTCGATTGTGGGGCGACTAAGCTTTGAATGAGCCAACGTGAGAGTCGTGGGAAAAATTAAATAATAATTTCTATTGAAATTCGCTCGACAATCTTTAGATGGTCAGTCTGTTATTGAAACTTTAGATCAAAACACTCGCATAAATCAGCCATGCGAAGCATCTTTTAAGATGTGGCATCATCCGATTGGTAAAGAGTCAAACACAAACCTTGGGAATTGCCAATGAGGAAAAGCGTTAGGCGTCAATTTTCAAACAAAGCTTGGATCAAGATGAAGAACAAAAGGAATTCAATAAGCTGGGACTTTGGAATGGACATTCACCGTAAACTTTTCAAATGGCAAGACAAACCCATTTCATGAAATGACCATCAAAGCCAACTTTTGCAGGCATGTGGAAAAAGGCGTTCGAAATCAGTGGTATTCAAAAACATATGTCGGGAGTATTATCCAAATTCAATCTGTGGAAGTGTCATCCAAAACTAGCCTTCGGAAACGATATTCAAAGCCAGCCGTCGGAAGTGGCATCCAAAAGTAACCAGAAGTAAAAGTAAAACCAGCACTTGGGAGAGGCATCCATAACCAGCCTTTGAAAGCAGCATTCACAACCAGCCTTTGAAAGCAGCATCCAAACCCATCCTGCGACTGTGGCGTCAAAGCCAACACTGAGAAGTGGTGTCAATACCAACCTTCGAAAGTAGCGTTAAAGCCAGCCTTCGGAAATGGCGTCACAGCTAATCTTCGGAAGTGTCGTCAAAGCTTGGGTCCCTTCTGTTCGCTCCCTGGTGGCCACTTGCGAAGCTAGTGGAACATTGGGTCGTCACACTGTGTCCTCCTGAATCTGCCACCAATGGTGGTCAGACCAACAAATGGAACGCACCCCTAATCTTCGAAAGTGGCGTCAAAGCTAATCTTCGGAACTGGCGTCAAAGCTAATCTTCGGAATTGGCGTCAAAGCTAATCTACGAAAGTGGCGTTAAATCCAACCTTCGAAAGTGGCGTCAAAACCAACATTCGGAAGTGGCGTCAAAGTCACCTTTCA
This sequence comes from Liolophura sinensis, assembly GCF_032854445.1. Taxonomy (NCBI): domain Eukaryota; kingdom Metazoa; phylum Mollusca; class Polyplacophora; order Chitonida; family Chitonidae; genus Liolophura; species Liolophura sinensis. Next base: position 33,062,111 of record NC_088300.1, on the reverse strand, counting down.
AAGTAGCACCAAATCCAACCTTTGGAAGATTAAGACCGGCCCCGATAGCACAGTTGGTAGAGCGTCCGCTTCAGTAACGGTAGATTCAGGGTCAATCGTGGGTTGATTCACACCTAAGACCTTAAAAGAGGAAGTTGTACTAGGTAAAAGAGCGGTGGAAATCCGTCCTGCAAGAAGGAGGCACATTACATGCACTCCAAGGATATCTTCGTCGACACATGATTGAAAAATTGTTAAGCACGACATTAAACCCCTAGCACTCACTCGGAGGACTAACATCAAAAACTAGCCTAAATTACATTCAACACTAATTTTTGAATGTGATATACAAAACCAGTCTTGTACATCACAAAAGTAGTCTGTGGAAGTGACATGCATCAAGATTTTACTACCTTGACTCGAACCTTTGACATGCAGTGACGCTTAACTTGTCGTCGCTTTATAAAAATCATTTTATAGTAAATGAGTAAGTATGGATTTATTTATTTATTTGATTGGTGTTTTACGCCGTACTCAAGAATATTTCACTTAAACGACGTTGGCCAGCATTATGGTGGGAGGAAACCGGGCAGAGCCCGGCGGAAACCCACGACCAGCCGCAGGTTGTTGGAAGAACAGTAAATATGGGACACGAATGCTAGTAAATGAGTAAGTATGGATTTATTTATTTATTTGATTGGTGTTTTACGCCGTACTCAAGAATATTTCACTTAAACGACGTTGGCCAGCATTATGGTGGGAGGAAACCGGGCAGAGCCCGGCGGAAACCCACGACCAGCCGCAGGTTGTTGGAAGAACAGTAAATATGGGACATGAATGCTAGTAACATTCAATAAGCGCAATTTATTTTCTTTTCCTGGGGAATCGTAACCTGAGTACCACTACCAGGCCAAGCATATTGAGACCAAATATGGCATATTAGCCTGTATACCTGTTGCTTAGCTGCTCATCCGGCAGGGAGAGGGAGGGGGGGAGACGTTACAGCATGCCGATTTGGTTTGTCATACTGTGTTATTATCACGCTATTTTTCAAGATTAAAAACTATCCTTTGTACATCACAGACATGCGTGATATGACAAGAGATAAATACAAAGGAATAATTCAGTGACACGCATGTCGTCACAATATGTGAGAGATGAAGAGATCAGAGCCTTCTATACATCAAAAAACCGTCCTTACTGGCTACGATTTACCCAGGCAGCCATCTTGTCACCGACTGAACTTGGCGTGTGTTTGTGGCATTCCATGAACTTCAAAGCCTTGCTCAAACTTCAGAACAGGTTTCTTTGTGGCAGTATTATATTCATTACATTTCTGTCTTTCACTTTAAAGGAACTAAAAAAAACTTTTACAAAAACATTTTAACAGCCCCTTATCCGTTTATAAGGGGGTATATGTATATGGCCGTCGTAACATTATCCTCAGTGCTTAACTACATCAAAAACATTGTAGCTAGACAGATTACGAACGTTGATAGGAGCAAGTGAGAAAATAAAGACACTAAATCTGCTTCGGTGTGCTGCATGTGACATAGCTCAGATTAGAAACTAGATTGCATTAAACGTGAACATATTGGATAGCCTGATCGCGACATTAGATAAGTTATCTGTCTGATTTTCTTAAAAGAGATACGATTTCTTTGTGAATTTCTTAAAAGACAATTTTTCTCCGATTTTCTGTAATATAGCCAATTATGGGTATTTTTTCTATTACTTAGTACATCTTGATAACACTGATTTTGTATTATTTATTTATTTGATTAGCGCTTTACGCCGTACTCAAGAATGTTTTACTTATACAAAGGCGGCCAGCAGTATGGTGAGAGGAAGATTTTGTATTAACCTATTTCGCTTTGATTACGTAATAGACGAGTACTCACTGATTTGGTATTAAATAATTTATAATAGACATAGTTTCTGATTTTGAATTGGACAATTTCTATTTTTTCTAGTTTTGTATTAGCCTTTTTTTCTATGTTTTTTTTTATGTTTGATGCTTTCTCCAAGACTTTTCTTATATATGGATTTATACTGGATCAGTATCCTATACATCATGAGTAGAATGCAGATAAAATGGATCAGCCTATTTACATAATGCTGAAATAGCACAGCTAATACCGAGTGAGTCAGTGAGTGAGTGCTTGGGGTTTAACGTCGTATTCAACAATTTTTCAGTCATATGACGACGAATGAATCCTTAGGGTGCATGTATGTGTAATGTGCTTCCTTGTAGCAGGACGGATTTCCACCGCTCTTTTGTCTAGTGCTGCTTCACTGAGACGACTTACCGAAGGAATGTAAGCCGCCCCACCCGAGCCATTATACTGATACGGGCCAACCAGTCGCTAGTACCGATGAAATGAAGGTAAGCAAGCAAACAAATCGTGATTTGTTAGTGGGCATAGGTGTATCCTTCGAACTGAAAACCGCTATGCACTTTATTTAAAACTGTATCAAAATACAATCTTCTGATCAATGTCATGCCTATAAGTAAGACTGTCCACACAGTCAAAGTGTCCCCTTGCATATGTTCTTTAAAGTTATAGTTGGCGTCCATCGGGGAAAATCAGACTGCAGACGTAAAAAAAAGGCATGCGCTTTAATCAGAAATTACTGGACAAAAAATATACACAAATCTTGACCATCCTGATAACTTGGTGCCGTTAAGACCGGGTTATCATGTATATTAAACACCAAAAACATTTGAATGTAAGCTTATTTCATGCCGGTAAGATTAGCCTGTCTGTCCGAGTTAGTTATTCGTCCATCTGAAACGTCTGTCTATCTGTGCCTGAGGGACTCGGCGCGCACTCTGACTGGACAGTGTCGCATACACTGTTCTGACTATAATATACCTGGCCGACGAAATTCATCGTCCACGCGGAGAGCCAGCAGTTTTTGCAGGTCCTTGCAAATTCAACCCTCGGTGACAAATTGTTTTCATGTATTATACAGAAAGAATTAGCTGATTATCCCGCTTCCAGACTCCGCTTAGCTGACTCGCCCAGACTGAAATATGGCCTCTTCTTTATTTTTTGCTTCCGAGGAGACTCATACACGTCTCTTGGCATATGTCTAGTTTTGATTTAATGCCTTTAACAAAGACGGTAGCGGATGCGAACGAACAAATTATGTTTGTATAGAGATGTAAATATAGGAGACGGTCTTCTGAATTAACACGATTCACCAGTCGCTAATAAAAATGCGCGGCGTTTCCGACGGAACGAGTGTAGGCCAGTCACGTGACGACCTTTTACACTCCTCCGTTTGCCTTCTGGTCTACTTTTTGTCAGGAAAGAAGTCACAACTGAAGTTAACCTCGGAGAATTTCTCCTCCCCCCAGGGAAAAGCAGCTTTTTTAAGATCATTATCTGCATAAATATAGAGATATTGTGATTTATCTGTACAATATTCACCTAGGCTTGCTTGAAATTTCGTGCTGTTGACAGTGTATAGATTTAAGTCGTCACAGCATCCTCATTCAGAACGATATCTGCACAGTGTACTATCATGGCCTCTGTATTAGCCATTATAAACAAAATGGTCGTAGGCTCGAATCCAAGTCTCGTTTCAGTTTGCTTGGTCGTGGCTTTAAGCCAGGAGGTTCATCAGGTAGGCCTACCTGCATGGCGAGATTCGGTCCAGTAAATTTCAATATGCCCGCACCGAATTACCTCCCTTGAGGTCAGGCTCCTTTTTGAAAGGTACTTTTTTAGGAGTAAGCGGTGGTTAGGTGTGACTCACAAAATAACTGATGGCAAGTTTCACAGTTAAAGCGGCATAAGCTCGCTGAAGATCAAGCTTTAAGACAGATATTAATTTTCTAAAATTACCTGGATAGCCGAGGATAAACTTTTTGATTTTTTTCATCCATTAAGATTTAAAATCCTGACTCTTATTAAATAAAATACATCGGTTTGGCGAACTGCTGAAGTTATATATTATGGAATTAGTCGACGGGTCGCACATGACCGAGTGGTTAAAATACTAATGTTTCATTCGCTAATATACAAGAAGTCTGGGTTCAATCCCATCCTTGGCAGGGAATCGTTGAAACAGCACTGTAGCCAGTGTTTGCAATGCCTATGTGTTTAAATAAGATGGTTGACAGCGTCCGTATGTTTACAGTGATCTTACACGAATGGTACACATTGAGCTTGAAAGTTGGAAAGTCCATAGATAGCTTGCCAAACGCTGGTGGTTTACTCCGCTTTGCTGCTCTCTTAAGACCGATCGTCGTTGTATATATGTGGGGGGAAAATCGATTGTACTGCTTTAAACAAGAGCAACAGGGAAAAAATGAACACGCGGAAATAGATGAGACATCCTCAGTAAAGGATATTGTGTCGTTTTAAACACAAAGAGTTGGCAAATGGTCACAAATGTTAAAGGTGAAATCCGTCCCCTTGTAAATTTACCTGAGTCAGGGTTTTATTCCGCCTGTTTATAAAACACATTATGTACACGTTTATAAAATAGCAGAAATAGGTAAAAAAAAAATGCTGTGATGATACAGTTGCTATTTATTAGACGTCACTGGTATTAAATTACCCAAAATGCTTTGTTGTCGTCACATTTAATACATATCACATCAAAACAATGGAAATGGACCAGGCCTCGGGGATGCTTGGTCCACCAGCAGAATCCTGGTTTATGCAAGAATACAGTGATATTGAAGTACAGTATAGATAGTAAAACCAAAGCAGCGACGACAGTGTGATACCTGGCAAATTGTCACACGTAACCGCTGAAATACGACCTCTTCTCAATAGAGCCGCACCGAATTCCCTTGATGTCACTCTTCCGTTTAAAATGTGCGTTTCTAAGAGTAAGCCGTGGTTGATGGAATCTCAGAAAATGGCAGTTGGCAAATGAAAAGCGGTATAAGTTTGTTGAAGACCAACGCCCAGGGTAAATGTTATGTTTTTTATTAATCCCTTCATATGTAATTTAAATCCTGGCCCTTATGCAATACAATGGACAACTTCGACCAACCTCAGGCAGAGACAAAATCCTGGCCTTTATGCAATACAATGGACAGTTTCGACCAACCTCAGACAGAGACAAAATCCTGACCTTTATGCAATACAATGGACAGTTTCGACCAACCTCAGGCAGAGGCAAAATCCTGGCCCTTATGCAATACAATGGACAGTTTCGACCAACCTCAGGCAGTGACAAAATCCTGGCCCTTATGCAATACAATGGACAGTTTCGACCAACCTCAGGCAGAGGCAAAATCCTGGCCGTTATGCAATACAAAGGACAGTTTCGACCAACCTCAGGCAGAGACAAAATCCTGGCCCTTATGCAATACAATGGACAGTTTCGACCAACCTCAGGCAGAGGCAAAATCCTGGCCCTTATGCAATACAATGGACAACTTCGACCAACCTCAGGCAGAGACAAAATCCTGGTTCTTATGCAATACAATGGACAGTTTCGACCAACCTCAGGCAGAGACAAAATCCTGGCCCTTATGCAATACAATGGACAGTTTCGACCAACCTCAGGCAGAGACAAAATCCTGGCCCTTATGCAATAAAATGGACAGTTTCGACCAACCTCAGGCAGAGGCAAAATCCTGGCCCTTATGTAATACAATGGACAGTATCGAGCAACCTCAGGCAGAGGCAAAATCCTGGCCCTTATACAATACAATGGACAGTTTCGACCAACCTCAGGCAGAGGCAAAATCCTGGCCCTTATGTAATACAATGGACAGTTTCGACCAACCTCAGGCAGAGACAAAATCCTGGCCCTTATGCAATACAAAGGACAGTTTCGACCAATCTCAGGCAGAGGCAAAATCCTGACCCTTATGCAATACAATGGACAGTTTCGACCAACCTCAGGCAGAGACAAAATCCTGACCTTTATGCAATACAATGGACAGTTTCGACCAACCTCAGGCAGAGGCAAAATCCTGGCCCTTATGCAATACAATGGACAGTTTCGACCAGCCTCAGGCAGAGACAAAATCCTGGCCCTTATGCAATACAAAGGACAGTTTCGACCAACCTCCAGCAGTGACAAAATCCTGGCCCTTATGCAATACAAAGGACAGTTTCGACCAACCTCAGGCAGTGACAAAATCCTGGCCCTTATGCAATACAATGGACAACTTCGACCAACCTCAGGCAGAGACAAAATCCTGGCCCTTATGCAATACAATGGACAGTTTCGACCAACCTCAGGCAGAGGCAAAATCCTGGCCCTTATGCAATACAATGGACAGTTTCGACCAACCTCAGGCAGAGGCAAAATCCTGGCCCTTATGCAATACAATGGACAGTTTCGACCAACCTCAGGCAGAGGCAAAATCCTGGCCCTTATGCAATACAATGGACAGTTTCGACCAACCCCAGGCAGAGGCAAAATCCTGGCCCTTATGCAATACAATGGACAGTTTCGACCAACCTCAGGCAGAGGCAAAATCCTGGCCCTTATGCAATACAATGGACAGTTTCGACCAACCTCAGGCAGAGACAAAATCCTGGCCCTTATGCAATACAATGGACAGTTTCGACCAACCTCAGGCAGAGGCAAAATCCTGGCCCTTATGCAATACAATGGACAGTTTCGACCAACCTCAGGCAGAGGCAAAATCCTGGCCCTTATGCAATACAATGGACAGTTTCGACCAATCTCAGGCAGAGGCAAAATCCTGGCCCTTATGCAATACAATGGACAGTTTCGACCAACCTCAGGCAGAGACAAAATCCTGACCTTTATGCAATACAATGGACAGTTTCGACCAACCTCAGGCAGAGGCAAAATCCTGGCCCTTATGCAATACAATGGACAGTTTCGACCAGCCTCAGGCAGAGACAAAATCCTGGCCCTTATGCAATACAAAGGACAGTTTCGACCAACCTCAGGCAGAGACAAAATCCTGGCCCTTATGCAATACAAAGGACAGTTTCGACCAACCTCAGGCAGAGGCAAAATCCTGGCCCTTATGCAATACAATGGACAACTTCGACCAACCTCAGGCAGAGACAAAATCCTGGCCCTTATGCAATACAATGGACAGTTTCGACCAACCTCAGGCAGAGACAAAATCCTGGCCCTTATGCAATACAATGGACAGTTTCGACCAACCTCAGGCAGAGGCAAAATCCTGGCCCTTATGCAATACAATGGACAGTTTCGACCAACCTCAGGCAGAGGCAAAATCCTGGCCCTTATGCAATACAATGGACAGTTTCGACCAACCTCAGGCAGACAAAATCCTGGCCGTTATGCAATACAATGGACAGTTTCGACCAACCTCAGGCAGAGGCAAAATCCTGGCCCTTATGCAATACAATGGACAACTTCGACCAACCTCAGGCAGAGGCAAAATCCTGGCCCTTATGCAATACAATGGACAGTTTCGACCAACCTCAGGCAGAGACAAAATCCTGGTTCTTATGCAATACAATGGACAGTTTCGACCAACCTCAGGCAGAGGTAAAATCCTGGCCCTTATGCAATACAATGGACAGTTTCGACCAACCTCAGGCAGAGGCAAAATCCTGGCCCTTATGCAATACAATGGACAGTTTCGACCAACCTCAGGCAGAGACAAAATCCTGGCCGTTATGCAATACAATGGACAGTTTCGACCAACCTCAGGCAGAGGCAAAATCCTGGCCCTTATGCAATACAATGGACAGTTTCGACCAACCTCATGTAGATACATAAAACGAAAATGGATAATAATCCAGACGCTTGACCCTGATTGACATGGTAATTATGTTGTTGTCAAACAGGGGATGTAACAAGGGTCTGGGTATTTGACTATAACACTAATTTAGGCTTACATATTTAAGTGAAAAATGTGACCTAGTCATCCGAAATGCCCTTGGTTTCAACTTTATTTCAACTATTATGAACAAACGCCGACTTCGGTATAACGTGTTTGAAGCCCCCTACAGTGTTTTAAAGATGAACATATATCATATCCAGATATTATTCATTGTCAGGTCTGTAGTGTTTGGGTATCTGTGCCTGACAGTTGATACCTCAGCGAGGCTGCCACAACTGTCATCTTACAATACATCCGGGACACTCGTAACTTGTTCTCTCGTTATCTCGCGACATCTTGGTGACGCCATTGTCATTTCGGAAAAGACACCTTGGCTGGTTTTAAAGTGTATACTAACATATCTGTCGGAGTATTTAGTTCTTCATCAAACATTTTGTCACCATAAATAATACGACAATACCAACAATCTGTCTATGTTTATTTATTGCGCTGAAGTGCAAACTGTCCATGCAATGCAGGCGAATGTACTTAGGCCTACATTATTTTCTCCATTGCCGTATATGTTGAAATTTACAAACGCCAGAATTATATATGTATGCATTTATGTATGCTTGGGGTTTAACAATTTTTCAGTCATATGACGACGAAGAGTCTTTAGGTGTGTGTTTTCTTGTTGCAGGGCGAGTCCATGTCACTAAAGTGCTGCCGCCACTGAAGTATCGCTCCAGAAGACACCAGATAGGACACCTCGCCCAGTCACTTTGTAATAGCACCGGACCAACCATTCCTGTTTCCTTGCTCTGCGCCAAGTGAGGCAGCAACCAGTACCATTTTTAAAGTCTTTGGTATGAGACGACCCGGGTTTGTTCCAGCAACCTGCGGATGGTCGTTGGATTTCCCCGGGCTCTGCCTTGTTTCGTCCCACCATAATGTTGTCCGCCGTCGTATAACTGAAATGTTCTTGAGTACAGCGTAAAACACCAATCAAATAAATAAAGAATAAGCGGTCATATATAGGGCCGCTTGCCTAGTCAAACATTGGTTAGAGGCCACGTCCATGTTTTCTACCAGTATACTGACATGCAAGTTAACCACCAATGTTGAAGAGAAAATTAACACCCATGCAATATGTTTAGAAAATCCAGTTTTTGTGACTTTTTTTTCTGACCAGCTTTGTAAAAACAAATTTCGTATTTCTTTCTCCATCATCAGGCTTATATATGTTAATTACCCATGTTGTGCGAACAAATGTGTTTCTTGAAACATGCTTATAGACAAGTGCTTAGATCAACATCATTCTATAGTGTTTCTGCAGGGAGAATATCTCTTATATATACAACCATAAAGAGGTTCTGGCATGGTACAGAAAATGTCCACGCCTTGCTTAATTGCATTGATAAGTTGTAAGGAGGTATCAGTTGCGGTACATCTCCGGTACTGAAATCCCATCTGAGAATTCCGTTAATTATCTACTATAGTGTTAAGGAGGGTGATCATCTGCACAATCGCTGTGGAATTGCTTCATTTCTGATCGAATTAGGCGCGTCTTCAGTTCGTGTTTGTCGTGTCCTATGTACGTGGAGTGGTGCGAAGGGTATACACTGACACCAGTGAAAGGTTGAATAGCCGTCTGTAAGTAAGTGTCACTGGAGATCAGGTTAGAAGTAAGAACCAGGCAAAGTACACCTCGCTCTTCGACAAACATTTAATTTCCTCTTCGACAAGTTCGGTGTTTACTGAAAATGACATTAATTAATCCGTCTGAGAGAGGAGTGACTGTCTGTTCAGATGGCGAGGCAGTGTTCGTGTGCCGGGAGCATGACCAGCTTCTCTACACATCGTAGCCCGTGCGCGCGTTTTTTTCTCTCTAAGACGGCAGTGCATGCTTTTATGTGAGTGATGTCAGGGACGCTGCTGGCATGTGTAGAATTTCGAGCCAGTGCTCTAAAGAGAATGTTCTTCGCTGCATATCCTGCCATTTAAATTGCACATTGTTGAAGTCTTGCGGTTCCTTTGTTGCAAACACATCCGAGGAATCAGTGCAATGTCACATTTACCAAGTCTCCCATAGCACACAACTAAGAAGAGCCTGTATTCTGATATACTGTAGCAAGGTAAAGTACATTATAGTTTGCTCAGATTCATTCCGATTCTTTACAACATTTTTTTCTTTAGGATTATTATTTATTATAAGGCCCATGGCTTATTTCCAGAAGCAATCGGGACGTAAATCCATGCAAGAATTTAAAGAAATAACCATTTGTAAGAAATAATGCTGGCAGGACAAATTTATCTTTGTACATGCTTTCTGTAAGACAAATCGTCAGTGTCATCATTCCCAATTTTACATTTATTCTGACGGCTATGAGCAACCTCATACTGACTATACCGGAACATTTTTATGGCTCAAAATTCCTAGGAATTCTGTAATTAAGTAACATGGAATTCATATTTCAGTGTAATCCACTTATTATCCTGGTCAAATTCCTTTCTTGCACTCTCCCATTTTGTTGTGAACTTTTACATTTATACTTCTTGTATTGTGCAGACCTGAACAGCTCATACACACGTACATATTCCATTCGTTGCATTCAGACAAATTGTATGTATGTATGTATGGGCGGAATTTTACATCTGACAGTCTATAAACATACCCACTCGAATGACCCCGCAAAGAATCGGTTATCTTTCATGCCAGATCAAATAAGCCTTCTAATGAGAGTCAATAGATTAAATACGGTTTACCATTTGCGTACATTGCAACAAAAAAGCCAAGGCAAATATTGAAGGTTTCTGGTGACTGCATGGTTAGGTTTTGTCGGCGGGTGAGAGTGAACTGCGGATGGCTGTATATATACAAGACATCGCTCATTTGCGGTCGTTTCTGGTTAAACACATGACGTCGCCACTTCTTGTCAATCCGGCAAGATAAGGTAAATACTCCGAGCCATTGGTAAATACGGTAGTTCATCGGCATATGACGTAAGTACAGACGACCGGCTTGTCGGGGAATGTCAAAGCGAGAGACTTACAGAAGCAATTACCAGGGAAGCGACATATGACGGCGTATTCGCCATGAGGACGGAAGATATTACATTCTACATCCATATAAACTGATTCCTGTGTTATCCACTTTTCAAAACCTTAACACACGGTAAAGGTTTCGGCATTTATAAACCCCTTATTATCGATTTATAATTCTATATAATTATAGTATATATACCTTCAATAGTCCAGCAGTCAGCATCGATGTAACAGAGAGTGCAATAATGTATGGCCGGTGGACAGTTCCATGCAGTGTCCCTGCGATGTATTAGCATGACCATAATTTTAGTGCAATTTAAAAAAGAATTAACAAAAAGAAAACACTTCAAACAAGGTAGATGTTTTGCTACTTTAAATCACCATGTGCTCTCAAAAAGTTTTGTGCATAGTTTACTATGTATATTGCTGTTAGGTACACATTTAAATGTGTACCAAGGTACATAGAGAGGAATTGTATGCAAGGTACACATTAATGTTCCTGTGCTAAATTTGTTCCAATTAATGTGTGTCTATGGTACACATTTTGTATATTTTTGTTCACAGTTGCTTTGAGAGAGAGTGCCTGAATCGAGAACAGTATAGTCAACCGACATTCACATGGCTTCTAAGCAAAAGGAACTGGTATTCTGTGATCAGAGTGCGCTACCACATTATTCCTTATCAGCCGCATTTCTAACCGCTGATTGTACACCATCGCTGTTAATGTGTTAGACTGGGTGTACCATGTACTCTATAATTATATCTTATTTGACGCTAAACTGATGATGCAACCAGCAAAAAATATACGCTTTTATGGTGAAGTTAATGGCGTGGGTGTATATTAAAGTCTGTATGATGGTATAATTATGGGGAGTTACATTCGGTAATTATAGAGCAGAGGTAACTATCACGGTAAATACAGTGATTAATATCCGTATAGGTGTGTTCATACCGTTTCGTATGGACGATCAGTGTCCAATTTCTGGGTAACTTTTTATTTATAACCCCGTTTATGGAAATGAAAGGGATGCATGCATCATAGAATTACGGCGACTGTGATGAGTTAAATAAGCCGTTTCGTGGTAACGAAATCTGTGCACAGATTCTAAAACTGCACATTTGCCCTGCTTGCGCCAAACAGATTTACGTCAAAAGCATATGCATAAAAAAAACGTTACATCAAATATCCGTTGTACGATTCCAGCTAACGCTGATTTTGTCAGGTCCCTCCATCCCTCCAAGTACGACTTGTACTGTAGCGATAATCTACAATAATCTTCTCCATTCTTTACTGTTGGTCTTTCTTGTTCAATAAGTCTTCAGCTACTGATAATTTAAAAAGGAATATAGGCCTCCTGAAAATGCTCGACGAATCTAGGTCTGGAAACACTTTAAGGACTTCAAAACAAATTGTTTGCAACTGTTGACGTTTCCTTGGATTCGTGACAAAGCATGCTCTCTGTAATACGTGTTCCTTTTCTTTTGTATGTGACTGTGTATGTTTATGTACATTAGTCATGCATATGGTAAGTCAAAAACATCGCAATATCCAAACTAATTAATTTTGATGTTATTCCAGATGAAAAATAATACATTCTATAAAAGCGCTTCAGTTGGTTTTTTGTCAGTCAGTAATAGATAGATGTTTCTTTAGCGGAAATCTGCTTATATATACGCCACCTCAGAAAGAGTAATCTTTGCCTCTGAGGCGGACACTGTTGGGCTATTGCGGATCACACATTGCTTCCCGCAGAGCTCACCACTCCCTGCGTCTTACCGCACAGGTGTATGAATGACTTTACTCTAAAGACTCTCGTGTGGAATTCCACCTGTGTTTTAAGGGGAGGAATGTTGTACGTGTGGAGTGGGGCAAACACGGCAGTCTAAGGGGTTTGTACACACTTGTGGGTTCATTCCATTGATAAGGTCGTAAGTCAGAGCCCGCTGGTGTGTCCCCAGGGGCTGTTACTCGTGGCTTTACATACACTCACACATCTCTGTATTTCATACACGTCTCCAGTGGCTATTTTCTCTGGCCGTGCGATAATTTTTTCATTTGTCCAGGAACATCCTCCAGGGTTTAGCGACCAGAGGTGATATACGGTGAAACAGGACCAGACATAAATAAAAGCCGTGTCATCGTACTTGAAAGGTGTATAATTAAACGTCTTCTCACCACGCCGTTTGAGATGTATCCACGGCTTCGAAACGTACCCGCCCCGATTAACGCGTTAGTGTATTAACATGGGCATAAAAACATCAACCAGAGAGAGGACAGTCAATGAACAGTTATGTCCGGGAGGCAGACGGAATTAGAGGCGATGTTATTAAAAGGCGTGAAGAGCTTAGCACCACGGTCATTACCTGTCCACATCTGGTCATGAATCACCTTTGCTGATGACCATCACTGACTTCCCTGTCAGATATCGTACACCGCTCTTACCTGAGGTGATGCAAATATAGAACCTAACTACTGATGACCCTTCTCCATACCTACACATTCAACAGTGTAAATATACACATCACAGTCACATAATTCCGTCAGTTCTTTGGTTTCGCTTCTGGATAGCTAACCTTTTTATTATGGGCAGGTGCTACTGTCTACGCATATGTTCTATACAAAGCCTATTCAGTAACAGATTTCGACTTTCTACCAGAAAACGGTTCAGGCTTTTGTACAAAAAAACCATGTTGTTTGGAAAGAAAATACAATGGCATTTCACTGGAATGGACCGACCACATCTATTCTGGCAAAATATCGCCCAAGTAAATGTAGAACGTTACACAGGTATGGGGTCTAATCAGTGCAAATCATCTGCTTGCATGCATAAGCATTGTGTAGAGGGCTTATATGGGTGTATATATACATATAAGGACACGGGCAGGTATATATCTGACAGTAACAGTACGTTGCGTAATCCATGCTTGTCCTATATTGTAGCTTCACAGACCCATGGATGTTCACGTTCCTGCTCATTCCCACGTTTTAAGCATGTACAAAGTTTTTATCGACAAATTGCATGCGTGATAAATGCTGTGATGGGTGGAAAGCTCGTGAGCTTAGTGCAAAGTATCGAACCTATTTGCGTGTTTAGAATAGACACATAATAGAGGAAAAATGGCGAACTTTCTGGCACACTAATAGCACTATTAGTGTCATAACTCTAATCAACCTCCGCGGTTTTTCAAGATTACTCCGGTTATATAAACATTGAGGATGTATCGTTCAGTGTATACATGTATATATCAGGTTATGTTTGGAATGAACACATGGAATATAAGCGTTTTTGAGGGGTTTGTATAGAGACATGAGATAGCGGTTCCATGTACACCCCCCTCCTCCCCCAATCACACACACACACACACACACACACACACACACACACACACACACACACACACACACACACATAGAGCACCACCAAACAGTTGATGTTACGGAATCAGATACTTTAACACATACTTTCTATGTCTCAATCCACAGAACTCGAACCCAAAATAATTCGACACTGCCTGATTTCACTGAATTATAGCATGGGGTTTCACATAATGTGTGATTGTAAAAATATATGACAACAAATGGTTCTTTCCTCTTGAGACAGTGTGCCTAAACTAAATTGTCAGCAGTCTTTGCTTATATAATTATCAGTTTAAAAAAATGATGACTAACTCTTCAGACAATATAAGTCTACTTGCATGGTCAACAGCGTTGACTAATGGAAGTTTCTTCTAATAAGGTGTCTTTACAACTGAGGCAATGTACCTCGAAAACAAAGTATGCTTCATACTTGATATACCTGGAAAAGACATGTGTTCACTAATGAAATTATGGTTCCAATATATTGTTTTTTCACAAATGAAATAATGTGCCTGGAAATGGTCACCGGTATTTGCTTATAGAATTATTGTTTCAGAATACCTTTTCATATTTAAAATTCCTGTAAAAGATGTGTGTTAAGACAATGAGCCTGGAAAACACATAGTCAGCAGTGTTATGCTTCCACGCAAAGTGGTTCCTCACAATTGAGACAATCTACGTGCAAAACAGAATGTCAACTATGTTTGCTAATAAAAAGGCTTTTCAAAATTCTCCCTGGAAATCAAATCGTCGACAGAAACGTCACGAAGAAAACTATGATTCTCAAACTTATATTATTATTATTATTATTATTATTATTATTATTATTATTATTATTATTATTATTATTATTATACTTGGAAAACAGTTGTAGTTTGGGTATGAATTTAGGCTTTCAAAATATCTCTTCACATCTCAGATTTATTTATTCTGTTGATTGGTGTTTTACGTCACACGCCAGAATATTTCATTTATCCGACCGTGACCACCCTTATGGTTTGAGGAATGCGCGGACAGGGTCCAAGGGAAACTCATGTCCATCCCCAGTTCGTCACAACTAAGACAGTGTGTGTTAACAAAATCATGATTTTTGACACCTGAAACAATATACTCGACAATTAAATGGTCAGCAAATGAAACTTATAAAACTGTGGATGTAAACTGGTTTATCCTACCTAAAAAGAGTTTCAGTTTAGAAGCACCATTTAGTAGTTAATAAAGTTGAGTCTATCATTAGGAGAAAGTTCTTGTGAGTCATCATAAACAGCCAGGAGAACAGATGAAAAACCCACGACCATCAGCAGGTAGCAGGGAGGTCTTACCATGTACGACCGGAGAGGAAGCCAGCGTGATATTGGTTTTATAGTTTGGAGCTTTAATATGTGATTCATTTAGAAGACTTTTAAATGGTACAGTTCTCTGCCCGGTTTCCTGCCACCATAATGCTGGCCGCCGTCGTTTAAGTGAAATATTCTTGAGGACGGCGTAAAACACCAAGGAAATAAATAAATAAATAAATAATGGTACAGTTACACTTTTATACAGAGAATAACATCCTCAGTCAGATGAATGTAGTAATATGTACATTTTGTCGTGTGCATGTTACATAGCTTCATACATATATGTATATATTTACTCCCAGGTTAAGGTGTGTGGGTCAATTCTCCTTGTGTAAAACAGGATTTTCTGGTAGCCCTCTTTGAAAACAACGACTTCTTTCAAGCACCTGTTCCAATAATCATTCGTCATGGAACTAGGTCACTTTTAGCGGGCTCTATAATTAAAATACCTCAATCACAAATCGACATATACTTCTAATATGCTCGACTGGTATGTACTATTTTGTTTCACGGGTTCTTTTTGTGTTTATCAAAGGTGGAATTAAAAAGTCACGATTTGTCCATTTTTTTTATTTTTTTTTTTTTTGATAAAATAGGTTAACATGTATTTATGGTTTGCTTATGAAGTATAAAGGAATACTGAAGTAACTCAGCGCACCTAAATACGAAGCGTATAGCCTGTTCATATAGAGGCATTGTAAGACTACAAGCCAGTTTGACGTCCCAATGAACAAACTCACCTGTGCCAGGGTTGACATAAGCCTGACACCACTTTGTAATTCATAATAACGAGAAGTTCTCATATTTCACCATTAAACACTCGGAATGGCCCCTCGACCCCGGCTGACCCCGGGGATTACGCAAACAAAGTGGCGGTTTTGAGAAGATTTGACAAGCATATATCTGTAGTCAGAGGACTTAGCTCCTGAAGATAACCCTAACTGTTTAATCCTATAGCTGGCTCTTAAAGGAGAATTTTCCTTCCTTGCTTCGAGTCTATGCGTTGTACAGAATATACTTGCATATATATGTGCACATAAAGAAAGCTTAAGTTGAATTCGTGATTTAGAGATTAAGAAGCTACTTCTAGATGTGCCTACCTTACTTTACCAGCATAAATCCAGAAGGCAAAGTGTACGCGGCCTTCCGCGCAAGACTACACGTATAGCGTATATCATCAATGTTGAAACATGGACAAAACTTGTAAGCTTGTAGACAAGCGTGTCTGATTTGTTAACTAATTGAGCCTCTGAATTTCTAATCGATTGTTTGTCGTGATGGGGAAGAACAAGAACATATATGTCCTACAAAAGTAAATACACCAACACACAATTCATGTGCACGATTCAAATTACATACGAGTTGAGACCCAATAGTTTTGTTTAAAATTAAACAGAGTTACATGACTTTTGGTGCAACATACGGCTTACTCGTACACAACTAACCGTATAATAAGATTGTACAGATACGGAAAGCAAACATTTTTCAGAATTAACTCCTTTATCATCTGATAACTGACAAGTCCCATAAAAAAACGAATTGACAATTAAAATGAAATTTAACTTTCCTGATCAAAGGGACAGAATTTCACCTTGTATTAGAGCGGTATACGGTGCACATTTTGTTAGATCTTATATTTTGAACAGGCTAAAATGTTTGCAAAGTCATATTGCACAAGCAGAAGGTTGCGCTGGCAATGTGCCACTACACGTCGTTAAAAGCAGTAATTCTTGTCCTAAAACGTAATAACTGAGACTACAAATATGGCTAAAGTATACTTTACATTTAACAGATTAAACTGGTATAGTCTAGATCAAAGCTGTCTCTAGGATACGGACCAGTTGACCTTTCGTGACCCCCGGGGGGACCCAAATACCTCATTCGGGCATTCGGAGCGGGGGAGGAACGGAAGGGGTCGGGGAAATCGCCTCTTGAAACGCCGGTATCAGTGGGTTAGCCGGGACTATTTATGGCGTCGTAAACAAGTGTTGAGACTTTGATTACAGAGCGGTGGTGTTCGAAAAAGGCGTTATAACTGATGGACGTTTATCACGCGATTCATTCATAATTCAACGTAAAGGTCTAAAAATATATCCTAGTATCCGGAACATCTGTTGCTATAAACAGCGTATAGTATAGCAGTAATGCTTATAGACTTATTACAAACACCATTGTAACAAGTGGGGGCTGGAATTTCTGGTTTGTTACTTCAAAAGTACTTCAAAAAATGTATGCATGCTTGGGTTTTACGTCTTATATGTCAAAAATTGAAAATACATGTAAAATATCAGTGTCGTATTCGCGAAAGAATCAGTATTACCAAATAAAGTGGTTTTATAATGTTGGTTATCGTCTGCTATGTAATGTCATATGAAGTTTCACGGTAAGCCGTATATACACCGCTTTGGTGGCCTAATATGGTTAGAGCGTCCGCCTTTAAGTCTGGTATCAAACCTGGGTGACACCAAAAACTTTTTTTGTTGTTTTCATAAGAAACAGTTATATAGTTCCAACACTGTTTGAAGAAAGGTTAGCTCACACCTTCATAAATCATAACACGTAAAGCCTATAGTCCAGGGACTATATTTATCACGCAGAAGGGTTAAATGCTATTATGAAGCAATACTTTGGTTCTCTATTTATACAATTAATAATAGGTTGGTTTAAATGTAAAGTTTTAAGTGTCTATACAATACATATATATGAATGAGCCAGTAAATATCGACATTGTAGAAACGGGTATTCTGCTTGAACAATGGTCAACACATATATGTGCGTGTGTATGTACGTATTTATATGTGTATACAGTTACTCCGAATTGCCTTTTCGCTTTTCATGAAAAGCTTTAGTACTTAGATTTAACGTGTCGCCCAAGACAAATATTTGCCTTCGGCGTGTGGGAAGAATTGTGGTACTCGTTATCCTAGTGTATGAGAGATATACAATATTGTTATAAAGCCATAAGTATAGGGTGTATATGACATTGTCCCGTGGATTACAATCTGTAGGTTTACTGCCAGGCACTCAGTATTTCTATTCAGCAGACAACCATATCACGACTTCGTTGTAATGGCCCAACGTCCGTGTTAGACAGTGTATGCTAACGTAAAGAGTTGTATAACTGTATATACAGACCACAGGATACTTGAATATACCGTTGAATTTTATCAGAAAGCAATTTTTTATTTATCACACAAACACTTGAGTGAGACTATTTAGAGGGAGAGACCATACTACGACTGTCACAAGCTATTCATGAATTTACCACTGTAGTTGCTTGGGTTTATTTGTGCATTGATTTATTTGACTGTTGCTTACCTTCAAGAATTTTTCAATTATGCATATATACTACGAAATATGACTTTCGAAGTTTGTTGAAAGTGTTTTAAATGTTCCATAGGAGTTTTCTCATATGTGTGGAGTACAGATTTACACCATTTTGGTGGAAACCAAGGGTCGTCGACTGCTAAATGTCACAAAGTGACAATATACAGCGAGAGTGGGAAATCTACCAAGTACCTGTTCAAGGCCGGGTTTGATGACATCGGCTTATTTCACTAATCAAGATCACTCTAATACTCAACGACTAGGTTTCATCCTTTGTTCAAACTATGTAAACCACAAGGTCATGTGTCCCAAACAAGGAAGGCATCCCAGACCGTAGATTTTCCTGTCCGGCTGTTCAATTTAGGTTTGGTGTTCATACCGCACACTACCAGCTCTGTACTACAAGGTTCGGGGTCCAACTTAAGACAATAACACGAGACTCTAGGGTTTCCATTTGCTGTCCACACAGCAAGTTATCAGCCCAAAAACTAAAAGTTTCTGGGTCCAAGATCAGGATGTAGAACCCAGATTCCAAAACCCTGCGCCCAAAATTCCTGAAGGTCTCACACGTGCCAGGGGTGAGAGATTTCCTCCACATGTTATAGAAAGGGCATTTATCAATGTCCAAGCAAGATGGACACCAACATCTGAACACCCATTCAACCAAAATGATTTTATTCAGAATTTGAAATCTACAGGGCTGCTGCATTTTAACGCCACAACAAAAAGTTTTCTTTCAAAGTATAAAGATAGAAAACAAATCCAAGATCAATAATAGAAGGTTTAAAGATTCGTTAGTTCTCAAGAAAGGCGAGATCCATGGTAACCACATCTGCATATAACTACCATGGAATCAGTAATATGCCTATATAATAATGGTCGTAATGGCAGGTTCATATAGGAAACGCAACAAGAAACTTTACAGAAACATTGCTCATTAAATGAAATATGAAATGATATAAAGTCGATCTATAGAACAGCTAAGGCCTATATACAGTTAACGCTACGATCGCTTTGTAAAACCATTGTTCATTTAATTGAATAATGCGCCAACAATGAATGATATATACACGACAAGCGAAGAGTATTTGAAAAATGACGTTGAGCTTAAAACAGTGTAAACTTCAGAGCACGAAAAGAATTTCTTCCAGAAATCACAGCTACAGGCACAGTTATATATCAAGGATGCTCCGAGAGCTTTGGCTGGTCAACAATCGTGCGTGGGAAAGGGAACCAATGATGTGTACGTGCAGTAAAAATATGCCTAGGATTGCCAGCAAAACTGTCACGTCTTGGAAATCTATGCTATAGGTCCCATACTGAATCAAAGAATGTTGAAGCTTTAATATATGACTTTATGTCAGGTTAAATTAGACTGAAAGATCGAAAAAGTATGCATTTTCCCGTTAAAAGTTGAACTGGCATGAAACATGAGCAGTACTCCATCAGCGCGGCGGTTTTCAAACTGGATGGTATGTGCGGGTTGTTTTGGGTGTGACACGTCAACGGAATAAAACTGCCGCCACCAAACACACGTCATCAAAAGCTGGTATGATTCCCCAAAATAGACCTGAACTTACATTCCTTCAAGAACACATATTATAGAGTACCATATACCATAGTACTGAATGCATATATATTCGGAATGTATTCGACAAATAACGTGTAAGAACAGCTGGCAACCATTCGTAACATGTCACATACGTTAATATCATATAGTTCACACGTTATATGCCCATTTGGTTCCTGTGGACATTGTTTTATTTCTGGCCCAGTGTCGCTATTTTGAAGCACACTACAGCTGGGATTGGATTTCATAAAGTAAAATGTCTCTTGCCACATTTCGTTAGAAGTACTGTATTTTCTTTGAAGAAAAAAACCCTTCATCCGTGAGGCCATTGTGACTATTGCCTGACTTCTCCCTTCGTGCTGAAAGCCTTCCAGAGAGCCGATCCTGTTGACAGATCAGGCCATAATGACGCACTATTCCCTGTTGGTATGTGCGTATGTGTGAACACGTGTGTCTAACCTGTCTACTGACATTTTGACACCATATAGTTTTTAAACAGATATGATAAATAATCATGTTCGTGATAAACTGCAAGATGGGTGGCAAGAGAAACAACAAACCATATCATTTTGATATCATTAACCCATTGTTTCAGAGCCAACTATGGTTTAGGCACACATTCCCGAAAGTGCTTTAGTCTCATTGATTTTAACCACCCTTGAAATGTTGCCAAATAACAGAAACATCTACCTAAATCGACAAGAACATTACTTCAGATTTGTATATATACGGAAGGGCACGCATACGCTTACAAAACCCCAAACATGAGTCAACATAGAGCAAGTGATAAAGAAAAAAAAAGAATGCTATTTTTTTCCTGCCCTGTTTTCTGGCTAAGTGATTCATACATCTATGTGTCGAAACAGACATTCGTATACCAGCCGTCAAGTCATATGGACGTTCCAGGTTAATAATGGCAAGGTCAATTCCGAAAACGACGTTTAACACAAACCACAAAGAACTGGAAAAGTACATAAAGTACGAAATTAGGACGGAATTATGCAAAGAGAAGTAGTAAAGAGTTTTCAAAGATGTTGGAAAGAGGCAAGGAATGTTCTAGGCGATTGAGGGAAATCAGTATTCCAGTTGTGTATTCCGGTTGCTAGGATATAGGTTGTCCATAATCAAAATATGTGTTACAATTCCGCACTGATTGCCACTGTTCCTATATCCGACTTAGCGATCTAATTCAACGCCTGAGCACCCAGACTAGACCCACCTAAATGTAGAAAGGCTGTGCTCCTGCAGGTAAATGAGGTCTTCCAGCTATACTTGACCAGGCGTGGTGCTTCTCTTGAACTCAGTTCAGTTTCCTCCACCTATAAACTTGAATGCTGTCATATGAAAAGGACATATGCTCGCACACACAATCGAAAAAAAAAACACACACACACAAAAAAAAAAAACAAATAGAGAGATAAAATCTTAGACAGAAGAAAAAATGAAGAAATCATTAGATTGACTTGCGAAGAGATACCGAAGAGAACCTACACACTTTTCAACTTCTATATGTTCTATATGATATAAGAAATAGGTTACAAATATATTGTACATTTTCAGGAAAATAGTCATTCCTGGAACGCGATATGAGTCTTCTAAAAGCTGCAAACTTTCATATATAATTATGATGTGCGAGCCTCAAAACCTCCCTGCACAACAGTTCGTCTCGTTAATGAAAGTATATAGCCATATCAGTTCACAGTTCATAGTTTGGTATGTAACGAAATGGTACATTGTGTATGCCTACAACCTGGGACTAATATAACAGTTATATTAGTCCCAGCTACAACCTTTCCTTGTGATATGTACAATGGACGGAATATAACAATCTCGATCCCTCACATTAAATACACAAATGTTAAATCAACCTATAAGATGTTCGCTGGTAAGTATTTTCATATTCCCTCTGTTAAGTGTCTCTACATAAATATTATTTCTGCTCCTTTTCAACATTTACATCAAAAGTGCCCATAGCCAATATTTGGAGACCACTGACCATATGAGTACATATTAGTATAACCCCCTTAGCCGGTGGAGATGCTGCTTATTCGGACAGATTATACTGGCCTTTAAAAAGTCTGAAGTGTGTCAGGTATTTGTACAGATGTGTATACGCCATTGAGGCGAAAGCTGCGATATCACTGTCAGCATGATTAACACCAGTAGTTTTATAGTCTCTTGGAATTCATTCAGTAGGCTATAGTATGACAGGATCCACCACATCCTGTCCACCTGATTTAGCACTAATTTGATGACATGTTTGCGTGGCAAGATACTGAAAATCGGAGTTAAGGCTGTTATGGGTGACAGTTTATCTTTATCACGGGTGAGTCGCCATAACACAGTGATGGTCTTACCCCGAAGCGTCCCACCACTGTAAAATATAGAGTTATTGTCCACAAAAGTTTTGTGTTCGTGAGAAGTCAATTGATGCTTATCACAAACCTTGGCTACTTTCCTAGATCATGGCTATAACTATTGCCATCATTATAACTTTTCTATACATTAACTGTGACGTGAATGGGACGGGTGGTGCAATTGTCCTCATATGTGAGGAAGTGTGCAGGACAACAAAATATTGTTGTTCTATTTTCTTCACCACTCAGTCGTGGCTGTCCTCATATGTGAGGAAGTCCTGTAGGACCAGACACTTACATTGTTGTTCTATTTTCTGCACCACTCAGTCATGGCAGTCCTCATATGTGAGAAAGTCTGTAGGACCAGACACTTACATTGTTGTTCTGTTTTCTGCACCACTCAGTCATGGCTGTCCTCATATGTGAGGAAGTCCTGTAGGACCAGACACTTACATTGTTGTTCTGTTTTCTGCACCACTCAGTCGTGGCAGTCCTCATATGTGAGGAAGTCCTGTAGGACCAGACACTTACATTGTTGTTGTATTTTCTGCACCACTCAGTCATGGCAGTCCTCATATGTGAGGAAGTCTGTAAGACCAGACACTTACATTGTTGTTCTATTTTCTGCACCACTCAGTCATGGCAGTCCTCATATGTGAGGAAGTCTGTAAGACCAGACACTTACATTGTTGTTCTATTTTCTACACCACTCAGTCATGGCAGTCCTCATATGTGAGAAAGTCTGTAGGACCAGACACTTACATTGTTGTTCTGTTTTCTGCACCACTCAGTCATGGCTGTCCTCATATGTGAGGAAGTCCTGTAGGACCAGACACTTACATTGTTGTTGTATTTTCTACACCACTCAGTCATGGCAGTCCTCATATGTGAGAAAGTCTGTAGGACCAGACACTTACATTGTTGTTCTGTTTTCTGCACCACTCAGTCATGGCTGTCCTCATATGTGAGGAAGTCCTGTAGGACCAGACACTTACATTGTTGTTCTATTTTCTTCACCACTCAGTCATGGCAGTCCTCATATGTGAGAAAGTCTGTAGGACCAGACACTTACATTGTTGTTCTGTTTTCTGCACCACTCAGTCGTGGCAGTCCTCAGATGTGAGGAAGTCCTGTAGGACCAGACGCTTACATTGTTGTTCTATTTTCTTCACCACTCAGTCATGGCAGTCCTCATATGTGAGGAAGTCCTGTAAGACCAAACACTTACATTGTTGTTCTATTTTCTGCACCACTCAGTCATGGCTGTCCTCATATGTGAGGAAGTCCTGTAGGACCAGACACTTACATTGTTGTTCTATTTTCTACACCACTCAGTCATGGCAGTCCTCATATGTGAGGAAGTCCTGTAGGACCAGACACTTACATTGTTGTTGTATTTTCTGCACCACTCAGTCGTGGCAGTCCTCATATGTGAGGAAGTCTGTAAGACCAGACACTTACATTGTTGTTCTGTTTTCTGCACCACTCAGTCACAGCTGTCCTCATATGTGAGGAAGTCTGTAAGACCAGACACTTACATTGTTGTTCTATTTTCTGCACCACTCAGTCGTGGCTGTCCTCATATGACCACACATCTGTGTTGTTCTTCTCTCCGTTTCTCTCAATCCTGATTGCCCTCACGCGGGACTTAATGACAATAAGCTGTCGATGACACTTGTGGGGTGGTTTGCACGGTTTTACGTTCGTCGAAGAACACTTGTCTTTCACCAACATTAAGTTTGTCAGAGAATTTCCAAATTCCGGTGGGTATCACTTTCTTATACCTGTATGTGAAAATGCATTGAGACTAATATAGATCTTAGCATTCTGCTTTATGAACTACATACTTCCGGAAGTTCTCCACGTGCGAATGCAGCTATCTCTTTTATGGCGTTGATTTCGATAATCAAGTAAATCCACATAAATTGTGGTTAGAAACTGTGGCTAATTGAAGCTTTTATCTATGTCCTTTATTTTTGTTTAATCCAACAACAGAGGATACATATAGGCCTTCATAATTAATAAACCAATATTCATTCAATAAACCAAATATTCATTAAATGATTCAAATTATGTGCAAACTACATAAACAATTGTATTCACAACCAACAGAATAACCTACATTTTATGATTAAAACTGAAAAACTAAAATAGCATTAGGTACTTCAAAAATTAATTAATTATTATCTCTGGCCTAAGTATACCACTCTTCTTGTATCCACAAATACATATAGCTTTACTCAACCGAAAGTTAATGTGGCTGATTCTGTAATTCAGCTATTTTCATATAAAGCCATTCGTACCTTTTTTTAAATTAATTTTTGATGGTATATAATTCCAGACTTGGGTGTACAATGTGGACATTGTTTCATAGATGTCAATCATTGTTTTCACTAACTTTATACGAGTGAGGTCGTGACACGGACATGATACTTCAATTATACAACGCCTGTTGAATGCAGAAATCAAGGCGTTTGGTCATTTTCAAGTTTGACATTTTTCTTCATTGGAAAAAAAAACCCCAATTAATCTCAAGTTTTATTAACTGTAAATGTCTGTATTGTGGTAGTTTTCATTTTTTTTCAAACATATGTCACTGCCATTTACTTAGAAAACTGGATGTACTAACAGTTTATGTTGTCACTAGACTTACAAGCAGGTAAAAGCAGCCATGCGTGTTTTGACTATGGAACAGTAAAGTGTCTTATCTTAAGGTCACAAGATTTTAGCGGAAGATAACATAAAGAAAATTTCTCAGAGTAGAGGTTGAATCCATTGGTAAAGACGTCACACTATATTCACAGGTACTAAAAATGTTCCAGACTATTCAGCATTTTCTGTCCGAACAGCTGCTGGGATAGAATGTATATTCTATATCCTTCATCTAGGAACACGCAAGCGTTGCTTTATCGTATCTCTTGAGTGACCGTTTAAAGGCTAACTCCGGGACAGTTGGGGTCACATCTAAAACTCGGAACTAAAAAGTTGATTTTCCACACCAGAATTCCAACCAACCACTTCCTTAACGACAAATTGTGTCAGATTGTTCCCCTAGTTATATTATCGGACAAACTTGCTCTCCTTATTTACCTCCGATCTCAACACAAATTTTATCCTTTTCGCTATTAAAGTAGACCTACTTTAATCTTATCTGTCATGAATAATTTAATAATTTTATGTTGTTTTCCACCCAGTAACCCTTGTTCATCGATTTACACCAAATTATTCCCCATCCTGTATCAATAACTCAATCAATATCAATTACCATCTTTCTGCATCTCTTCTCCCCACTATGTTGTCTCCATTTCTCTAATGATATCATTGATTTTCACTCAGAAGTCATATTAATTTAAATCTGACACCCGCTTTGTGCACAATGGGTGTCAGATTTATATTCCTTTCCTATATGACTGTTCTCTTATACCACGCCATTTTATGTAGTTGAGCTACTCTTAATCTTAGATAAGAGACAATTATTGTCCAGCCGTTGGACGTTGTCCTTCGATTAAGCAATGTTATTGTTCAGTTTTCACTCTGATATCACACTGTTATCTTACAGCCAGCTAAAATGCCATTGATCTTCAACCGGAAACCATACTGTGTAATGGATGACAATTGTTCTTCAAGAAAACACCAACATTGTTCAGCCACCGATCATTACTCTTCGAGCATACGTCGAAGGCGATAGTATTCCAGTGTTACACCATTCTTGTCCAGATAATAGCAATTGCTCTTCGATCTGACACTATTCAGTATTGCACCATTCATGTCCTGACGATGATAATTCCTCCTCGATCAGACATCATTCAATATTACACCATTTTTGTTCAGATGATAAGAATTGCTCTTCGACCAGACACCATTCAATATTAAACCATTCTTGTCTAGATGATAATAATTCTCGACCAGACACCATTCAATATTACACCATTCTTGTCGAGATAATGATAATTACTCTTCGACTAGACACCCTAGACACCATTCAAAATTACGCCTTTCAGTATAACACCATTCTTGTTGAGAGAATGATAGTTACTCTTCGACCAGACACCATTCAATATTACACCATTCAGTATAACACCATTCTTGTTGAGAGAATGATAGTTACTCTTCGACCAGACACCATTCAATATTACACTATTCAGTATAACACCATTCTTGTTGAGAGAATGATAGTTACTCTTCGACCAGACACCATTCAATGTTACACCAGTTTTGTCCAGGTGGTGACAAACGTCTTCCAATATTACACCATCCTTGTAAAGATAACAATTGCTCTTCGATCATACACCATATCCATTATAAATTATATACTGATTCAAACTCATGGCCGTACGTTGGTTTGATGATAATAATGAAGTCGAGACATCTACAGGTAAATGCATTAAGCTTCACAAAGTACATCTACGTGGTGATGCCTCATCTTCATTATCTTCCTTATTGTCCAGCCTGTGCACCAGTACCCTTTAATCAGATCCCAGTCTTTTCTAGTCAGGAATAAGCTGAAAGTTTGTCTGACTTTGGACAAGGAGGTTTCTTGTGTCAGATGCCGACTTGCAATATTTATCCTCATGATGTAAATTGAATAATCGTACGTACAACATGTTAGCTGACGTCCGTAAAAAATATCTGAAACCCATCTCAATAGCTTACAATTTTTATCTGTAAATGGACAACATCGACAGCGTCGCTTTATGGGCAATATTTTGACCTCAACAAAAGTTCCTACAGATATGGTTTCATCGTTTCTTACGCCTTGAGAATAGTCTCTGCACATCTGGCTGTGAATTGCGTGCAGCGTTTAAACTTAAGTCCACACAGCGACTTCCATGTATCGCCAAGTTGTTTGTTGTTCCGCTGATATATTTTTGTTTCTTTTATCCAGCTCATGCGCCATGTGAACATCTATCAGACGTCTCTTTATCTACCCACTGACATACCTACCTAAAGGCTGTCTGGGTCCTGCACTAGACCCCCAGACACCTGGCGATGTGTCCACGCACCATTTCACCTAAAC
This sequence comes from Liolophura sinensis, assembly GCF_032854445.1. Classification (NCBI taxonomy): domain Eukaryota; kingdom Metazoa; phylum Mollusca; class Polyplacophora; order Chitonida; family Chitonidae; genus Liolophura; species Liolophura sinensis. The sequence continues at coordinate 33,034,365 of NC_088300.1, read as the reverse complement.
CAGACGGGGTCAAGGCAGGCCAGGTAGAAAATACAGGTTACAGATTTACACTGTCTTCCAACTATTCTCTTAATAGACATAGACCAGCAATTACGTACAACTCTAACTTACGGTCTTGTTTTGTTAAAAAGTTTTCCAGACCAAGGTATGACACCGTGGATGTCTGTTTGGGGGGCAAATATCAAAATATGGCCATCCTGTATGGCAACTCAATACTTCACACGTAATTTTATTTTTTTTTTTCACGCCATGTCCTTGTGATATGAAAAACTAAATTAAGCGGTTCCCATCCATTACCCCGTGTTTAACTGCAGTACAGTAAGGCAGGGAATGCCAGATTGATTTCCCAGCCTACGGTATCTTATACAATCGCATTGAGTATAAAGGTTTATAAGCCGGGAATTGTGCAGAAAGGGAGTCTAATTGTGACGTGTGAACGGGCAATAAAAATATCTACCCTCATAAATAATTCTTAAGGAGAGAAAGTGCATTCAGATATACACAAACGGATAAATACCTGAGATAGCATGGTTATAATGGAGATGTATAAACGTTACATACCATATACATGTATACGCGTCACGTGAACACATATAGTAATAACTACATAGGTCGAGCTTAGGCGCAGACACGCTAATCTTTTTGGTAGACGTTATCATGAACTAAACCCTCTGTAAACTAGATCGATGTTAGTCTCCACGAAAATTATTAAAAATCCGTGGAAATCGCCAAAATTTTCGTGAATTTGTCTTATATAATCACGCGCCATCGCCTTTTCTTCTGTAATTGAAATGATGCTTAGCGAGGCCAGATACAAATCGCTCCTTCGCTCTCATATTTTTTTGGGTGTATCCCACGGCTTACGTTATGAAAAATTGGTTTCTTTCCATTACTTCCTAATTATACCTTATATCGAGCAAACGTATGCAGTTATCAGCAGGTCTTGTGTCGTCTGTGAAGACTAAACCTCATATATTTGACGGATGGACATTCCAGGCGGACACTTTCACTGATCGGTCAGAGAGGCTCGTCCATATGAATTGTAACACAACCTTCCTACCATGGTTAATGTTTCGTTTTTGATGTTCTCACCACCACATCGAAAACCTTAACCGTCTCGAGTTCTCGCCACGATATGGTTGAAATATTGCCGATGTGGCGTTAAGACATAATTATTTATTCATTCATTCATTCCATAACCATGGCGTCTTTCCTCAAGACAAGGACGCGATACCTTAACATATGATGATTAAAAGCTGAAGAGACTATGCACTCTTGTTCAGCTTGCAGGTATGAATATATATATATTCTATTATTAATATATTATCAATAGCTATATATATGACTGTTCTCTTATTACCACGCCATATATCTCTCCTTAAGAATTATTTATGAGGGTAGATATTTTTATTGCCGTTCACACGTCACAATTAGACTCCTTTCTGCACAATTCCCGGCTTATAAACCTTTATACTCAATGCGATTGTATAAGATACCGTAGGCTGGGAAATCAATCTGGCATTCCCTGCCCTTACTATATATATATATATATATATTAATATCATTTGTTACGCAATTTACTATGGTTTTTGCCATACATTTACACTTCGTTGGGAAATTAGTCATATTAAAACTCTAAATATACAATATAACCTATGAGTTGAATAAATCGTAACTCTTACTTATAAACACTTTGAGCATAACATGAACACAATAGGAAGGTAACGAATATATAATGCTAAATCATACCATTAAAAAATTTTATTTACTGAATGCATTCATACTTAAATCACATTTATATGTATCATGATAGAATGTAAAAAAATTTGCCCACGGGGATTTTATTCAAGATACAATAGTCTTAAGATTCCATTTGTTAATTTATGGCAATAAAACATATCAGTAAATTTATAAGGAATACGATTACCTTATATGTATGTTTGTCTACACGAGGTTAGTTGGACATGCTCAAATTTTTGTTCCGTTCAAACTGGTTGACAAGCAATATCAAGAGTTAGATGTTTCCGCAGGGAATTTCTTCTTTTTTGCCTCTCTGAATAGGGAGTTCAGAAATGACTTAGTGAAACTGAAAGACCCCCTTTGAAAGTCTTTGCGTCAAGATTCTCATCTGAACCTGAAGTTTTGCTGAAGAATATACCTGTATATTTAAGCTTTTATGTATGTAGTAGATCTAAATATGCAAAGCCCACAATTCATATACGGTGAGTTAATTCGCTCCCTATAGCGTCTGAGGTCTGATGACTCGTGAGTGACTTGTCATCGCAGGTATGTCACTATATGATGTTTACAGACACACGGCTCGTTATAATTACATATGGTATAGGACAAAGACGCGATGGGGAAATTGCCAAACACCGGACATTGGTCCATGACAGATCATCTGAACCTTTACGACACCACGTCCTGATTAACAATAATCCGTATTGTACGTATCAATGCTCGCGACATTCCGCGAGACTAGCTGAATGTCGCGACAGACATCTGGGCGGTACAGCTGAGCATAATGACCGCTTATTCCTCACAGTGTACCAAAAGGGTTTATGCGTGAATCATAGGACTTGATAGATTTCACGGCTTTCAAGCAATCGGCCACGACAGATCGATCTGTCTATGTCACCAACGCTGTATTGCACGGTTGTTAAGATATTAAGAGGAAATCACTGCGTCCCAATGTTTGGCGGGCTGGAAAATATCACTTGGGCGCCCCAACTTGCCACGGGCTGTATTAAAGACACATAGACTCATATCTAATAGCAATGTATCATCTCTTCATGACAGGTGATTGGGCATTTAATATACATATTTCTTATTCGTTCACATATGAATTTTCATAAAAGTTTTCATCTACAAGACTGAAATGAATTCTTTATCGGATATCTCGAGCTAGAAAACGAAGTGTATAGATGCTAAACAACAGATAATTTCTGCAAACTAAGATTTTTCTCTGAATACAAAATGATTTTATTCCTCTCACAAGAGTCTGGGCAGATGTGGTCGTAAGATTTTAGGAAGTCCTGTCATTAGAGCATATATCAAACCTTAATAAAGAACAGCATCGTCACTGCATGGAAATATTCAGTACAGTGAAAACTGCATGGAATATTCAGTACAGTGAAAACTGCATGGGATATTCAGCACAGTGAAAACTGCATGGTATATTCAGTACAGTGAAAACTGCATGGGATTATTCAGTACAGTGAAAACTGCATGGGATATTCAGTACAGTGAAAACTGCATGGTATATTCAGTACAGTGAAAACTGCATGGGATATTCAGTACAGTGAAAACTGCATGGGATATTCAGTACAGTGAAAACTGCATGGGATATTCAGTTACAGTGAAAACTGCATGGGATATTCAGTACAGCGAAAACTGCATGGGATGTTCAGTACAGTGAAAACTGCATGGGATATTCAGTACAGTGAAAACAGCATGGGATATTCAGTAGAGTGAAAACTTTACTCAGAGTCAATTCTTTTCATTGCCAAAACAAATCTGAAAGAAAATAATTTTAAAAATATAATAATAATAATTAAAAACATTTAAACTAACATTTAACCACCTATTTTAAAACCTTTTCCAACCTGGAGGAACACTAGTCTGTGAGCAGCCTGCGATGGCTGTGGGTTTCCCCTGCGCTCTGTCTAGTTTCCTCCCCACTATAATTCCGTCATATAAGTCAAATATTCTGGAGTACAGTGTAAAGCACGAAATCAAATAAGTAATAAATTGAGGAACACATCAGTGATGAACTCCATATGGCAATTTCTTCAGCTTGTATTCAGTAAATCTTACGGAAGAGAAAAAGAAAGTCTGAATAGAATCTCTGAACTATTTAGCTATTAGATTCGTGTTTTACGCGGGACTAATGGGGTATACATGCATATGTATGCATCGTGTTGAATAATATCTCCTCGATTTATTGATTGGTATTTTACGCCGTTCTCAGGAATATTTCAGTTATACGACGGCGGCGAAATCGCCATGATGGATAGGCCGATATGAACGCTCGCCATTATAAAGCGCAGCTGAGATACATCGTTTGATTAACGACAACTTCCTTGTGTCTTTTCGGAATCAATGAAACTGTCGATTGCTTCTCTTACACTGTCTTAATTCCTTGGTTGGTTGTGTTGTTTTGGGAACTGGTCATGCGATTATTGATTAAAGTCCATTATTATATGCAAGACGAGTGGTACGACGATGTCTGTTATGACGGGCTAGGTTTACGAGATAATTTCACACATGTAATTAAAATATGCGAGACTCAATGTAATACATTATTTGATACCGATGTGTATCGTACACGTTTAAAAGAAACAAATCCTTGTATCCCTTCACTCGTAGAACCTCGTCTTCACTCGCATAGTTTTATACATACAAGCCTGACCCTTTAACTATACAACTTAATGGCGCACGGTATTTTTTGTATATTGTACCAATGTAACAGGGAAAAAAAACACAAATAATCCCACATTTGTTGTCGCCTTTTTTTGTCCGTGGTACCAACTTCAGGAAAAAAGGGTCATCTGAAAATGAAAATAAACCGCCAGAAATAATGGTGCCCCTTGTACCATGAGGACGGGACCACACTTCTTGTACATCGTCATTGGAAAGGTCAGAGATTAAAAAAAGAGGGCCGTGCTGGAAGTGACATTTTCCGTGTAGCTGTCCCACCTGTTCACACATTTATAATGTAACAAAAACACTTGCACCATTACATCACTCTCATCACCGGCGCTGTGGCAACACTAGCCCACGCGGAGGCGTGCTTCCATAGACTTCACATTCCACGGCTTCCCATTCACAATCATGGATCTGGGAATATCACCAGGCTCTGTCGCTCTGCCCTCTCCCCGTAAAATATGTCCGGGCACGTCTTTTGAAGAATTGGTTGGGGGAGGGTGATGTGATGAGCAAAGGTATGAGACGAATTATATATAGACAGACTACATACAGGTTAGCATCCGAAACCAAAACTAAAATGTTCCTCTCCGAAAGATTCTCTCAGCAGAAATAAAAGTGGAAGGGTTTGCTTGCTTGATTCATTGAATTATTGATTTATTTTTAGATCCATATGCAGGCCTTTTTCAAATTGTACGCCTATATGACGTGCAAGCTTTCATGTGTAAGGAAATGGGAGAACAGAGGCTTTCACAAGTGTGGCAAGTAACAGATTTACAGGTCCAGTGAATGCGATAATTGTCCAGATTTTACGTGTACCTATGCATATACTGTTATAACAATATATAAATATTGTTGACGTTGTTACGATGTATGCGACAAACGCATGTAGTTGTGTAATTTAAGCATTCAGGCTGCGTGTTTTTTCCCAGCATAATGCTGGGCGCCGTCCTTTGAGTGAAATGTTCTTGAGTACGGGGTAAAGCACCAGTGAAATAAATAAATAAATCATTACTGCGTGGATCCAGCAACTCATTCTGTAGCAGATTTATTCTTAAGTTTCTTCCATGATATCTTGCATAAATATGCAACGACATGACTCTGCATGTGTGAATTTCGATATGACAAGAAATAAACAATTATTAAAAAATTAAGGAGGATTATATATATACCCGTCGATATAAACTCTCGCTTCAGGTAAGAAATGTTTCCTTTAAGGTTATAATGCACCATGGAAACTGTTTGGTCAATTTCTCCATGCACATCTGTCATTCACGGATGAGAATGTAATGTACCACTATTCAAACAAATCCACTCCATAAATAAAATGATAAAAGATGGCTGTGCGTGGAAAAAAACAATTACAAGGTCACCTGACTCCAATCCAGCCGCATCCGCTACTTAAAGTTGCATCGCGGGATTCACAAATGTCAACAGTCGATGCATACATTGTGCTCAGATCCCCGCAGCTGCATATGATATAATCATGTTTGCACCTCAAATGTTTTGCCCTCAAACGATATACAAAACTTAAATGACATTCAAGAACGAGCGTCACTCCCATGAATGGATGGATGTATACGAGTTCAGTAACATATACAAGTCTAAATTATGTACAGATATATGTCGGCGCCATTTTAATTTCACAGGTTGTACACTGAACGCTTTAACGTCATTATTTATTTCCTTATTTGATTAAGCCGTACCGTATACTCAAGAATATTTCAAATTTTTTATGATGGCAGCCATCACGATGGTGGGAGGAAACCAGGACGAGCAAGGGTTAGACCCACGAACTCTGTATGTTGCTGGCAGGCCTTGCACGTATGAATGGAGAGAAGCCCGAATGAGCTGGACTTAAACTATGCTACTGTGCATACAGTGTATGGAAAAATCGCCCTATCCCTTTGCATGTTTCAAACCATACATCTTTCACAGCACCTTTATTTGTGATAGTTGTGAAATTTTGTAGTACCAGTATTTCAGAAAGATACTAAATGGGCATCCATTATGCAAATGATACAGCTGGATCATGTATTTCTCAATATACATCTACCGCGTTGATCCAAATATAGTCAACTGTACTTGACGTAAGACGTGTAAAAGTCGCGGCATACAGAGATATACTTAGGTAGACTGCTAGTATGTGTTTAGGAATCAAACGCAACTAAGTTATAGGCCTACCCGCGCTGATGCAATTAAAAGCCAGAATAGACGTCTGTCAATTTATAAAGCAAAGAACGGACCTGCGTTAATGTACTTTTATACCCTATACCAATAATCCGGACCATTGTCAATAAATAATCCTATGACATATTTTATTTATTTAGTTGATTAGTCATTTACACCGAAAGCTGGCCCGACCAGTACGGCGTAAACACCAATCAAATAAATAAATTCAAATCAAATAAACTGACACTGTATACCTAAATTATTTCTCAGAACTATACGATGGCGACAAGCATCGTAGTGGGAGGGAAACTCACCACCATCAGCAGGTAGCCTTATACTACCGATCTATGAAGCTTTGGTGTTTTAATTCTCATTTTTTTCTACCATGATTTATCCGGTGGGTGAAAGACGCATTCGGTGACTACATAGATAGTAGTAAGCGCACCCCCCCCCCCCCCCTTCTCCTCCCATGAGCCTTAGTTCGGTAGAAATTAATTTATTTATTTGTCTGTTTGTTTTTTCTATTTGATTGGTGGGTAAAGGAAACCGGAGTTGCCCGGAGTAACCCACTGACTTGAAAACCTTTCTGACCTTAGAGAGTGGCAGCCGAAATATCGAGAGCTGGAATCGAACCCGCGACCTCTTTGGTCAAGCGGCTGCATGTTAGTTGCGGCGAGCCGGCAATTTAAACATCTTTCAGTGAGGCCTAGCCCGAGCAAGAAAAATACCAGTTTTAGGCCTATGTATACGTATATATGTATAGTCTATAGCCTATTTGTGTTTAATTATTTCCAATCGTTCGCAGTAGGCCTCTAGCATATGTAGCGTATGGGCTTACCGGTAGCCTATAGCCCTGCGTACTACACCTGTAAACATAGCGACCATACATGAACTCAGCAAAACCCTACAAAAAGCCTATATACGAAGTGTAGAAAGATTCCATGCATGTACAGTCTATAGGCTAAGGCCTAACTGAATATTACGTGAAGCCTAGATTACAGGCTGCCTACATGTCTCGGCAGCATAACACCTGTCTGCGTGTGGACCGATAAAGTTTAGAAAAGTTAACGGCCCAAAAACGAAAAATCTTTTAACTGCATTTTTACAACCGAGTTTTTTTTACACAGACAAATAAGACCTACTGAAAGACACGGCTCTACATATTGTGCTCAGTTTATGATGGACAAGCATTTGTCCGATTTCTCAGCATATGAAAATAACAGCTTTTACTTCTCCAGTGCATGGACAGTTAACGTTCGGCAGTTCAGACGGTTTTATTTCGCCTGTCTGTCTCCAGTTTACGTGCAGCGGTTTGTAAGGGGAGCTTTTTGCGCGGTCTGTTTACGACCATAACGTCCAGCGATAAGAAACAAAGTTATCGGAGTACATTTTATTGTTGACATCTCGGAGCAGACTTGTGTCATTTCGGGGCGCTGACCTATCTTCGACATGGGGCAGGGCTTAAAGTGGTTGGCCCTCTAGCGGCGAAGATTGACAGCGCGAAAGAAAGACCCGGATGACGGGTATACCGGAAGGGAACCGCGGTATTAATCGACAAACCTTCGGGGAAGAGAAGCAGTTAGTTACTTGATTTCACAGCGATCGAGGCGCGTCCTGAGTGCGATGCGGCTTTACCGTAGAATGGTGACTGACAGGCTACACGGTCACCCTCATCGAACGACTCACAGGCCACTTTATTAAATCTCCAGCGCTGTCGGGCTCTCGGAGACTCAGTCTCTAGATGAAGGCATGCCCTACCGGGCCCAATGCCCGTGTCAGGGGCCCCATGCCACCCTGGTCTGCTGTTTTACCGCCTTTATTATTGTTTTACTAACTCAGGTTCAGCTCTCGGAGTCTATACTTTGTGGACCTTGCAATCCTCTGCTATGTGAAGAGCTAGTCGACTGTCCGAAAGGCATAACAACTGACCCGTGCGGTTGTTGCGAAGTTTGTTCCAAACTTGTGAACGAGACATGCGGAGGAAAGTACGGTCTACTGGGGCGATGTGCTCCCGGCTTGGAGTGCTTCATATCCCCGGAGATAGGACAGCCTATCACCGGACACGAAGAAGGGGTCTGCAAAGGTGAGTTGAACTTTCGCGTTACTGATCAACAGGTGATTGGAACAAAGTTTGGAAGCAGGTGTCGTTATTCGCGCTCCACATGTATTGAGTTCATGTTTGTAGCAGTTGATTTGTGTTTTTTGTTTCAGTCTGTATGGGTTCGTTATACAGCTCTGGTGAACTGTGTACCATGTATATTGTGTGTGACCTTAGAAAGCCTTCTTGATGTTGACAGAGTTCAAGTGGCTTCTTTGTTAATAATGGCCACAATTTCGCCATTGTAAATTTAACTTGAAATTTATTTAGTCCTTTATTCACTGTTGTGTGTAAATGCAGTCTTTGGTTATGTCTAAATTAGCCTGAAAATCTGGTTTAAGGATGGCTTATATTTACTCATACGCAGACTGCTGTCATTGTTGTGAACTAGATCTTACCCAATTATACAGGTTTAAAAGATGGATTTATTATTTTTTTGAATATTTTACTTATGCAATGGTGGCTTAAAAGGTGAAAGTACTTGTACCATGTATAAGTGTACAAGGCTGTGAATATAATACTGTTGCTTTAGTAATAGGATTGAATAGCAGTCAGGACTGATTGCATTTAAACTTTGCTTGTGATTTCAAAGAAAGTATACATATGTACTCCAGAATTAAATGGAGGGAGTATGATGACATATTGTGATAAATATGAACATATGTGTCTTTAGAGGTAAAACACGGATCAGTATTTATTTGTACTACATGTGATCTTTATTAGCACATTATAATTTCATTTCTATGCATATCGTACAAAAGCTGCACCTGCCTATTATTCAGTAATATACAATATGAATATAGTCAATACCTCTGCATGTAGCCATCCATGGGCCCTGGACAGCATGCTTTTATAGTTGCTACTCCTCCCAAAAAGGCCATAAGTTGAAGTCAGAGCCCTCTTTTTTTGATCACTCTAATCCTGCACTTTAAGGCTTGTCTCAGAGAGCGGTTGAAATCTAGCTTGGATGTCCTGATCATGTGAACAGTCTATATGTCAACTGCTGTTCTTCCCCGTACAACATCGTCATCGCTGATCAGACTCAGAAGTTATTGTTCTAAGCTGCGCTTAGGGAAACAATAGCCATGGGGCAAATTGACGACATATAGGTTTTCTTACAGGCTACTAAAAGTACTTTCTGCTGAATTCAGACAGAATTTTACAAGCAGAAGAGTTTGAGAGACCGCAGATCTATACTTTGTGCCTCAGGTGACCTATCTGCTCATTTTCCCGGATCTCGTTTGTTGCGTCACTTAGTTATTGCCTAAGGTGACATGAAAGATCTGTATGTATAAGCCTGCAGTGTACATGTATATATACATGTATGACTTTAGTTTTAATTAAGATTTTCATTTCCTGATCTAATAATAATAAAGCTGTGGTATGTTCGATGCTTATTGTCCATTGTTTTCTTAACTGTGGGTAATAAACTCTTGTTCAAGTCTTATTAGATCAGGATGATTAACAGATTAATTGCAGATATTTTTAAAATTATTATCATTGTTATATGTTATAAGTATTTTTATTTTTTATTGTTGAATTTTGTTTAACAATTGCGAACTGATAAAGTTACAGTAAGGCCAGTTACATGTATGCCATGTTAAAATAATGCTACGCTATTAATGCTAATGATGGCTGTATACATAGCAGCATGTTAATATACAATCCACAATGTAAAGATTTATTTGGTTGTTCCCTTTCACTTTAAAGACTTGGGTGTAATTTGAAGCATTTGTTTAAAGGCATTCAGGCCAAAGATGGCATTCATGTTGTTGTTTGTTCCTTCTTCTTCCACCTATAAAACTTTTGAAAAGTTTCACTGCCACTTACATTAGCATTCCTCTGTCTTCAGATTCGAAATATTTCATCACATTAGGTGCATTTTAAATGTATTCATTTCAGATAGGTTTCCTCTTGACTGTAATTTATGTTTTGTTTTAGTCTTATCTTTATTCATGTGAACATTTTTTAAGCCATGGTAGGTGTAATTTTGCATATCTTGTATGTCTGTAGCAGATCAAGACTTGGTACTTATGAGCATTGGGTGTTGTAAGGTTCGCAGTGCCCCTCTCAGCACCAAGCCTGAAACAGAAGAAGTTTGTTGGTGCGGTGCCATTAATTGATGATCTGTTGTATGCTGTAACTCACTCGCTTCCATGAAGACAGTCAGTTCAGAGTTTAACCTTGTAAACACTGCACCAAAGCAAACAAAAAAAAAGACAAAAAAACATCTCAGTTGGCTGAAAACGTGAATTGCATGTTTTTCTGCCCAGTTTATAAGGGTATTTGTTTAGGTTTGTCCAATCCGTCCTTTGTGGTCTGTTGATTCCAGACTGCAGCATTTTTTTTTTCTTTGCAAAAAAGTCATTTTGCATCCTTTCTGCAATTCAGGTTGCGTGCTGTTTTCTTCGACTGTGACATAACAGTTGTGTGAGTTCCTGCAGCATAGATGCTGTATAGGACTGGCAGGCTGCCATGTGGTTAGCATGGCATGTGTATGTGTCAGCAGACAGATTCGACCCAATACCTGGGCTATGAATGAGTCAACAGAACGCAAGTAGAAGGGATGGCACCTAGTCCAAGGCTTGTTTATGCAGAAAGGCCCTTGCCCACAGCACATGTTGTTGCGTGGTCTTATTTGTGTAGTGTCTGTATTTGTCCGTCTCCTGCTTCCTCAATCAATTTGGTAGGGACGGGGCCAGGATTTAGTTTTAAGACATCAGCACCCATGATGTGTAAGCCAAGGCTTCAGACATACTGTGTAATCAGCATGCAAGCCAAGCATACAAATAGCCGATGACAGACTTCAGCTAGCCATTGACATGTAAGTCAAGGCTTCAGACATACATGTACTCTGTCCTCTGCATGTAAGCCCAGGCCTACAAATAGCCGATGACAGACTTCAGCTAGCCATTGACATGTAAGTCAAGGCTTCAGACATACATGTACTCTGTTCTCTGCATGTAAGCCCAAGCCTACAAAAAGCCGATGACAGACTTCAGCTAGCCATTGACATGTAAGTCAAGGCTTCAGACATACATGTACTCTGTTCTCTGCATGTAAGCCCAAGCTTACAAATAGCCGATGACAGACTTCAGCTAGCCATTGACATGTAAGTCAAGGCTTCAGACATACCTGTACTCTGTCCCCAGCATGCAAGCCAAGCCTACAAATACATGTAGCCTAGCTAAGGACATTTAAGCCAAGGCTTTAGCTGTGAAGTGTCGCTATAAAGTTTAAGCCCAAGGCTTCAGCAAGCCAGTGACATGCAAGCCAAGGCATCAGCTACATGCAGCTCATATGTAAGCTAAGGTTTCAGCTAAGAGTTGGCATGACACTTAAGCCAATGCATTGATCCGCCAATGGTGTGCTAGCCAAGGTTCAACTATTAAGGTCTCACCATGACATGTAAGCCAAGGTTTGACTATTACGGTCTCAGCATGAGGTGTAAGCCAATGCTTCAGCTAGAAGTATAACTACCTTGTGTATACCAAGGCATCAGCAAGCTCATCATGTGTAAGCCAAAGCATCAACAAACCTGTCATGTGTAAGCCAAGGCATCAGTAAGCCCATTATGTGTAAGCCAAGGCATCAGCAGGTCCATCAGGTGTAACCCAAGGGATCAACAAGCCCACCATGTGTAACCCATGGCACACTTGTAAGCAAGCCCATCAAGTGTACGTCAAGGCATCAGCAAGCCCATCATGTGTAAGCCAAGGCATCAACAAGCCCATCATGTGTAAGCCAAGGTATTAGCGAGCTCATTGTTAAGCCAAGACATCAGCAAGCCCATCATGTGTAAGCAAAGCCATCAGCAAGCCCATCATGTGTAACCCAAGGCATCAACAAGGTCATCATGTGTAAGCCAAGGCATCAGCAAGCCCATCATGTGAAAGCTAATGCCTCAAAGCCCATCATATGTAAACCAAGGCATCAGCAAGGCCATCATGTGTAAGTCAAGGTGTCAGCAAACCCTTCATGTGTAAGCCAAGGCATTAGCGAGCTCATTGTTAAGCCAAGACATCAACAAGCCCATTTTGTGTAAGCAAAGCCATCAGCAAGCCCATCATGTGTAACCCAAGGGATTGACAAGCCCACCATGTGTAACCCAGGGCACACATGTAAACAAGCCCATCAAGTGTATGTCAAGGCATCAGCAAGCCCATCATGTGTAAGCCAAGGCATCAGCAAGCCCATCATGTGTAAGCCAAGGCATTAGCAAGCCCATCATGTGTAAGCCAAGGCATCAGCAAGCCCCATCATGTGTAAGCCAAGGCTTTAGCAAGCTCATCATCTGTAAGCCAAGGCATCAGCAAGCCCATCATGTGTAAACCAAGGCATAAGCAAGCTCATCCTGTGTAAGCTAAGGCATCAGCAAGCCCATCATGTGTAAGGTAAGGCATCACCAAGCCCATCGTGTGTAAACCAAGGCATCAACAAGTCTCCATATGTAAACAAGTGCATCGGCAAGCCCATCATGTGTAAGCCAAGGCTTTAGCAAGCTAATCATGTGTAACCCTAGGCATCGGCAAACCCATCTTGTGTAAGCCAAGGCATCAGCAAGCCCATCATGTGTCAGCCAGGGCATGAGCAAGCCCATCATGTGTAAGCCAAGACACCAGCAAGCCCATCTTGTGTAAACCAAGGCATCAGCAAGCCCATAATGTGTAAGCCAAGGCATCAGCAAGCCCATCATGTGTAAGCCAAGGTATTAGCAAGCCCATCATGTGTAAGCCAAGGCATCTGCAACCCCATAATGTGTAAGCCAAGGCATCAGCAAGCCCATCATCTGTAAGCCAAGGCATCAGCAAGCCCATCATGTGTAAGCCAGGGCACACATGTAAACAAGCCCATCAAGTGTATGTCAAGGCATCAGCAAGCCCATCATGTGTAAGCCAAGGCATCAGCAAGCCCATCATGTGTAAGCCAAGGCATTAGCAAGCCCATCATGTGTAAGCCAAGGTATTAGCAAGCCCATCATGTGTAAGCCAAGGCATCTGCAACCCCATAATGTGTAAGCCAAGGCATCAGCAAGCCCATCATGTGTAAGCCAAGGCATCAGCAAGCCCATCATGTGTAAGCCAAGGCATGAGCCAGGTGTACATGTAACCAGTGACATGAAAGTCATGACTTTAACTGCGTGGGCCCCTTGAAGTGTAAACCGAGGCTTTTAATGCCAAAAATTTCTAGTGCCAGTAAGGTATCACCCTACCTTTAAAATAAACCTGAAAACACCTTTCTAAGATCAGTAGAGCTTTCAGAATGAGGCAAAATAAAGAACTTAAGTCAGGGATGAAATCGTACTCAGCAGTTTACTGGATTTCCCAGGCACTAACTATGAATTTATGACTGAATGTTTTTTGCTTTGCAGAACACGTCATATGTGAGACCTCAGAAACTTTGTACATTTGTCTGACATGTTATCTTTCTATTATTTTATGGTCTTAATTTTATTAACGTGCACTCTAAAATTATCGTGTAATGGGGTTGTAAAAGATTTCCACCACTAGCTGACACTTCACCAGTGGTACTTTGACAGCCACAAGGTTATGTCTACATATGGAGGTCTCTGGCCAATCTTAATGTGCACTTATAGTTGCACAGATGATGCTTTATGAGTGTTGACGCTTAACACAGGCTGGCAGACCTCATAATATGTTTTGAATCATACTGATTTCCCCAGGTCATGGATGCGCCAAAACCACTTTTTTAGTAAATTAGTAAAGTATATGTGAAGACAAAAATGTGAAGTTTTGATGCCTGCGAAGTTAGTACAGTGGTTTTTCCTTCAGGCTACACACTGATCGGGGGACAACAAACACTTCTTTATATACACACATTGTAATTCAGGCTGTCTGAGTTACATTGCGGATGTCTTTTCACATTTATGAATATCAACTTGGTACAGATTAGGAATTCTTTTTTCCTGAAATAAAAGTGATTTAGTCCTGGTAGAGACCTGTGGTGTCCCTACGACCGCAGGGACGTAGCTAGAGCCATTTTTGTTCTGGAAACTGATCAAGTTGTATTACAAGTAAATTGAACCAAAATATGATGGTTTACCAAAAAAATTTAGGTCTGCATAGAACATGCCTTTAATCTCCGAATTAAAGGCTCTTGGAAAGCATCGTTTAGAGTTGCATTTCTTTATGCACATCCATTATGTCACCTTTAAAGTTTGAGGTCAGAACCTTGAAGTTTGTGTAAGATTTCTTTCAGTTAACTTATACATTCTGTACTCAGTAATCATCAAGGTTGAGGCCCTTCAGAAACACTGTTGTATACCAAACACACATACACAAGAACAGGTACACAGTACTTTTGTTCAGCTTATTAGCAGAGTTTACAGGGGCAAGTGCTGTGTAAAGAGGCTACAAACTTCTGTCTGTTCTAGAAATAGCAGCTGCCTACTCGTAATATACTAGGATCATTCAGCCTGGTAGTATCAAGCCATTCTAGAATTGCATTTCATTCAGTCCCATGCTTGCCTGTTTGACTCTCATCTCTAAATTTGAATAAAAACCTGGTTTTGTAGTTTGAATAAACACTTATATGTGGATGGAAGCGTAATCATAAATAGCATTCATATACATGACCTACAGACAAAATTATCAGTGTTTGTATTTGAAGCACAAGGTCTTGTTTTAGAGCAATGTTTGTTTATCTCGACCATGTTTTCAGGTTGTACACACAGTGATCGCACTCCAGATGTTTTGGCAGAATAAAGTTCACACATCTCTGTCTGGCTTATGTCTAATCACGCTTTGCTTTTCTAGTCACTTACATTGAAACAAATTGAAACCTCTTGCTTAATTACTTGTGTTTGCAAACAAACAGCTGGTTCATATTATTACAGTAATACACATGTACCTAGCCCAAAAAAGTTGAAAAAAAAATGTTTAGCATTTTTTTTTTTTTTGTTGTGGAGAAGTTTTTTTTAGTTTATTTATCCTGAGGGGATGAAGCCAGACTGAAGTGGCAGTGTGAAATGCCTTGAATGAGTGGAGGGAAACTGCTCAAGGCCTTATGGACAGTTTGACACCTACTATTGTTATAACCAACATGTGGAAGTGTTTTTTTTTTTGACCAGTAAACACTTGCAAGCTGAGGATATGTGATGAGTGCAGAACAGCTGACCACATTCCAACCTGAGCGGTCAGTATTGGAGCCAGTTTGTGCACAGAGGCCTGTGTGCATGGACACAGCAATAGATTTGGTCATTGGCATAGCTAAGATCTTTTTTGTCCTTAAATATACATGCTCCTGTTTCTTCTTGCACTATTAGGGCAGCTGATATTTGGTAGATCACTGGTTTTGAGCTGACGGATTTGTCTATAGTCTAATGTTAATGTCAAAGGAGCAACTCCAGGAGATAAAGTTATTGCATCTTTGGATTTCAGTATTTTACTTTGGCCAATGGCTTGAATGTATGATCAGAGCTGTCTTGAAGGAATTTGAAAGTACATGTACAACTTGGTGTCAGATGAGGGGCAATGCTGTTAACGTCACTGTAATATGTATTGCAGCCTCTGGCAAGTCGTATCCAATCTTTATTCAGGGTTTACTCTTTCCTTGGGGGACACCAGCTGTTTTGATATACAGACATGTATCTTATACATACATGTACATGTATATGGCCAGTTCTGTCTGGAAGACATTTGAAAGTATTACATGGTATCAAACAAGAGGCAGTGCTGTTAACGTCACTGTAATATGTATTGCGGCCTCTGGCATGCCGTATCCAGTTTTTGTTCAGGGGTTATTCTTTCCTTGGGAACACCAGCTGCTGTTTTTATCCAGCTTTTATGTATATATGTACATGTATGATCAGAGTTGTCTTGATGGCATTTGAAAGTATAACTTGGTATCAGACAAGGGGCACTGCTGTTAGCATTGCTGTGATACATATTCCAGACTCTGGCATGTCTTATCCCATTATTTAAGGGTTTATTCTTAACTAGTGGTTGAATCAATATGTGGCCACAACCTTAAATGGTTATTTACATACTCATGTTTAATGGAGGGTTTGTTTTGACGCCCTTTATGGGGAATACTGTTGCCAGTTTGTGTCTTATGACAAATTTGCTCACATGGACTAAAGCTGTCAGGCTCAGGTAACTGTTCTGTTTATCAATTACAGAGTTAAAAGGTGTTTACAGTACTTCAAGTTAATACCGAGAACAAACACAGTAATGTAGCTGTGACTGAAAAAGGCCAATATCTTGCCATTAACATTTTTGTATATCGGTGCACTTAACAAATATTGCCTGGCACCCATTAGATCATATAACTATCAAGATGTAGCAAACTCTTCAAGAGTACAAGTCAGGTGACCCAGTTTTTGGGGCATGGTTTTCTGGTCAGGCTGCCATTGACAAGTTATTATGCCCTTTTAATGTAACAGCCTATTGAAGTAAAACATGACATTCTCTTGTGCTCAGGTATGAATTGCCATAACTATGAAAGCAGATTCACATACCTGAAGCCTTCTCGCTCTTGTGTCTTGTAACAGCTAATCATCATGGTAAACTTTATTGCTCATTAAAAAAAATTTGCATTCGCTCTTTTGTGTTCATTGGCCTCATTTTTGTATGATACCATGTTATTCATATGTACATGTATATAATGAAATTTTGAGCGACCCAAACAGAAATAAGTCATCTTCAAGTCTGCGGTATGAACACGTGATTAAGCATAGTTTGAAATAGAACTCCCAAAATAATTTCCAACAGGTACATGTACATTGTGATGTTGTTGAAAATTGACACCTTTTTTAAGTGATGATGCCGTTTTTCTTTGTTTAGACAAACATCTGCTTGAAACATGTTGAAGTCAGAATGAAATTACAAGAAAGCTACGTATATCCACAGTTATTGACAGTTTACAGTACTACAGTGTATTTTGTTGCGTTCAAAATTGTTTTGAAAGTTTTGAAGGCTGTGTACCGTTCTTCCTCAAGAAATTACAGCATTAGCTTGAGTAAATCAAACTAGGATTTTACACTAGATCCATACTATAGATCAGATGCACGAACTTTCTCCTGCATCTCCAGGACAGTAGCATAGACTTTATCTGATTTGTCATCTAATGTATTGAAATAAAACCTGTGCGCAGATTAAGGAGGAAGGTTCTGGAGCCCTGTTGACATATTTAGAGCATTTGATTCAAAAACACGATAGGCAACTCTTTGTTTCTTTGTATGGGGGAATCCTTTACCGCTGAGAGCACCAGCCACTTTCACTTTTTACTGCTGCTATTTCTGTTCATCCCTGCCATGTGTTGCAAGACAGACGTAACGAAATGTCATTTACTAAATGGGTGGGTGCTAGGTTAAACCTTTTACAGGTTATCAAAATAAAGTAACAATGCTTGTGAAATATGTCTTCAAATCTGGGTGCAGCCTGTGTTGTGGATGTACTTGACCCAAATGGATGGTCCCAGGAATTGCATATGTGGCTTTGTTCTTCACAAAGCGAGAGTATCTTGGAGTTTCGTGACAGTGTCCATTCTGTGGTTTGACATAGCGACCAGGGGAAGGGTGGGGGTGAACTATAAGCTGAGGTCTATGCTGTAAGCATTGATATACATGAGCTTGACATTGATGTTTATTGCGCTTTAGTTCAAGCACATAAAATTGCCGTGTTTTCCATTGTGTGGATTTATTGAAGGACCTGGCAGTTTGGTTCAGCAGGAATGTCCTGACAACCTGTCAAAGCCACTTTTGTTAAATTGTAAACAATATTAGCACTGTAAATGAAGTACAAATATTCCTGAAACCAAATGATTTCCTGTGGTTGTGAGAACTATATATATAGATAGTGTTTGTATTCTTGTCACATATACATATACATGTTAGCTTGATTGTTCTTGACATAATTAACAGCCAGGAAGGTCTGGCAGCAACCTGCAGATGGCCAAGCGAGAAAGCTTTTCCCTGATGCCATGGGGCTCTGCCTGGTTTCCTCCCACCGTAATGCTGGCCGCTGTCATAGATATGAAATATTCTTCAGTATGGCGTAAAACACCAATCAAATAAAATAAATAAATATTAACAGCCATGTTGAACAGATGCGTTGCTTTCTTCTCCATTTATTATACTACAAAGTTATTGTACTCTTACATAACCAATATCCTGGGGGTATTTTCCAGAACATTTTAACCACAAGTGAAATGAGTGACACTTTAGATAACTTTGCCAATTCAACTTCTTTACTTGTCCATTTCTCTGAAAGAATGGGTTCATTTTGAAGCTTTGCTTTTTTTTTTTTTTTTATACTGATTTTCATGTAGTTCACAAATTGTAGGCTGTGAACAATACTGAGAATCAGTACATGTATTTGAACAAAATATCACCTTGATAAATGTACATAGGAGTTGACTAAACACTCTGTTCACATGCCCTATATAGAGCTATGGATTGTCTGTGAACTTTTGGCTGTGCTGTAGTTTAGCCAGAGCTAATTTCTGGGGTGTTGACAGTATACAGCCCCATTGATTGTCATGGAATGAGAGTAATTCTGGTTTATAGACAGACACAGGTTGCATCCATCACACAGTTAAGGTGCATGTAATAGCCGTCTTCATTGGAATGGATGGTGAGCAAATGGCCTATGTTTCCACCTGTTCCAATTCACTCCTCTGAGAGATACTGTGTTGGGGTATCAGATGGCTCTAGGTGGAATGTGGCCCCTTTAAGAGATACATGTACATGATGAGGGTGTGATTAGGGTATGCCTACCAATGCTGGCTCTGGGGGCAGGGATATAGATGTAGGACATTTTCATTGGTACATCATAAAGTTCATGTATCATGTGTATTAGGTGTTAGGGGTGGTTTGCTGATTACCCCCTCACACACACACACACACTCACACACACTCACACTCACACACACACTCACCTTATTATTTCAAGAACGTATATTTCATTTTTGTTAAAGATGATTTGACTGACTTTGTGTATGGAACATACATGTATGCATATCAATGCATGTCCATCATGTCCTCTGATACCAAGTTTTCGGGGGAACACATTACAAATTATAGCTATAATGTACCTACATGATGCACATGTTCCCATATTAATGGAAATTAAATCCATTGTACATACATGCATTGATGTAGTCCTTGATAATATGAAATTGTTACTTGTTTCATGATGAGTTTACTCTAATTTGACCTTGCACCTTGTTTGTGTGTGTCTGTATGTGTGTGTGTGTGTGTGTGTGTGTGTGTGTGTGTGTGTGTCTGTGTGTGTGTGTGTGTGTGTGTGTGTGTGTGTGTGTGAGTGTGTGTGTGTTCTCATTGATCACTAGACAGGAAATTAATAGGACTCCATACATCTGGGGTCTGTAGGTTTGTACACATACACTGTGCATGAACTGTTAAAGAGTGTGTAACGAACCCGGACTAATACTCTTCACCCCCTGAGTTAGGAACAGGGAACAATGGAGCACTTTTTAGACCACCAGATAGAGATCTATGTGAATTTTAGCTTGGACTATACCCACAGGTCTGTTTCACAGCGGTGTATATATATGTTTTTTTTATATATATATGATATAAACCAGCTGATCTCAAGACTTAGTTAAAAAAAAAAACAACAGGGTCAGAATAAATGCTGAGCATATATATGTATAGTATCTGAATGGGGATCTGCAAATTATTTTTTTATTTTGTTGATCGCATAATTAGTTTTCTTCACAGTGCTAAAAAATATCCAGCTTTGTTTCGAATTCACTTTTGTGGGTAAAGAAATTGAAAAATTCACCTTTCTTTGGATAAAGTTGGTTTTGAAAGGTGTTTATTTTTACAGATAAAACTACATGTATTCACATCTGACGTCTCAATGCTGTGTTATAGTTTGCACCAGATATTATACATTTGCCTCTAGTTAAGGTTTTAAAGAATACATGTACATGTAAGTTGTTTATGGTATTTTGTTTTTAAAATCAGCTACAATTTAATTTAATTGTTCTTATTTACATGAGGTGTTTCTTTGTATAGAAGACGTTTGACATTACACCTTGCTGGAGAAGCTTTCTGATTGTTTTGTCCTGTGAAACCTGCACATGTGCATGCTGTCTTCGCCTGTAAAACAGCAGATGCATTGTCCTGCAACTTGTTGTTGAGAGTGTTGTCCAAAAACTGAAATAGAATGCCAGTTAAAAATACCTGTCTGCAAAATGCATGGTCAGTTTTTAAGAGAAAGGTGTTAAGGTATTTGTGTTTCAGCTGTCGATTTGATCAATGTTGATGTGCTATGGCTAGTCTGGACTTAAGGAGAGACAGGTATGCGACCATGTATACGAAGTTTAAAAACAACACCAGGTGTGACGACCCTGGTCATTGATTTCCAATGATTTCACCGGATGGATTGTTAATTTCACTGGGAATAATTTGTCTGGATTTGGCCCATTCTCTTTGTTAAACACCTTTCTGAGTCATACTCAATATGCAGATACAGTGTGGACAAAGTGTGAAAGTGCATAAAGGTGTCCATTGTTTTTCTGTGCAGGTTACATATAGTGGATGATTACGTATACAGGAAGATCTATGTGCACATATTAAAATATGTATATTATAATCTGTACATGGTTAATTAGACACTTTGTAAAGTTAACAATTAAGCTCTATTGTCTATGTTGGGTCACATTAACTTTCTAGAAATTGCGTCTGAAACAATTATGTCTACATCAGATAAATGATGAGTATGTCAACTAATTTAGTTTGGTCATGTGAAATGCACCGAAACTGTTCTTAAGAGTATTGCAGATTTTCCGGTTGTTAGTATTTAGGCATTGTCATGACTATTTTATTATGTTGAAGTTTGTATTCGACAGTTGTGTTTTTGCATCACTGCTTTGGTATAAAAGTCCGGTCGTTCACCTGATCAAAAAAGTTGTTTTTGTCAAAGAAGCCTGCATTATGGTGCATTTATGAGGATAAAATAGTACACATTAAGCTCTAATACACATGGAGATATATTTAATACAATGGTCTCGCAGTAAATGTCCTAAAATTTTTACCCCAAACATTTAAATATTTAAGGAAAACTAAATGCGCTAAAATATAGCTTTTGATGCTGAAACTTTACAACAGGAACTGGAGAATCATACAAAAGGAGGAAATTTTTCATGATTGAAAGTTTGGGTCATTTACTGTCATAAAGGTTACTTTGTCTTCTGAAAAAAAACTTGAAATATTTATTCATGAAATGTACAAAATATTCAGTGTGATCTGTATACGTGCAAGTGTTCATTCTCCATTCATAGATTTAGAAGAGAGATGTGATTGAATATTGTTATCCCTCCCCCATGCCCCACCCCTTCCCAAATACATGTACATGAATAGCTGAACCCAGGCAGCTCTTCTGTCATGTGGGGATTAGGTTAATCCCAGAAGTAACCTTGTTAGGTCAACTATGGTCAGACCACTGGTCAAGGGATGGTCTGACCGGTCAAACTGAATATTGATATTGTTATTGTTAAGAATCCCATTCAGGAAGCAGCTGTTGCATTTGCATTGATCCGCAGTCTGTGCTGTCATAATTGTCGTAAACATACACAGTTGAACTTTCATAAGTTGAGTATATATATATATATATATATGTTTCCGAACCTGCTTTTTATATTGTTGTTAGAAAGCTGTTCCCCGATTTTTTGTTTTTGAGTTTCTGTTTGTTTTTCCTTATTTTTGTGCGATTTTCACACTGCTTGAAAATTGGTTCATGTAATTGACTTTCTGAACTTGTAAACTGTTTAAAAGCAACTTGTCTTTGTTGTTACATAGCTGTGCTGATAAAAGCATGTACATAATGTGTGCGTAGAGTAGTATTATTTTAGCAGTTTACATGTAAGTCAGGCTTTCGGAGAGGTTTTGCTGAGGAACAGGGTAGTCCTCAAAAGATAAGGCTTTGTACTGTATGTATGCATCATGTACTGTATATGCTTGAGATTTTACTGTGGTACTTAGTTTTTCAGTCACATGTCAGTGAGCAGTCACTAGATGTGTGTACATATACTGTGTCTTCTTGTGGCATGGCAAATCCATGCTGCTAAAGTGCTGCAGACACTAAAGCGTCATGCCGAAGACACTAAAGCATCATGCCGAAGACACTAACACTTCACCCAGTCACATTATACTGACACAATACATATATAGATTTTCTAGCTGTGTGTAACAAGATTGATTTTCTCATTTTTGTACAGGTGTCTGGTCTCCTCCATGCATAATACTGGGCGCTGTTGTATGAGTGAAATACATCTAAAGTATGGTGTAAATCACCAACTGAATAAATAAATAAGTCATGTGTAGGTAAATGCATATTAAAGGAAAAATATAGAATTGTATTTTTGTTTTTTTGTGATGCATGTAGTGTGTAGGTTTTAAAAGCACTAGTAGTGTCTACAGTTTTACATCCAACAGAAATCAGTGGTTTTTGGTGGGGGGGGGGGCGGAGAGAGAAGAGATGCCCATCCTTTAGCTGCCTTAATATGCCTGTTCAAGCGCTTGCCAAGGTCATGTTAATGGTAGCTGGTATCAAGCTGTATAACACACACATTGATGTGGTGGGAGCATTGGACATTGGTCTGTTTAGTTGGGTGTGCTAACAGGCTGTCAGTGGGGTATGTAACCTGTGGTTTGTATATATACACAGATCACTGGGGCACTGACAGGCCTGCTGACCCCAAACCCACCCATATGGCAGCCTCTTGAAACTTGATTTAGATAAACTCATTCCTTGAGCTGTGTAAGGAGGTGTTAACACATGTACCAGTAGAGAAATTTAGTAAATATTTCCTCCACAGTGGACCCCTGATGACAAAAATTTATAAATAGTCCATGACAGATGGGGCAACCTTGTCTCACTCCACTCAGGGCTTAAAATGTGGGCTAAGGATTTCCTAGTAATTGACTATGCACTGTCTCCGGTTTAACCTCAGATATTACTGATATAAAAAATTACTGCTGGATGGTAAGAAAATAATGCTTTGAAGTATTTTTTTTTTATTCTTATACACAACAAAGGTTGTTTACTGTATATTGAATCATCTGCAAATACTCGTACAGGAGTACACTTCCTGTGGTATCGAGATATTAAGATGAGCTTATCAAGCGTTGAGGTAATTCAATCAAATTTGTTTTTAATAATACCATAAATAAATTAAAAAGCAGGTAAGAAAAACCATCAGTGGTAATTGATTGAGTACCTCTTCAATTTCCCAGCAGTATTTAATTGATCACCTTGGCCTAGCAAATTATTTGGGAATGAGTGCTGTATTAATACCTTCTCCACAAAGCATTACTCAGTTCATAACAATTAGGAAAAGGGAAGGTGATCCTGCAGCTAAAGCCTCACTTAAATGAATGAATGAATAAGTCAGACCAAAATCATTACATAGCTTGTTTCATGCTAACACTAAGATACCAGGACACAGCTGTAGTCACATGACTGCATCGAGTTACTATGATGTCAAAGGTGAATTAGGTGTATATTACCTGCACAACGCTGCAGGTAAAGATGAAAGGGAAATTAAGATGTAAGGAATGCTCTGAATGTCCTAAACACATGTTGACAGTATTTAGATAGTCTATTGATGTTCTCAGGTACATGTAACACATTTTTACATGTGCTGTATAATAGGTCTGTCTCCTAGATAATGTGCCTTGGTTGGATCCGTCTTCCAGTGTTCTACTTTGTGGTCAGCCCTGGACCAGCTACCTGTCACTTATGTACAGTGAAAAATATTTACACCACGTTCCGGTAATTTATGACTTCAGACTAGGGGGCCTATTGTAAAAGATTTACATAAATGGATTTGCATTGTGGGTTGTAAGAGGGTCAAATGAGACCATATGGCACAGGTCAGTACCAAAGCTCGTCATCTCATTGGGGTTGTGTAGCCAAGTGAATAGAAAAGCCTCCAGTCAAACCAGACCACAGAAAGCTTGACACTTTCAACACTCAGTGATAATAAAGTTGTAAATCAAGGCCCGTATAAGAGTTATGATGAAGGTTGATGTGGCAAGGACATGTGCTTATTCTGAGACAGTGTGGATTTTTTTATCCATTCCTACATGCAGGATGTACTGTAACAATGACACTGTCCAGAACATGTAGCTTTGTGTTCTTGTCTACTTTCAGTTTTATTAAAGTTTACATGCGTCTCTTCAGTGATATACATGAACATTAATTTAACTGAAATATTTCTTTTAAATAAATCAATCGAACTCTTTTTTTTTAATATAACTGACTCCAAACTTGCCCTCTCCTCTGTTTCTTGGCCCTCGTCGGACATAAAATTATTTAGTGTAGTATGAAACATTATTTCTGGCTATATAGTTTATTTTAGATGAAAAAGATATTATAAATGATGACATTTTCTATAGATCTTCATAAAATCTTTTTGATTTATTATTTGTGCATATATGCAAGTCTTCAGGAAGTCTCCATCTTTATGATCTGAATAGTATAATAATTGATGCCCAGCTGGTCGCTGCATAAACAATTGGTGCGGTGGTACATGAAAGACATACATTTGCTTACACTAGTGTACATGTATGTATAGGCAAAATTTGTTTTGTCATGTAGGTTCTGTCTTTGTGCCGTGGCTCAGTCGGTTAGCGCGCTAGCGCAGCGTAGTGACCCAGAAGCCTCTCACCAATGCGGTCGCTGTGAGTTCAAGACCAGCTCATGCTGGCTTCCTCTCCGGCCGTACGTGGGAAGGTCTGCCAGCAACCTGCGGATGGTCGTGGGTTTCCACCGGGCTGTGCCCGGTTTCCACCCACCATAATGCTGGCCGCCGTCGTATAAGTGAAATATTCTTGAGTACGGCGTAAAACACCAATCAAAAAAAAAAAAAAAAAAAAATCTGTCTTTGTGACGCAAAGTTACATGCAATCTTAAGATAAGAGATGTCTTTGCCAGATAATGTACATATGTGACTGACTTTCCTTTTTAGTTTCCACGGTTTTGGACATATCTGAACATAAAAACAATTATTCAGGGCTTTATAATCTTTATCAGATGCACACTTACTAGTAGCTACATATGTAGTGTACATACATAGAAAAGTCGTGACCATGTGTTTTATCGGACAGGTATGTAATCATTGTCCTGGTATGTTCTGTTTGAGTTATATCTACTTTCATACAGTAAGCTACGTATGTAACACAGCCTTATGAAAAGACCCCTAAACTGCGAGCTTGTCAGACTGGTATCAAATCTGAGTGACCTGATAACGAATAGGTCATCTTCAGCTCCCAGTGTTCCAAACTTGTTTAACATGCGCTTTAATCCTAAAGTTAAAGAAAAAGCCATTTATAGGTTTATATGAAAACTCATATGCATATATGTGCTATGTTGTTTGTACTTGTACGGTAATGGCTGTTTCTTTATGTTTGTCTAACTCTGTGAAAGTACGTATCACATACCTGCATGATTGTTCTTACATTTTGGATGATATATCAGAGACTTTTATTCATTTGCCACTGAATATCATTGAGCTGTGAGCTGAGAATTTTGTCACACTTACACAGTACAAGCTGGATCTAAGCTTACATCTGGATGAAAACTCAAGGTGTAATGTATACTCCAGTGTTTAATAATACATTGTATTTGTCGAGCCTTGAGTTGTAATAATTACTGTTGTACATTCGTAACTTTTTACATACATGTATATTGGAACCATTTGAATGTTTTTTGAACATTGATAAGACATTTACTTGATTGTTTACTAGAAATTCCAGGATAGTTCATTTTAAAATTTACTTGTAGTTTGTGACAAGGAAGAATTATCCTGACAAAGAATACAGCTCAAACTGTTTTAATTAATACTGTCTAGATGCCATTTCCATTGAAAGTCTCTTGGGAAGAACTTTATTATGGATTAAGATGATCACATCTTTTAAAGTAACCTGCTGTGAGAATGGAAATTGGATCAGGTTGTTATGTGAACTTGAACAGAAAGAAGCAGTGTTGGTCCTGTCTTAGAGATGATCAGAGGTGACTGTCAAGAGGGACATCTGATTGAAGGAGTTGTTGGAATTTCTGCCAAGCAAATGATTTGATGCCATTCACTGCAGGGAAGCATTTTCAGCTTCACTTCCTGCTGGATATGTCATTGTTTAATCCTGACAGATGATTGTCACTTTTGTAATAAAATTGGCGGTAAATTGAGATGGCAGCCGCCAAAATAGACATCTAGTCGTTGAGCGGTCGTATTCAAACACGGACTGACTGTAACTGTAGAGGAGTAATCATGCCAGGGCACATTGTGTAACCTGTACCTAATGAGGCAGACCTGGGTTTATGACCAATAATTGTAGAAGATGAGCTAGTGCGGCATATTCTATACCGTCCGTCTGACATTCCTGTCATACCGTCACCTCACCGCGTTCTACGCGGTCATGCACACCGTCCTTCAGCAGAAGGCCTCCCTTTTCTCCCACTCCACGGGCTGCTTTATTACCCAGTCACGCCTCTAAAATGTCGTTAACCTGATCCTTTGAGTGACTTTTTCAAAACATATTTTGGAATTTAGGCTCATCTCGGCCATAGATTTATCCATGCTTTGAAATCAGGGCGTCTCAAATAAAATTTTTCTCATATTTTTTTTCTGTGCATTGCTCCTATTTTAATTTCATCAGAATGGGATGTCTTGAAGACACAAAGACACTCTGTGGCTAAGATAACCATCCTCATCTTACATACTTTATGGGGTTTGTCCTGGACATCGTCACCTGGATGTGTAAACTAAATACTTCTGTACTTGCTTCTGTTTTCTGAAGACACCTTGATATGAAGGTCACCATAAGGACAAGATAGTTTATCTGTCTGAGGCAGCTTAATACCCTAATGTATAAATAAATGGTTGCTGGAAATCCAGCAGTGAAGATAGAAATTATGTTTGCATCTTCGTCCATCATAAGACTGTTTCACCGTTAACCTCGTTTCATAAAATTATTTTCTTTACTATTATGAGACTGTTTCACTGTTACCCATGTATCATAGGATTGTTACTTGTGTATCATGAGACCATTTCACTGTTACCCGTGTGTCATAAGATTGTTTCTTTTATATCATGAGATCATTTGACTGATACCCTTGTATCATAAGATGGTTACTTGTGTATCATGAGACCATTTCACTGTTACCCTTGTATCATAGGATTGTTACTTGTCTTTCATAGTCCATTTCACTGTTACCCTTGTATCATAAGATTGTTACTTGTGTATCATGAGACCATTTCACTGTTACCCTTGTATCATAGGATTGTTACTTGTCTTTCATAGTCCATTTCACTGTTACCCTTGTATCATAAGATTGTTACTTGTCTATCATGAGACTGTTTCACTGTTACCCATGTGTAATAAGATTGTTTCTTGTGTATCAGGAGATCATTTCACTGTTACGCTTATATCATAAGGTTGTTTCTTGTCTATCATGAGACTGTTTCACTGTTACCCTTGTATCATAAGATTGTTACTTGTCTGTCATGTGCTCAAGCATGTGCCAGTATTAACACATTGTACTTATTGTATTTTATTGTAACTTTGTATCAAAGCACTGTTACATGTATTTGTTTATCAAGGGACCAGATCTTGTGTATCACAGGATGGTTACTTGTTTGTCATGTGATTGCTTCTTTGTACATCGTGGAAATATTTCTTTTGTAACTTTATAAGCATGTATCACAGGACTGCAATAATGTCATTCATTTGGACATTCAGTAGGACTGTTTGTAATGTGTGTGGCAGTTCTGTTTCTTGTGTATCACAGTACTCTTACTCACGTACTTGTGTGTGACAGGGTTGTTACTGTTGTACATGTACTTCTGTAGGGTGACAAGACTGGCCTATTTTAGCACCTTTCACTATACACCTGTTGATGAAGTGTCATTGTAGCTAAAGCCCAGCCCTCTTATCTCAGCCTGGTTTATTGATTGTTCTACTGGCGATTGAATGGCTTCATTAACCCATATAACAGACCCCCAATGATCCTTACCTGGCCGAATGTACCTGCCAGGTAAATGTAAACAGGCCGAAGGGGCCAGGCATGGGGGCTGCAGACAGAGAAAGATATGTACCGTAAACCATGTAAAAATCTGTCTGTCCAGACTGCTTTGAGAAGCCTGTCTGGTTTAATTAGATTATCTTGTTCATCTGTGTGAGGTGTAAATAGAATAGATCCTTGCTGAAGTATGGTTTTGGGACAGTCAGGGATTTTCAGAAGCAGGAGGTGGCTCAGTTACTAAGGCACACATGCCCTAACCAGGAGGCAAACTTTACATTTCAGTAGGTGTGGGTTCAATCCTGGGTTTGGATGGGGACTTTGTAGATTCCACTGCTCACATGTATTTTTTGGGCCTACATGTTGGTTGCAGTAATTTCCTGGAACTATTTTAGCAGTTGTGCACTTGTTGAAAACCTTTTGTCTTCAAACAGTATGGCATGCAGATCTGTAATTTATTTTATTTATTTTATTGGTGTTTTACACCGCACTCAAGAATACTTTACTTAGACGACTATAGCCAGCATTGTGGTGGGAAGAAAGGCACGTCTGTATAATGTCCAAGTTGGGAAAGATTGTGAGTAACTTGCTGAAGCTCAGTGGCACTGGAGTTTCCTCTGCATATACACGTACATGTATTTAGCTAGTTTAAAAACATGCAAACAAATAAATCATTATGGTTTGTACTTGTATGTTCTCCATAGTTAAGCCATTTTGGTACAAACATGATCTAAACCATCCAAATATATCGACAGAATTTAGGGTTTCCAGAGTGCTTAGTTATATTTATTATGAGTATTTAGTACCCTATTAATTGCACTCACTATATATAAATGTATGCAGTTATTCTTCAACTTTTTTGCATGTTGGCAAGGTGTTTGTTCAAGCATACTCTGAAGACATTGTTCTGTGTAGACTGATGGAATTATACTGTTTATGGAGCCTTGAAATAGGCCGATTCAGTCAAAGTAGTTTTGTCTCCAAAATCAAGTTTAAAATGTGCATAAGTTGCATCTTTTATGTGTGGAGAGGTTGAGGAATATTGGGGATATATAGGTGGTAACATGATCGTTATAGCAGGGTAAAAAGCATATTTTTGTATCACCTTTTCATCTTCTTATTCATACAGAAGCGAGTGGAAATCTTGAGAGAAAACTTGAAACTGGACCTGAGGAATATTGGGCCAGTTTAAGAGCAAAATTCTGACACTGAGGATTTGGGAGCAATATATAGCCGTTGTCTTGGAATATAGCCATTTGGATATACTCCAGTGTAGTCTAAATTTAGCTCATTCGAAGAATTTCTCTGAGGTTCAGTTTCCTTTTAAAATGATAAAAATAGACAAAAGCATAAAGGACTCAAATTTTTTTTTTTTGTGGCCGAGAAATTGGCAGCTAGACGAAGACTGGTTTAATTCTGAGAAAACATGGTATCAAAGACGTGGCCGACGTGGTATTTAGGCTTGAAGGGGCCTCTTGAGCCTGGCTTGGGATTGATGAACAAACAAGCCTCTGTGTGTTGATTATAACGGCACACTTGTGTGGAAATCCAACATTACCCAGTGAGAGTGCGTAACATTCCACAGGCTGGTGTGCGCGCACAGAGCGGTTCTGACATGCTGCTCCCGTGCCTTGGAGTTCTGTAGTGCCGACTCAAGTCCTCATCTAAGGCTTATAGCAAGGTGTCCCGTTGAAGATATGTCTGCTGTATTTCAGCTATGCGAGCAAATATGAGAAATATTTGATTGAGATTGTTAGGTTAGATTTTTACGAGTGGGCCCTGTCATTGTTGATGTCACACAGCATGGTGATGATCACCAGTAAGTCAGTCCTGGCCTTGCGTCTGACCCATTTATACCTCCAACAGAAATCACAATATTTATCCAGCCAGAGAATGTTGCTCGTTGCAGATATTTTTCCTCAGGTATTGAGTGTAAGGTGAAAGAAAAAAATCTGTCTTAGCCCTTTGAAGATGTACTCCTTTAGTCCGTTAGTTGGAACAAGTACAAATGTACTCAAGCATTCATGTAGTGTATATGTAGAGATTTGTATCAGTGTTCTGTTATTCTGCAATTAATCAAATTCAAGATGGTCTACTTTGTGAATAAGGGCTACTCCCTAATTTTTGCATATGAAAGATCAACTTTTAGTGCATTGTATGCACATTTTTAATTTGATTTTGGAGACTAAACTACATTGGCTGGGTTTTCCAGTTTCAGGGCTTCACAAAAAGTGTAATTTTTTCAGTCAACACAAAATAATGCCTTCAGAATATGCTTGAATAAACACGTTGCAACC
The DNA here is from genome assembly GCF_032854445.1 of Liolophura sinensis. Lineage (NCBI taxonomy): Eukaryota > Metazoa > Mollusca > Polyplacophora > Chitonida > Chitonidae > Liolophura > Liolophura sinensis. Next base: position 33,003,361 of record NC_088300.1, on the reverse strand, counting down.
ATGTGTAAAGGTGGAAGAATTACGGTAATATATCGTTAATTTGTCATACAAAGAACCAACGTATACCCACTTTAGCATGTGATTTTGTAACTCTCAGTGACTTGCTGGGCAGACAGCCAGTTCTTAGTAGAGCTCAGATGTCCTTGACCAGTGATGATATCATGTTTTATTGTTATGCTTTTGCCATTGCCTTCGTATACATGGTAGGTGTCACAATAGCCAGGATGTGCACTGGTGATTGTTACATGTACGTGCTTGTAGGAACACACATGTATGTTGTAAATCAAATGATTGATGATTTGAAAGATCGTAAATAAATGATGATGAATTTTACCAAGTAGTGATTTGAACATCTTGAAGTCAGTATTATTGTCATGAGCATTACCATCATCACGAGTATGGCTGACAGTGTCTTTCAATCATAATCACTCACTCATTCATTCTTTTAAGTTGAATGTATTACTATGAACTGTAGTGTCACTGTGATATAAGTAATTAAGGCCATGGATCTGTATCATAATTTATAGTTATATATATATATATATATATATATATATATATATATTTACATGCATATACATGTTCATAGACTTTTCCAGAAGTATATATATAATATATATATATGTATGGTTATGTTTTTTGAGTTTTAACAAAGAACTGCTTCTTTTAGCTGGTCTTAAGTACATGTACATGTACAGGTATGTCTGTCTGTGTTATTTTATTCGAAATGTTCTCATTGTGACATCAAAAACCATTCACTGCTTCTTAATTTCAATAGATTTTCGCCACAAAATGGCAGAAATATTGCCGTTGTGGCTGTAAGGCTGAGCCATAGTCATTCATTCATTCTGTAGTGATGTTTGATTTCATGACCATGTGTTGTTTTTCTCTTGTTGCTGTTGGTGTTAATCAGCTCTCAGACCAAAATACTGAATGTATTATTAATAATATTAATAATAATATTCAGGTGCTTCCCTGTTCATTTACTCCACCTGTTAATAGCGTTATGCTAATTTTCCTCTTTCTTTCTTCTCTCTCACTTCCTTCCAGAGGTAGGACTGAGTAACTGTGCCAATGTGAACTGTGAAGAAGAACCCGTGTCCCAATGTCCCATCGACTCCATCCTCATCCGCAACATGAGTCTGAGGGTAGCTCACAGCTGCTGCAAGCCGCCGCTGGCCTGCGAGTGTAACCGTACTGCCTGTGTGCGACGGGCGTGTCCCGTGGGCTACATAAGCACCCTGGTGGTGGAAGGGCTTGGGAAACCAGGAAGGTGTTGTGATCAGTACAGGTGTGAACGCTCAGGTGAGATACCTTTAATCTCATGATAATCAACCTAATACTGATACCTTTTCAACGATAAAAACACAAATAAAAAAAGTAAAGGTGATTAACATATGCAAGTTGAACCACAATATTTCTGATCGAAATATCGGTCTATTAATTTGGTCCCGAGCAGAAGATCAATTTAGTCGTTGAGGTCATGTTATGCATGGCTGGTATTTTTTTATCTCTTTTTGTCTGATCCGTGTTTAGAACTAACTTACTGGCGAGGCTTTTGGCTTTAAGGCAAGAGTATTTTTGTGATGGAACCCAGAGGAAGCAGTATCATCCTACTGATGATCTGTTTCACAGATCAAGTTCAAGTCGAGTTCAATACTTAAACTTTTGTTAAAATTAAATTTTTAAAACTCGATGGTAAAATTGTACCACCTGATTGGTACAAAATCAGCAGCCAGAGTGTTATCAATTTGATATAAATATATATATATTTTATTTTGAGTTTAATGTGGATAGCAATGTAAGGCTAAAACCTTATATCGCTGTGTGAAACAGGGGCTGATTTGTCATCTAGTAACAGTCCATTTCTGTAGTACTTCACCTGTTAGAAATGGTACTTGCTGTTGCCTTGCTTCATGCTTAACACTGAGAGGTTTTAACAGAGTAAGGAAACCAGACTTGTTGACCCGGTGTCAGGATAATGTGACTGGGTGGGGTGTCATGTCTGGTGTCTTTGGTATATTTCAGTGGTGACAGCAATTTGGTGGCATTGACTCGCCCTACCTCAAGAAGATACAATATATGTACACATACCTGAAGACTCCTTGTCGTAATATGATAAATTGTTAAGTACATGTACAACATAAAGCCCCAAACATGCATACATTCATATGACTCCATCAAGCAGTTTGGCAAGTTTTTTTTTTTATGTTTTTGTTGTATTTCTGTGTCTTTAATTCTTCTAGGCATCTGTGGCTTTGAGTGTGGAGGTTTGTTAGGAACTCGTTGAAGTTGTTTGTGGTGTTAAACAGTAATCAGATGAATAAGTATTTAAATAAATAGAGAAATAGCCATTGTGGTTGTCTTGTCATTTGAGTGACAACCAGTCTGTCAGTCTGAACCTTCATGTGTTCGTGTACTTCACCAACTGGTGCATGTCTGTCATTGTAATAGTATAGCCTGAGTTATGAGAGGGCCAGGGGCTGGCATAAATGTGTGATTAGCAGGCTTACTTGTTGTATGGTTCATGGTCCTAAAGGGAACCACCCACACACACACAAAGCTGGAACGTTCCTCTATCATTAATGTTATTCCAAGTGTGGCAGAGACGTGTTAAATATGACTGTGACATAAACACAGCCAGTTATGGTATGTCCCTCATCTGTCGCTGGAAGCTGGCCTAGCTTTGACACCCCCCTGCAGAGTCATGTGACGCGTCCGTGTGTCGAGAGGTTGTATCAAATATGCAAGCTATTACATAGTGGATAGAGAATTGAACACTGGGGGGCAGAATGGTTGGGGCAGACCAAGGCCTAAGGTCAGTGGATGAAAGCTCACAAAATCTTAACTGTTTTGACTTCTGTTGACAAGGATAAGTGTGCGAATGTGAAGGATAAGACCCCATGCATCAGTTTCAATGCATCTCGATGCTTGGCATATCTACTGGAAAAAATCTTATCCAATGAGACGGATTGACACTGAAGTGGTATTCATTCGCCCTTGTCTTTAAATGGTCACACGCTGGGTGTTTTGTAATAGGCTAGAAACAGGCAGTAGAAAGCTGTTTGCTGGTGCATTTATCCTAGCCAATCACTTTGGATTCACTGACCATTTAAAGAGAAGTAAAAGTTCGGTTAGACATTAACACAATCATGAGAGTCTAAATTTGCATTTGCCTAACACTTAGACATTGTCGACAAAATTCTGTTTGGCATCATATTTCAGTTAACTGAAGATGTACTTATAAATTAGATGTATGTCCTCAAAGGAGACAGATGAAACCGTTGGGTATATAAATACTTCTTTGAAAAGAGAGGATCTTACGTAGAAATAAAAGAAACTGCTTACATTTTTAACTTACTTGAAAACAGTCTCTCAGTACATGTAGTCTCTCTCTCGTAGGCCAGTGATGTCACGGCATATTTTCATGATGTTTCACTTGTATGGTCACATAAGATGTGTTGCCAAACCTCTCACATACAGGTAACTACATGTACATTCATCTCCACTATCACTTAAGATGCTCTGATCATTCCATCGCAGTTTTTACGTTCAACTCATTTCTTCATAATTATGTAAAAAAGTGGTTTCAAATACACCAAAAATATTTATATTTGAAAAAAAAAAACAAAAGAAGATGATGAAAATGAATATATACATCTAAATACAAAACGGCTCAATTCACTTATGGTGGAGATGAAGGGTGTCAGAGCAAGCTGTCTGTTAAAACAAGATAACATTGACTACATGTCGCTGTATGAGGCAGTGATAAAGGTGGAAGCATTGAAGAATCATGTATTTTTGATTGTACTCTGTAGACAGACAAGATTAAAACAGAAAAATTTGTACGAGTAAAATTTGGTAGGTGGCTGTAAAAATTTATTTCTAACTGCTGCCTGTGGCAGGTCATTTTTTTTTCAAACATTTCTACCCGTGATCTCCATGCTCTCTAGACATCCATGTACTACATTGATTGTGTCAGATGTCGACAACAATAGTATACTGATTTACATGTGCTCATCTGTGTGTGCGATGTGAGGACACACAGAGAGGTGTGTGTGAGTAAATGCCTCCAGATAACATCAACGATATATCAGCTATCACCCATACTGCCCTTAATATAATGTAGTGGCACGATGGTTTTCTTTGAACTCGCGGGACAATAATTAATGTAACCAGAATGGCGAAACTTCTGATTGGTTTAGCTCCTTCTGTAGTCTTGGGTGACGGTAGGCAGTATGATGTATGTATTTGTTTGAATGGTTTAATTCAGCACCTGTCAGCTACTTTTGAGTTATTAATTAACTTAAATTATCTTTAATAGCACAGCTGTCAGGAAACGAGTTAGATAAAGAGCCATTTTCTTAATAAGTTTTAGGACTTGAAGCTAAAGGTGGCCATGATAAAGTTAAGTAGATGTTGATACACAAAAAGGTTTCTTTGAAGATTTTTGTAAAGCGTGGCATTGATTATGCCGACATCACTTTCCTAAACTGGTCATTGTTGATTGTGGAAGACAGGTTCAAATGATTGATCTAGATGCTGTTAATCGATTGGCGCAGCATGAACCACAATATGATAAGTTAAACCCTAATATCATATATTAAAGCCAAAATCTTGATGTCGTTAGTGTCCTGATTTAATATAATTTTGACATCAAAATTTAGTGTACTAACTATTGAATATTTAGATTCCTTGTGAGTCATACATGTATGTTTATGCAAATTTGCAGTGACCACTTCAAATATAATGTCCATTCAGCAGTTAATCACAATAAGTGTAGACCGTACATGTGGTAATGAATTTTCGGTGGCTTCTATTGACAGGTGGATCATGTAGTACAGTTTTGAGAATTTTCAGTGACATGACACCCCACACCTCCCAAACCCCCAATTTCTTTTTCTTTTTTCAGTGCAGATCTTGCCAGTGTCTGGTTTTTGTGCACTTTTTTTGTGAATCTTGCATCAGGTAGCGAGAGGTTTATCCATGTTCTATTTGCATCAGATCAGACCAGACATTACATAGCCTGTGGAGTGCTTCCGTAAACAAAATTCTCTCGTGTAAACGCAACATTGGGAGGTCACTCTGTCTTGGAGACTTTTACATGAACAGCACTTAATCCATCTAAAAATATAAAGTAACAGAGGGGGGCTAATTGTTTATACCTGTCTACCAGATGTCAAGACGCACCAAATTCAAGGCTTATTTAACAAGGATGGAGTGAGGTCTTAGACAGACACATGTCACAGCATGGAGGTCTTACATGGACCGAATTAATGGCATAACTGCATTCTTATCACCCCAGTGCCAACTGGTTGATGGATGGTGAAATTATCCAAAATGTAAAAATCTTTTACACAAGTATGCTGTTGGTTTATTTTAGTGTTCATGGCCCAACTTTACGACTTCCCTAGTCACGCGTGCTTTTTCCGTGTCAGGACCCAATTTGAAATGGTATCAATTTTCCAGATTCCAAGGGAAAATTCTTCGGGTTAACAAGTTTTAACGATGACCATGTAATGGCTACATTAAAATGTAATCAGAAATTTACAGGCACAGTGGCAGTTGAGTTATTTCTGTCAGGCAGCCATCTTATCTTCAGCTTACTCACTTGGAAGTTCCCCTCTGATGAGTGGAACTCTTGATAACCTTTTAAAAAGGTGTCTGTATAAAGACTGATTTCTCCTTATCAAAGCAATACATTTTGATATAAAAACCAGCTGTTTGAACATGACTTTTACCTTATGTACCAATGCCTGCCTGCCTGCCCTTTTGAATTTACATGACTTCCATGTTTATACCCTTGGAAGTACTTTGGTGCCATTCATAACACTTTCCATATGTGACACTAGTCACTTTTTTGCCAACAATTAATTCAGCACTAATATGTAAATCTATAGCTAGTGGGATTTAAGAGTAGTTCTAAATCATCACTAGTGCTGTGTGTTGAATATTAATCATTGGTAAAAAAAAGAAAAAGATCAAATGATCAACCAGTTAATAGTAATAAATTTAAAATACCCTACTGTAAGGTACACTGCGATGCTATTCATTTTTTGGAAATTGCTTGTCATGTCCAGGTTTTGGGCGGTTTATTGTTCCAAAACTATTGAATGGATGATTATGGCTTAACGCCACTTTGTCAATATTTCAGCCATATACTGGCGACCAAAACTATTTAAGACTATCATTTAGCTGAGTATTGCTATGCATTTTCTCTACATCTCTCTTTTCCAATCTCAAGTTCATGTTATGTTGAATGTACGTATTGCTTTGATTATTCTACTGATGCCATGTTGTTGTGATATGCAATATGTGATATGTTGTGATTTATCATCTAATCTATTCATTCCCTTTAATTAATATCCTGTTGCTGTTATTCTGCTTTGTTCATGTTGTAATTCATAATTTCATTCAAAGTGAATGAACAAAGTAGGGCAAACTTAGCAAAAGACAAGATACCAGCACAGGCAAATAGTATACTGTCTTCAAATTAAGAATGTTACTCTGACAACTTGAAATAGATAAAAGAAATTTAGCGTTTACAGTTTCTATTTTCCGTTTCAAGATTACCTATATAGATTTTTCTTCAGTTATAAAATTGGAAAACGACATAAAACCCTCAATGTCTATAATATCTTCAGTATTCCACAGTGGTAGCCTGTGTGTGGCTGGGTGTCTGGGATATTTAGACCATTAGAATCAAGTTTGTTAGTAAATGTTTAGACTGATATATCCCAGAGGTCAGTGTTTATCCGGGCTGAACGTGTGGGGAGGGTGGGCGTAGAAAACTAGCCTGGATTCCTCTCTCTCTTCACTAGCCCTGCCCCTAGCTTCTTGTTTCTGTTATTAGAAGACCTTAGAGCCTGACATGACTTGTATGTCAAAGGTCACAAGATAGCAAGGGCAGAAGTGTGTTAATAACTGCATTATAGCTTTGTTTTTGACACAGAGACAACTTGGCGCCCGGCTACAAATTCCTGCTTGAGTAGGACAATCTTTCGGTGGTATAAAGGAAAAGGGGAAGTGTCTGGTGGTGGATGGGGGATCTCCTGTATGTTTAATACCAGAACTTGTCTTCCACATCTGGTGGCAGTCGTTATGTACAGATATATGTGTAAATCAACTGTTGGTTGGTAACATGTGAGATTTCAATTAGGCCATTTTAAAGTTTAAATGACCAATAAACTTTGTTGGCTTGACAACTGAAGCTTCATCTTAACAGTACAGGTCTGTAGATTTCTCATGAAATGAACTGAATGAAGACTTTGGGATTTTTTTTTTGTTTAAGTGGAAAATAAGGTACAGGGTATACGGGCATCATAGATGCCAAAATGTTTGCTAGTCTTGCAAGTTTCTGAAAAGTTTAAACTTTCTTGTGTCAGCGGTGTTGCAGTGCTGGTTAAAAGAGACATGAAAGTTTTGTGTGCATGTGAGTGCATGTGTTTTTTTTTGGAGGGGGGGGGGAGCGATTAATGACAGTAAGTGCCTGTAACATTCAGTGTGCCTGTAACATTCAGGTAGCATGCCTGTAATATTCAGGTAGTGCCGGTTGATGTACAGATCAGCTAGCCCTGGTGGCCATATTTCTGTTCCTCTTCTACCACCCACCCCCATCTGCATCATGGCTGGTACAGCTTTACCTTATCTCTTTTCCTTTTACAGTCTTTCACTTAACGTTTTACCAAATAAGTCCAAATGTGAAACATGGGTGTGCACCGATGTGGGATAAGACCAGGCAAAACATACTGTATATATGCTGATAATTATGCTTGTAATTAAAATTTAACTAGTGCGTGAAACATTAAATCCAGATTTTATGGTGTTACCCAGATTAATTTGCCATGATTTCACAGGTAATGTGTACGGTGTGTCATCGCACAGGTGGAGCTACTGTTGAGTCATCATGCTCATTAATGTTCCTATTGCCTCAGCAAACAGCATATACGATTATTTTTTTGTTTTTTGAATGTAAACAGCTTCTGATAAAAAAAAGAAAGATCATAACAAATGAGTCATATCTCTATGTGTGAATAACTTCACACCAGTGTGAAGTTGGATTTGTCATAACGGAAGTTTTAAGGCTTGTCACATTTCATAGCTGGAAATTTACCTATGCCAGATTAAGAGATTTAATGTATGCGAATTAGGCAGTGTGTGCGCTATTCTCAAATGAGGTATCATTCATCTACTTTTTGAAATCTCTGTGTATGTATATTGTCAAAAGTTAATCTAAGTCAGGAAAATATGATAAATGGATGCACAAAAAATGTCACATTGTCAGTTCTGATTGTACAGTCACATTTCTTTGTTTTAACACTTTTCTATAGAACTGTAAATTTTGAGCAGCAAATGGAGTTCAGAAAGATTAATTAGGAACTGTTAATTGTAACTAATTTTGAGAGATGCAAGAACATACACACTGTTACTTGTATATGCAGCCTTTCTAACTGATACAAATCTAATTTGAGAATAGCTACTTCGTTATCAGTTTTGAAATATGTGGCTATAATTCTTCAACCTTTTTACATGTTTACAAGGTGTTTATTCAACCATATTATGAAGGCATTAATCTGTGTTGACTGATAAAATTAAATGTTTTATGAAGCCTTGATTGGTTAATCCAACCAATGTAGTTTTGTCTCCAAAACTTAAAAATGTGCATAAATTACACTGATAGTTGCTCTTTCGTGTGTGAAAAGTTGTAGCAATTACGGTACATGTTAATATGTAAGACCTTGCCATTTTTTTTACAACTCTTGGAAGCTACCTGTAAATGAGATAGGCAAGCAGTTTGAAAGCACATGTAAATTTCTTCTGCGATCATTAAAAACAACAGTAAACAACTTGACTCCATCATGCAAGCACAGTTCTTGTTGGAACATAAATTGTTCGCTGAATGTTTAAAGTTGTGTGTTTTATGAAAAAGAAAAAAATGCTCAAAACATTGTACTATGGATCAGAACAAGGTCTCCAGTGACCATCAGAAATCATCGAGAAGCATTTCTTGTACTCTAAACACACATCTTGACATAGTCTCCACCCACTAGTTTCTTGTGGAGGCCTGACCATAGCGACTTTAATGCACAAAGTGGCAGATATCTGTGGCTCACTCATGGCCCAGGTGTTTCTTTCCCCCTCTGACGAACACAGGACGGAATTCCATGTTTACATTGAGGCTACCTTTGGCTTGACCTCTGAGAATAATGCTCTCCGATTCTTTCCCAGTATCCGAACACGAGGAGCTTGTTTCCTTCTCAGACGGCGTCATTAGGGCAAAAAAACTGAGTATTCACGGGGCAAAAACTTGTATTGATAAAGATGTTGGGATTGTTGATAGATTTTTTTGCCACATGTTGTTGTGGTTATAAAGGATGCTGACTGTACATGTACATGTATGTGTCCAGCTGGTAGTGGTTGTGGTTTGGTCCAAGCCAAGGAGATATGGAACAACTTGTAAATCAAAGAGCCGAGAAACCACACATGGGTGCTTGTGGGTGTCACGGTATGTACCTCACACCAGCTCAGTTAGCTTTGCAGGCATACTAAAGGGTTCTGTGGAATTGTCAGAATTTGTAGCCACAAAGATAGCCTACCCAGATGTAATCCTTGTTTATTTAATTACATGTATAATACACATATTCAATATTGGGGGCCTCCTTGGTGTGCCAGTGTGGCTTGATGACCCAGGAGCACCTCATCACTGTGGTCACTGTGAGTTCAAGTCCATCTCAAGCTGACTTCCTCTCCAGTTGTTCTTGGGAAGGTCTGGCAGCAACCTGCGGATGGGTTTCCCCTAGCTCTGCCTAGTTTCCTCCCACAGTAATGCTGGCTGCTGTCGTATAAAATTTCAATCAAATAAATAAATATTCAGCAGTTCATTTGGCTTTCTATGACCAGCAAGTACCATTTACTTGCGGCAAACAGTTGTGTAAATGACATTGGTATCAGTGGTACTTTGACTTGTACATATGTATGTATTGTTAAATATATAAGTTATCTTCTTTTTATGGCATTAGTTTGAACATTTTTCAGTTGAAAATGGAGTAATATTGGTTACATTTACACTTGCCCATAAAAATTAAATTTTAATTGGAATTAAGTTTACTGATTTGTAGCATTCATTTTCTTTTTATGTACATGTGTGTTTGATTTGATTTTTCTGAAGTTGAATTTTCCAAATTCTAATGTAAATATATGGAGTTTTTCATTTAATGTGAAAATTGCACAGTTGGTGTATTTTGTACACGTACATATATCACAAAGATGTATTTTACTGGTAATTTTAACAGTAGTAGACAGCAAGACAGTGAGCACTTGTAATATACAGGTGAATAAAAATATTGATTTGAAACAGATGTCTGTATCTCTATTAAAAATTATTTTAAAATTACTAGATATAAAACATGTATATTGATGAAATCTGAAGTGTACTTTAAACTGATCTGGTCGCAATGAAAAAGAAATGTTTCTTTCACACTTTACAGATTAAAGATGTTGTAAAAACTGTTTTTCACTGATTTGGCAACCATTATTGGCAGCGTTCTACTACTCAGATTATTTTTAATGCACGTAGTTATTTAGGTGCAGGTGTCTGCACAGAGGAGACCCTATCATCAGTTGGCATGTTTTCTGTTTGTTTACGGGTGCTGAAGAAAACGATAATGAAGTCTGTTAAATTAAGGCACACATGCTCCCATGGTTAATTACCTGTGATGGTTTTTGTCACAGCCTTTCGTTACCTTAGCACTTGGTAAAGCCATCAAAGAAGGCCCTGCAGATCTGACTTTCATTTCAGCGGGATGGGATTCCTCGGATTTTCCACAGCCAACAAAAGCTGTGTAGCATATGTCAGCCTGTATTGTTGAAAGCTTGAGAAAAGCAGTCTGGCACAGAAAGGAATTTGTGGCAGAGAAAGCTTCGCAGCTAGTCTTATCCCATTGCCATGGCGCGTTATGGCCAATGGAGTGTGGACTCACCATAGTAATTGGCCATCAACGCAGAGGGGTTAGCGCCAAACATTTACAGAATTATGTCACCCTGCGAAGAAAGGCGCAGTTGGCATGCCGTCCTGAGGGATAAACAAGGCTAAGGGCTCAGGGGTCTTACATGTTCGTACTTCACAAGCCTTTACAAGTTCGACATAAATGACACAATTATTTGCCAAGTTGTTTTCACTTGGGACTTGGATTTCTATAAAAACAGGAAATCACTTTTTGTGTTTATTTTTATTTTCTTCAGAAAAATGTCGCTCCGTTGTGTGTCCTGCCGAGGTGGAACTCGCCTGTGAAGAAGATAGTTTTAGACCACCGAATGTGGCTTCAGCCGATGGGTGCTGTTCCCTTGCTCAGGGGTTAGTTCATGTTTACATCCATATCAACTTGACTCTTTTCACTTAAAAATAAATGTATTTATTTTAAAATGCCAGTGTAAATTGGATATGAAAATGCACTTTTTTTTTTTTGTCTCTCTCCATACAGGTGTTGTGCACATGTCTTTGTCTGTATATAACAGCAGAAGTGTGGAATTCCGTGACTGGCCAGTCTGACACGCATATCTCAGCTGATTGAAAAGAAAAGAAAAAAAAGAAATAACAAAACTTCTTGACACTGTGTAAAAGTGTTTTCTATCACTTAACAGAGATAAATTTCTGACAGTAATGCTTGTCCATTATTTAGTTTTTAGATGTACTTAGCTTGACGGGTTAGTTTTGGTTGTCAGATTATTCCTCTGTTTGTGCATTACAATGCATTTTAGGGTCGTTTTTTTTTTTTTTTTTTCAGAAGTGCATACATTTACTTTCAAACTAAAAGAGCTGTTAATGCATTTACACTACATAAAGAATCCATTAACCATAATTATATGGTTTGTCAGAATGTGTCTTTGTTGTTGTTGTCAATTTACAACCAAGTGTCCGTAGTGTTACACTCTTTGGTTTGCTAACGAATACATCCACACTAGGTGACAATTAAGGTTTCTTTTTTTTTTATCTAGCATCAGTAGAATAATTTGCAACACATGCTGTACATTGCCATGCTATATTAGCATTGTTTCTGTCAGTATTATCTTAGACACATTCACGATTTAATCATTCAAATTAACTTAAACAGGGGTTGAAATTAACATTTTTGACCTAGCTCTTACCCCAAGAACAACCATTAAAAACTCTCACATGCCCATGGGAAACCCCACAACTAAAACCACATGCCCTGAAGAAATTTTCAATGTCTGGGTCCTGAGGACAACTTGTGTATGTACTTTCTACCCATTGTTGATACATTATTACAGAATTTCTAAGGAAAGTATTAAATGAGATTTTGAAAGGTTTTATTGTCCAAAATTTATGTAAATGTAAAGTTTCCTCTCATGTCTTCATTGTAATATACTTAGCCCCTTGTATGGGGTATTAAAGTGACATGTTCATGATACAGGGATTTGATTCACACTTAAGCTTGAGTCACACTTAAGCTTGATGGTAGGCTTTTTAGTCAGACTTTTGCCCTAGTCTGCGGATTTTGACTCTCTTACTTGCAAGCCTTGTTGCATGCTTGAATTATGTTTTAAAAAGACATCAAGTGGCCGTAGTAAACCACTGCCCTTTGTCAGGTACACTGCCTGAGTTACATCTACAGATGAACCAATGAGAGCTTGATTTGAGCTTGTAATCTCATTGGCCACACAGCCAGCTAGGGATGATTGGTTTGGCCTTCTGACTGAGCCTACCAAGAGCCTATAAAGGAAGGTAACTAAATGTGGTTTTTACTTTGTTGTCAATTCTGCTGACTTTTATTTCCGCTGTTATAAAGCCTTCACTGACTTTAAAATATATATCAGGTTGATCAGATGCATATTCTCAGGTTGCGAAACATAGGTGTGATTACATAAGCACACAAGTGATACTTGTGCTGATCTCTGACATTGATATTTAATTCCTCTGACATTCATTATGTATTGTTCTGACTTTTCTGGTTCAAATTTTGACTTGGATTATATTATATCTGACTTTTATGAATTTAACTCTGAATTTGATAAATTTATTTCTGACATTCAAGGTAATTTTTTAACTTGAGAGCATATTACTGTCAAGAAAGTTCTTATCTCTGCTGTGGTGGCGACTTGGAAACAGATGAGTTTTGACATAAGAGGCAAAGCAGATGTTCTTTTATAGGCTTGCATCCTTTGGAATTATCCAAATTTTAGCTCAAACTTTGTACAGCACATTGTTTACATTTATAACAAGAACTGTCAAGGTTTTTTCCTGCCAGTTTCTAATCATAGTAACAACAATTTAAAATGTCACACTCTCTGTCTCATTATTAAATGTTGCAATCATAAAACAGTGTGGCCAAACCAGAAAAAGTTCAAAAGTGTTTGTCACTGTGATTTCAAACATACATGGGCATGTTCCATTTTTTCAAGCTAAAGATATAGAAGATAGGAAAATATAAGAAAAACTTTGAAGACTGTTTAAGTTTAGCTGGGCTTTTCCCTGTGCTTTCGCACATGCTCTAAGACAGTGCATTTGTTACGTGCATTGCCAGTGATTAAATTGCAGGGCGAATATGAATATGTAATGAATATGTACAGAAAGCAACAGTCAGTAAATGTACACGTGAAATTGTCTAACATATGACAGCAACCCAGGGGAAGCTTGAGAGTTTAGATTGCCTTTTGGTGCGTTAGTAAATAGAACTTTTAGCCGCTGCTGCAGAATTGTCTGCTTGATATAACTTTTGCATCTTTTGTCAATCTGTTGGTCCTCTCATATAATGCAAGTCATATATATCCACAACAGTCTATTGATGAAAGCTATCGTGTATACAGAGCTAGAACTCCAATATCATTTTAAGATGTGCTATTTGCTTATGTTGGACAGTTAGGTCAACGCTTCAGGCATTGGTGTTCAGAAATTCTGTCAGTGTCTTTATTAAATTTCTCAAAAATGTTCCAACAGAAAAACAAGCACTATTCATTTTGCAAGAAATGCATGAAAGAACTATGGTTATGTTATTGAGTTTTAATCGTGTGAGATTTCATAAGTTGGAAGAAAAGAATGAGATTTTTTAAAACGAAAAATTGGTTAAAAACCTCAGGATTATGCATTTTTGTACATGTATAATAAATGCATGTTTGGAATACCTTTGTGGCATAAGATGGGCACCTGTTTTGCACACCTATGATTTTGTACAGGTGCAAAACAGATGAGGCTTCCTGACAGCCTATGTACTTGCATACCTGCATAGAATCTCATCACAGGTTAGCAGCATCTTCAGCACAGCTCCAAGCAATCTCTACCACATGTTCTTTGATATCATAACAGCATAGCTGACAAGACAATATGCTACTTCTCATTCCCTCACCTTCCATCAGTAACTATGTACTTATGTAAACGGTTGTATTGCCGGATACCTGTGGTCGGGGGAATGCCCTTTGCGGGGGAGAGGCGATGATCTATGGCTACCCACACATTACTCTGATCTGCCCGTGTTATGATTTGATTCATGACTTGCGTATCCGTGTAGGAGTCGTAGCCTGTTCATTGCTCATCAGATGGTATTTGGTACATGTTATATCTACACAGATCACCTTTGCAGTGCTAATAACATAAGTAATGTTTTTAAAGGTAGAGAGTGTGGGTGATCGTGGTTGGATGAGGGTGGGGGGGGGGGGGGGAAGCTGGGTTGTATGGAAGTGGGCCTCATTAGTGGCTGAGAAATCTTTGACCATTGATTTATTTATTTCGTTGGTGTTTTACACCATTCTCAAGATTATTTCACATATATGACGATATGATATGATAGTGGGGGGGGGGGGAGGGGGAGCGGAGCGTGTGAGGGTGGAACCGGGCAGAGCCTTCAACTATTGAAGTTGGATGGTTGAATCTTGTAGCCATGGAATTAATTGTGGTTTGTGTTAAATTTTTCTGGTTCATCACAGGCATTTTGTATTGTAGTGTCTTCTTTTGGTTTAATAACTAGTGGAAATTGAAATGTACAAGTATCCAATGAAATGTTTGGAGATATCTTGAGTTGGATCTGTACAAATACCATACTGTACAATGAAGAGTACATCTAACATGTCAATTCACAGTACAAATACACAGAAGTCATGTTGTCTACAATGTCCATTTCTCTTGGTTTCGTGCTGTAGATGATGATGTCATGGTGTCCAGTTTTATTGTTTTGTCTTTCATATATTGTGTCAGCGTGTCCAATTTCCTGCCAATGTCTGCAGATGTTGTTGCAAACATGTTCAGTTTTCTGTAGATGTTTTGTAAACATGTGCAATTTTCTGCCATTGTCTACAGATGTTGTTGCAAACATGTCCAATTTTCTGCAGATATTTTGTAAACATGTAATTTTCTGCCAGTGTCAACAGATGTTGTTGCAATTTACTTCTTTTCTCTTGCAGATGTCGTTGTAAACCAGACTACTGCCCCGAGGTGAAATGCCCTGCTCCTCTTCAGATAGAAGTGATCTCAAAAGCTACAAATGAACCCGGCTCTTGTTGTGATGAATTTCGCTGTGTGAATGGTGAGCTGTGCCATTTTTGATTCTTTTTAATATTTTCCACGTAATAAATGCACATAAAGCTGCAGACTTATTGCCAGCTCTCTTCTCTGGTCATACATGAAAAGGTCTTCCAGCAACGTGCAAATGGTCAGGGTTTTCGCCGGGCTCTACCCCGTTATCGCCCACCTTCATGCTGGCCGCAGTTTTATGAGTGAAATATTGTTGAGTACAGCGTGAAACACCAATCAAATAAATAAATAAATATTGCTAGCTCCATTTGAAATCGATTTCTGAAAGTTTCTCAAACTAATGAAAAGGTGTGACAGTGAGCACTGAACTCTGTGAAGTCTTTCCTTAAGAAAGGTTTGAGACTCAGTTGAAAATTTTACACCAATTATTTACCTTTATTGTCAAAGTATTGATCACTGGATAGACTTGATTTGATACTTACTGATGTAAGGGCAGTAGAAAACAAAGAGAAAAGAATGATGTAAACCTGTTTGTTTAATGTGGGGTTGTGGAATTTGAAGGGGAATGGATATTTCAGTTAGAGGAAACTTTGGTGTGACTCCTAAGCCATATTTTACTAAGTGTAGTTGGATTGGTTGGTAAGTTATTTGGGATTATCAGCAGCGGCACAGGAGGCTGTATAAGTGGCTGGCTGTCGGTTGGTCGATCAGTCGGTCATACTTTTGGCAACCAGTCTTTTTTAAGGAGGGGCTGTATTTGCTTAACGAGGGACCTGAGTGCAATACAACATCAACCTTTGTTTTTGGGATGTTGCATATTTGCAAATTTTCACTCGTAACTGTCCAGGTGTGTCAATACCTTAGCTGAGCACCTAATGACTTGACCAGCAGAACCATTGCTTATGTAACAAACATGTGTGCAGTGCAGAAGAAAACAAGATGCGTAAGCAGGAATTTAAGCTGCTGGTACACCTGGACAAATATCTACTACATGTAACTGGTGGATTTGGTCCAACAGGAAGTCAACAAGAAGTTGAGGCTCACAATCCATCTGCACATGGAGGAATGTCTAAGCTTTGTTCGGGAAGGGTATTGTGGAAGGATTGTGACAAAGGGCACGTTTTATGTCAGTTAATTGTATTGTTTTTGTAAACTAGCCCTGCCAGTACCCCACAGGAGATAGCTTCGGCTACATGGCAGTATGGAAGGGGAGAAGCTGTCAAATGTTCCACAGGAGGCATTCGAATTGAATGTCTACAATTTGGTGAAAACAAAGTGTGGGGTATGAGAGTAGCTTGTTTTTAGCATTAGGAGCTACATGTATAGGGGTGGGGATAGTGCATTGAAAGCTATGGGGGTGGGGATTCTGTGGTACAGGGTGGAGACAATATGGGCTGGAATGTTGTCTGTGTTACAGCCCTATGCTAAGGTTGCCAGTCTGATAGCTCTCCCCAACCACCCTGATACCTCCATCAATGCTTTAAGTATGTGTAAACAAATAGGGGCTACTGTGAATGTGGATAGGTGAGACCTGGTGGCCAGAGGCGGCTAGTGGGCTTGCTAAGAGGGAGAGGGTAAATGGTAAACTACCCGTCACAGTTAGTAATCTAGACTGTGTGTGCACTCTCAGTGGCTCTCAGATACATTGTCTGCGGAGTATAAGCAGTAGAGTTCTTCCATGAGATATTTTTTATTTGCATTTGAATAATTTTCCAGAATTTGTTTATTTGATTGGTGCTTTACGCCGTACTCAAGAATGTTTCACCAGCATTATGGTGGGAGGAGAGGCAGAGCCTGGGGGGAACCCATGACCATCCCCAGGTTGTGCCAGACCTTCCCATGTACGGTCAGAGAGGAAATCTGCATGAGCTGGACTTGAACTCACAGCCACTGCATTGGTGAGAGGCTTCTGGGTCATTACGCTGCAGTAGCGCGCTAACCAAGCGAGCCACGGAGGCCATGAATTTTCAAGAAGATACACGTTGTGTTGCTTAATTAAACATGTGTTCATACTTCACAAGGACTGTTTTTGCATAATGTGCTTAAGGAGTTCTTAATAAGTTTGGCTAGGCATGTAGGTTAATGTTTCCAGAATCACCGTGTTGCAGATTGCATTCATCGAAGGTTATCAAAATGACAAATCAGTGAACCTTCTCCAAAGCTGGTCTTAAGTTTGATTTATTTATTTATTTGATTGGTGTTTTTTACGCCATACTCAAGAATATTTCACTTATACAACGCCGGCCAGCATTATGGTGGGTGGAAACCGGGCAGAGCCCGGGGGAAACCCACGACCATCCGCAGGTCAGACCTTCCCACGTACAGTCAGAGAGGAAGCCAGCATGAGCTCAACTTGAACACACAGCGACCGCATTGGTGATAGACTCCTGGGTCATTGCTCGCGTTAGCACCCTAACCGACTGAGCCACGGAGGCCCCCTAATCTTTAGTTTGACAGTATAACTAAATTGTCTTCATCCAAAACAATTGTTGCTCACTAATATATTGGGGTCTGGTGAAAAGTCTTGTGCTTTTTCATGCCAGTGCATATTTGTTAAACAACAGATGTTGTTTAATTATAATTATTCTTTTTAAACATCCATGGATTAAGCCATTGGTCATATCTGTCTGTCTCCAGAAACTAAAACGCATACTACACTTTCTGATCAAAAATCCGGTCTATTTGAATGATCAAATTTGGCAATTTAAAAACTTCAGAAATAAAAAAAATTTGCCAAGTAGAGACATGTGCAACATTGACAAGATTTGTATTGCACATTGAGGCATGTATTAAAGGTGACCCATTTGGTTGACTTAAGTCTTTCATGTCAACAGCCAATTCGTATCCTTCATACATATTTGTAAAAGTCCCAGATTGTAGAAATGGAATTGCCACCTGTGCTTTTCATTTGGATATGCTTGACTTCTTATATTTATACATGCAGTAATACTGCTGCCAATACTTCAACAGTAGTAATACTGGATCCGAAGGCTCTTGTTGGTTTTTCTTCATAATCTTTACAGCCTTGTGAGTACAAAACTTATGAATACACTGTATTTGTGCTGTAGTAATACTAGATCCGAAGTTCTAGGGTCCTTGTAGGTTTTTCTTTCAGAATCTCTACAATTTTGTATTCACAAGACTTGTCAGTACTTGTACAGTAATCAGTATTGGAACTGAAGTCTCAAGGTTCTTGTTAGTTTTTCCTTCAGAATCTGTACAGTCTTGTGAGTTTAAGACTTGTCAATACTGAAGTGTCAAGGTTCTTGTTGGTTTTTCTTTCAGAATCAGTACAGTCTTGTAAGTTCAAGACTTGTCAATACTGAAGTCTCAAGGTTCTTGTTGGTTTTTCCTTCAGAATCAGTACAGTCTTGTGAGCTCAAGACTTGTCAGTACTTGTACAGTAGCTATACAAGAACTGAAGTCTCAAGGTTCTTGTTGGTTTTTCCTTCAGAATCTCTACAGTCTTGTGAGTTCAAGACTTGTCAATACTTGTACAGTAGTAATACAAGAACTGAAGTCTCAAGGTTCTTGTTGGTTTTCCCTTCAGAATCTCTACAGTCTTGCGAGTACAAGAACCATGAGTATGCTAATGGTGAGGAATGGAGACTGGACAAGTGTACCTCCTGCATGTGTCGTAATGGTTTGACCTTCTGTAGGGCGGAGACCTGCAACACCTCCCTGTGTGTCTATAACCTGGTCCCTGAGGGGCAGTGCTGTCCTGTCTGTAAAGGTGAGTACAATTGTTTTTGGTTAACGATACATAAATGTCCAGATAGCTTGCTGGGGGGAGGGAAGTTTTTTTTACTGATACGCCTTTTTTTCATTAATTACCCTAACTGACCAGAAATTTCGCTACAAAAGTGGATTTTTGGAGGCAATTAAATGTCACATAATATTATTTTTTCCAGTATGGTATCATCTTACCATCCAAACAAACTTTAAAGCACCTTTCAATAATCAAAAGAACTCTTACAATCTGGAAAAATGAGGAAGTTAGTCATAGACGAAATTTATGGTCATTTAGAAATTTGTGGACTTTTCTCAGGTAAATCTTACTTTATTGCTGCCCAGACAGCCTATGGCTTTATTCAGTGTCCAGTAATTCTCTCTCTGCAGGTATGTGTGCAGCTTTGTATAAATGATCAGGTGCTTGCAGTACATTTTACTAAGTCAGAAGTGTAGGAGGGTTGATTGGTGAATTATTTGGGATTACTAGATTGGTTGATCAGTTGGTTATATTTTTGATTTGTGATCTTTTATTAACTTGGGCTATTTGTCACCACCTTTCAAACTGTGTTAGTGTGAGAAACTGTGAGAATCTTTCAAACAAAACTTATCAAGAAGAATAGTTGTTTTCCCTGGGCACTTCCAGGTGTCCACTGCCTCAAATCCTAGGTGTAATAATTATAATACGTAATTGGAATATTTTATCTAAAAATAAGTAAGGAAGTTGTTGGCTTTAGTATGGTTTTTTGTACTTGCTCTGTTGAAGAAATTAGCATTTGTAAATGGTTAAAGGCTGATGGTGGTTTAAGTTTTAAAATTACCTGAACCAAAGGATGCAGCTATTCATAAGGGAGTGTTTGGAAGATAACCTATGGTGAATGATAGGCCTGTCTGACTTCTGGAACTTTCGAAACACTTTGTCGATGTGTTTTAAGCTGCCAAAGACCTTGTGTTATCCCATTCATTATCCGGTGTTTCACCTGTAGCCTAGATTTCTCAACACCTGTGCTCAGGTAATTGTATGAAGCTATCAGGCAAGATGGATGACCTGCGAGAGACAAATTGTTGAGAACTTGTTAGGCAACCTTTCTACTGGTGTTACAGTCATGTGCACAACAACAACACATTCACCTGATGGCCCTATTCTTCAGTCACACTGATGGACAACAGTCTTTTTGATAATTAAATCCTGGACAGTCATGATCTTCACCATGTTTTACTGTAGCAATCTTATTAAAGTGATGTCCAGTCAGTGACACCGTAATTGAGAATATGAAGTTGACCATCCTTAGTCCATAATGTGGACTCATTCATCAAGGTGTTGACCATGTAGTATCACTGTAACATGTCAGAATTGTCACCATCACCTGCCAACTTAGATATTTACCTTTTAGACCAGGTTGATTTGTGTCCTGGAATCCAGTTAGTGCCCCAGGTGCCAAACGAGGCACAGGTTTGACACCTGACAGTTTGTAAAGTGTTAACACCAGAAAGATGGCTCCATCACACTGAACTAAGAGGAATACGTTGATAGAATACCTTTATTCTATGCTTTTTGGTAAAACTGTTAGGACTGTTAACCCATCTGTAATATATACATGTATACTTGTAGAATATAATTTTTGTTGTGCTATTTTCTATTTGATAATATGTATATGAATAATAATAAAAATATATATGATATATTTTTTTATTTAGAAACCAAAAGTCTTGGGTATATAATGTTTTTGAAAGCTTGATTTTGTGGTTTGTTGTTTACCTTGTACACTGTGCTTGTACAGTAAAAATAACACCAATCAATCATGAAACTGAAACAGAGTTAGGCCGAGATCAGATGTCAACCGTTGTAAAAGATGCTGTAAGGAGTGATGCATTATACTTGTAAGTTAAGTGACATAGGCCTTGCTTTTTCCTGTTGTCGCGGGAATTGTTGGTAGAAAACGATAAAAACTCCATTCTGCATCAAGTCACGAAATTCACCTATGAACCTATGAAATTGTCTTGTAAACAAAGTGGTACAAAATTTTTCTCTTTGTGATTTACATACATTTAGCTTATCTCTTTTTTATGTTGTGGGTTTCTTTAAAGCAGAGTTAACAGTTTATCATAGAGCAAGGTGGTGTAATGGAATGAGAAGAGCTTTTAGTTTGAATTTGTGCCTGTCAGCATTTAAGTGGTGTGGGTAACCAACATGTGTGTTAGTATGAGGGTGGCTGTAGTGAAGAGTTGAAGTCAGTGGCTTGGTGTGGGGCAGCTTTTGGGTGGTTCCATCATTTAGACCTCTATTATCAGCTATTGTAACCTCACATCACATCAATTAAGCGCAAAAAATGGTCGCCTTTGCCAATTGTTAAATTACCCCAAGCTTGCTGTCTTTTACAGAAAGAGTTGGGACAAAACAGATGCCAGTAAACAACCTTTGCACACCCTATTTTCTGTACTTACAGTTGTAGTCTGGTGGTCTATGTAGATTGGCGAACTGGGTGTTTGGGGTTGTAAACCCTGCTCAGTACTTATTTCCGAGGCTGTCATGCCAGTGATTGATATATTTAGTGTCATAAGTGATTGTGAGACTGTGGAGAAAAAGGCTTCATTGTTGTCTAAGAGCCATGTTAGCTGACTGTCTAAGTCCCGGTTACAATGTGGGCTTATTGTGTTGTCTAGTCTGAGCTCACAGATGGTCGGGGAGGTTGGTGGGGGGGGAGGGGAGGGGGACAGTGGTTTTCAGTTTCCTGGGTTTTTGTCATAGACATTACCACACAATGACCAAGTTCATCAGAGAGTTTTGTTGAAGGATAGATTTTTGGATTGTCGTAGTTTCTTCTGAATTATTTTCACACTAACACAGTTTGAGAGTTGATGGCAAATTAGGGTTATACTAAACTCTCTGTCCATGACACAGCTATTTTCAGCCATTACTGATTGTGGATCTGGTTTCTGAAACCAGGTAAATGGTGATCTCTTATCAAGATATTCTCTTTTTAACAACAGGTTTTATTTTCTTGCCCTACCCTTCTATTCTCAGTTATAAGGGAGAGTATAATAGTGCCATATCTGAGGACTTTGTTGCCCATAAATCTGGGTTAAATTGGGTGAATTCAGACTTGTCACCTGTACATTTACAAGTCCAGAAATATGGCCCAGTGAGGTAACAGGTGTTTACAAAGCAATAATGTTTAGAAAACGTGTCAAATTTTCAGTCCTATGAGGTGGAAGATGTTAATACTAATAGTATAAGTAATAGCACTGCATAATCTGCTACACGTTGAAAGATAAGTAAGTTTCTTACTTATGTAGTAGTGTGATTTGGGTAGCTGCACTGAAGAGGATTGGTTTATAATTTGGATACAGAAAAGGGACCTATTAGAATATAGCTACAAGGAAGAGAAGAAAAAATTACGAAAAACAAAATGTCACTACTCTTCTGGTTATTGGTGTGTAAAGCATTAAAAATGTGGATATGTAAAATGACCATCTATTTTTTCAATCAATCGAGCACTTTGTTCGTCAAGGTCAAAACTTAAGACCAAATATGATGGAATCTACACAAGCATAATGTGAATCAAATAAAGTTTCCGACGATCTGGACTGAGTTTTATTTAAGTCTCAAGAAATTGGACTTTTGAGTGTAGTGAAATAGAAATATACGTGTATCATCAGAAAACATCTCAGCTCTGCCCGGTTTCCTCCTACCATACATAATGATAAGTGTAAAATATTCTTGAGTACGTCATAAGACACCAATCAAATAAATAAGTAAATAAATAAATAATTTCAGATGTTTATATGCATACTTAAAATGAAAACCCCGGGCTCTGCCCTGTTTCCTCCCACCTTAATTCTGGCCGCCGTTGTATAAGTGAAATATTCTTGAGTACGGCATAAAACACCAATCAAATAAACAAATAAATAGAATGAAAAAAGGAGAGAAAAAAATGATACCCAGTTCTGTGATTCAGAGGTAATGAATCTTGTAGATAGTAAAGTTGATAATAGTGAGAGGTTAAAAATTCCTCTTTTCAGGGCTCTTTTGAGATGTCCAGTGAAGCCTATAGCTGTGAAGCTAAGCAGGAGTAGGTGCTAAAACCTGTGTCTACTCGGACAATGCTGGACATGTTTTGGGGGCCCATTGATGTGGGTGGACTGGGATAATGGCTGTGGCTGTATGAGGGTGCAGGGGCCAGAGATCAAACCTGGACACTGCCCCTGTCCCCAGAGATCAATGAGCCCTGGTATGAGGGGAACCTGTATATATCACTCCCATATGAGGGGTTATACCCCTGTGGCCACTCAGATCTGGTGCGATTAGCCATGACCCTGCCTTTCACCTTAGTTTGCCCAGGTTTCTTTATGCCCCGGAAATAAGCCGCTGGGCCAACAAAGCTGGGATCTATCAGGGAAACTGATGAGGGCATTGACAGCTGGCTCAGTGCTTTTCGGTGTGAAGACAAACATGACTGTCATACTAAGTTACCTGTTATAAGAGGGCTTTCTCCACACCCAAGACACCTGTTTGCCGAGCTATTTGCTTTCTATTGTCAACAGATAGATTAGTTATCTTTTGTTGGGGGGGCTCAGACACTGACCCTGGCCAAAACCCTACAGCAACCTTTTTTTATTAGTGCCAAATAAAGTAGAGAAGAATTGGTAGCTAGCTCAGGGGTTTATTGACAAGGAATATCAGTAGTGTTATCTTAAAAAACAGTACTTGTTAATGTACACCTGTGTCCACATGACATAAGACAAATCTTTAGGGCTTTGTCCTGGGAATGAATAGTTTGAATATTAAAAGTGATGAAATAATTGTGAGACTAAATTAGAGTGTGTGTGTGTGGGTGTACGATGGTCATGAACACCTGATGAGATGGAAGGGGTAAATGTTAAGATCTGTTTCACAAAGCCATTAAGCACTGTTTGCTTGCTGCTATTAGGAAATTAAAGTGGAATACTAATACCTGACTACATTCCTCTGGCAGAGTGATTGAAGGAGTGTATGCTAGTGGACATGGCTATTTTGATACTTCCATCCTCTCCTGTTGAACTGAAGAATGTTTTGAGTCAGTAAGAATTAATAATTACACAGTAACCTGTGGATGGTTGTGGGTTTCCCCAGGGCTCTGCTCAGTTTCCTCCCACTATAATGCTGCCCGCTGTTGTATAAGTGAATTATTCTGGAGTATGGCGTGTCAAATAAACAAGTGTCAATCTGCAAATTTTATTATGGGGTGGTATATGGAATTCAGAAAGCTAAATTAACAGAATAAAATTGATTTCCTGCATTATGTTCTTGGGTGGGTTTTGATGTTAATTTTCTCATTCTCTGGGTAGTATTCTCTCAAAGTCGTAATTGGAAAACAGCATGTTGGAAGTGTATGTGAGTATATATACCTACATGTTTGTGAAGCTTTGACAAGGTCTGACCTAACCCTTGATTCATCTAGTCACTATATAGCATTTGTCAGTCACCAATCATCAAAAAAGGTAGTATGGCAGAAAAACTGGTGAAATGTTGAAGGGAAGGAATGATGGCTTTCCAGTATGAAATTTCAAATATTTAAAATCACCCATCATTTTTTTTTTTTTTTTTGGTTAATATTTTGTTGAAATGTACTTTACCTGTTTACATGTAACTGTTATTATTTTGGCAGGTTGTGTATCTGACACTGGTCTCCTGTACAACAACTCCGAGGTGTGGAAGCAAGGGGACTGCGTCACATGTCGCTGTGACGCGGGCAAGCCTCTGTGTCAGGCGGAGCTATGTGCACGCCGTTGCCAGAAGCCCCGCTACATCCCAGGCCAGTGCTGCCCCATCTGTGATGGAGGTGAGTTTGCCCAAGAATACACAAGAACAAATCAATACTTACATGTTACTTAAACGTGTTAATCTATTTTGTATATACCAGCGGATGAGCAATGCTACTCCTAAAGTATCCTCACCCTAAATCCTCAACTCTTTTGCATATGAAAGACTCGCTTTTACTGTAATTTATGCACATTTTCAATTTGATTTTAGATACAAACTACATTTTTTAGATTAACCGGTTTCAGGGCTTCACAAAAAGTATTATTTTTATCAGTTAACACAGAGTAATACCTTCATAATAGGCTTAAATAAACACCTTGCAAACATGTGAACAGGTTGATGAATTGCAATAAATTTTGTGAGTAATAGATATGACATAGAATAAAAAGAACAAAAGCTAGCCCCTAAATTTTGGAAGTGAACATTAACCACTAAATCTTGGCCATGAAGTAATTTCAAGTTAATCAGAGGTAAAGTTCTTTTTAGCCCCAAAGTGTACAATGAAATTTAAACCAATATTATAAGAGAGAAAGTATAAGAAAACAACTTCTTTGAAAAAGTTTGTGGACATTTACGTAACTTTAATGTATACAGACATGAATATATAAACATAAAAAATTATTTTTTTGCAAAAAGTATTGTATTAATTGTGTCCAGAAAGGCAGAGAAAATGTAGCACAGTAGGTATACGTGTCAGTGTAAAACTAAAGGAAATTGACAAAATTGATTTGCCTGGTAAACCGATGTTGCTGATGACAGCAGATACTATTGTAGTGAAATTTGGTGCCACAGGGGTGTGTCAGAACTTGATATATCATGTATATGATGATTAGTATTTGGTCTAACGCTCTACATGCACCTGTATGCAGGTAAATCATGACTGCTCATAAAGGGAGAGAGATCATGCAGCAGTATTTTCTTGAAAAGAGTATTCATAGAAAATTCAATAATGATTTGACGCACCTTGACTGTATTATTTTCTTTTCCAGTGTGTATGTGTTATTTTCACACCGCACGAGCGTGAGTGGTCAGTTTGATGAGTGATCAATCCTGTACACTTGTATCAAATTTGCGTTAATTTGAAGTTGGTATTTTCCAAATGCCACTGCCACATGTCAGAAGCTTGTGGTCAGTTGTTAATCCCTATGTGTGAATGTCAATAGGCTTGTCAGATTGGCCACTTGGCCATTTGTGCTGACCACTGACCACAGGCACATCACTCCCCACACACACCCTTCCCCTATCCAGGTGAGATAAAACCTGTACAGGTAATACTTGAGGATTAACCTAAACCAGAGACCACAACAAATACAGCTCAAGTGATTTCAATTCCCAGATAAACCATTAACATATGGTTAAGTAGCCATTTGCTGGGTCACAGGCATTAACTAAGGATAAAGCTTTCAGGTCATCTGTTGAGTTGTTGGGGGGCTCTGTAAGGGGCTGTTTAGGTATCTACATTTATATCATCTTTAATAAAAAAAATTATACAGTTTACGTGAGAAGGCCTTGATTGCTCCGTGTGTTCTTCTCTTGTGTGTTTATCATATTTTTGAATACCTTGACACTTATCTTAGATATATTTGCAGACAATTATTAAACACTTTATGAACACTTTTAAACTACTGTTTCTGTTGTATTCACTGATTGATTTTGTAATCTCTCTTCTGCCCTCACTAAAGAAAGCTGGCTTCTGACTTTGCGAATTTGAGGCAAAGGTGCAAGAGCATTTCCAGTATTGAATTTCTATCAATTCTGACAGTAAACTGAGGAGTACAGTACTTCGCTTTTGAGAAGCAGAGCAGATATTAATGATACCATAAACTCAGATATGTCAACCTGAATGAAACAGTGCCAAAAGTGAACCAATCACTCAGTAAATCACTTAGTCATAACATGTGTACAGGGGTTTGTTCCCAAGCTTCTTGTATGAAAAAAAAGTAGCATTTTTTCATGATACTAAAATTTCCGTTGAACAAGCTGGCATAATTACCCCTATAAAGTGCCTAGCTGTCATCTGTTCGTGTAAACAAGGTTTAGCTGGGTTAACTGTGGCATGTCTGATGAAGTGACAGGTACACAGGTAAGACAGGCTGAGTGGACCTGAAGTGATTGCACCTGGCCTGGGGCTGTCATCTTCTCACCTGTACTTACTACAGGTAAACCTGTCACTGCCCGCAACATAACCTCATTCGGACAGAAGCACTAATGATTGCATACCTGTCCAGAAACACAAAACCTATGGGACTAATTGACCGGCACTCTGTCCCCTTAAACTTGTCTTTGAAGCGCTGTGATCGAGTTTATATTCCATGGTAATGAACACTGAATGCAGGATCCACATGTATATTATTTATTGTAGATGACAGTAAACAAGTATATTTATGAAGGACAAGCTACAAACGTTTGGATTGATGATTTTACAAATCCTTAAGTTTTTTTGTGGAACAACAAAATTTCGAATTTATTAGACATTGCTGAAGTTCAAAAGTACATATGTAACAGCCGAAATTCAAATTAATCATGTTTATATAACAGCTAAAAGGTCAAATTTTCATGTATTATGTAAAGGCTAAAGTTCACATTTACTACATAAAGACGGGATTAACACACATCTTTAAGAGTATTCATTTTTTGTACAACCCACTATGTATGTGTAGATAAAATTTGAAAAGTTTATTCAGAGATTTTGAAACACATGAATGTATGCTGAGAAAGAGAAGTACATACAAGTACGAGTGAAACATCGTTGATATATTCACCTTTGAATCTATACATGTGAGCACATTTGTGCATTCCTCAATGTGGCAAGCGCTCCATGCTTTCATAGAATACAGGAGGTGGGCTACGTGTATTACATACCAGAACATTTTATGTAGGTTACAGGCTTTTATTACAAACCCTGATTGACAACTATTTGTGAAATGTCAGTTAGCCAAGAGATCAAGGTTTACACATCCTACATATCTCAACAAATTGTTGAGATAGACCAGAGGTAAATATTCCAAATTTTTGTGTATGAAAATTGATTGACAAATGTACTCTCCCAAAGTGTGAGAAGATGAGAACATTTTTTGTCTGAATTGGATATGGTATTTGGTAAGGTTAGTGACAAGATTGACCTTGTTTTTGACCCAAGCCAGACAGGCCATTGTTTTACTACTAATCTCCTACTGCTGGAATGTCACACATTTCTCCTGTATCATCGGTGATCAAAATGTTCGCATAATAAAAACCTACATACAACTCTCTCAGTTTAATGGGCTTCAGTATAACATAGAGCATATCAGTCATGTAAGGCGAAATTATGCCTTGGACTTAATTGTGTTCACTTGTCAGTCCTATCATGTTTGAATTAAATTCACATTGAGAAGCAGGATTTCACATGGCACGAACTATATATCCCATTTTTTGGACAAAGTCGTTATTGCACATATCAGTATATACTTTCAAAAGTGTCAGTGAAGAAAACCTTTTGTTAATTCTTTTCAGCCAGAACCTTAGTGATCATATAATTATTCAGTGAAATTCATGATATTACAGTACTTGTAAATTGGCTTTACGTTTAGTATTCAGCATAAGACTACATATGTATCTGTATGTTCCTCTATGGCAGGTTATGAGTAGCTAACAAACTTCATACAGTGTGCTTACTCATAAAACAGGGTAGGAAGAATTGACCCTCAACAGCAGCAGGAGCCTCCGTGGCTCAGTTGGTTAGCGCTAGCGCAGCGTAGTGACCCAGGAGTCTCTCACCAGTGCAGTTGCTGTGAGTTCAAGTCCAGCTCATGCTGGTCATACGTGAGAAGGTCTGTCAGCAACCTGCGGATGGTCATGGGTTTCCCCCGGGCTCTGCCTGGTTTCCACCCACTATGATGCTGTCCGCCGTCATATAAGTGAAATATTCTTGAGTACTGCGTAAAACACCAATCAAATAAAGAAATAAATCAACAGCAGCGTTGTAACGAGGGAATATATTCCAAGCCTGTGCATATTCATCAACTCTGCAGGGTGTTTACGTTTTAGTTGTGTTCATAATTTTACAGGGATACAGAATTAGTGCTGATTAGAGATACGGTTTCCTGGGTTAAACTTTGCAGAGTTGGTCACGCTTGAATAATATCTGCCATACTTAAAAGGATATGCCTATCTCGCACACCAGCCAGTCAGAATAGATTCTGTATCCCTTAAATCTGCATTTTCTGATGATTGATACTTGTAGTGGATCAGCTGACATGCAATATACATGTACTTATCGGATTTTCTTTATTGCTAATGTACATGTAGATAACAAGATAGATCTTTTACTACATGTTTTGAAGGTACATAGACATGTAATTTGTAATAATGCAAAAGCATACATACACAGAAAAAACTGAGAATTCGCATATTTGACGTTTCAATATTTGAACAAAATTTTATTTTTCATCTTCAAGATATCTCAATTTTTTTCGGAGTATCTGTGCTTTTGCATCATTGCTAAGCTTATGGGTGGGTCAACACGTTTTTGTATCTTGTAACTTGGCCCAAATTTCATATGTGTAAAAGTTAGATTTAAGTTTGCGCTTTTAGTTTATAACTATCTAATTTGTCAAGATTGTTCAAACTAAGGCAGTTTCCAAGAAATCAACATGTAGCAGTTCAGTATAACTGAATGTTGTTTTCTTTTTTTTTTTCAGAAAAAAATAATGCACTAAATCTTTAGCACAAACCTTATAATGTTGACACAAATATCCTATGATACTTACAAATACAGTGTCTTTATAAAATTTTTACTTGTAAATGTAATTTTCTCTGTTACAGTTAATAGGTGTCACTAGCGAAATCAAATTCTCTGTTAAGAATGTCTCAAATTACTGTTTTTCTTGTACCTGTACTAGTTGTAAAGTTTGATAAAGTTTGACCTGCTTTATAAATTTTAGAAAGTTTATTACCAATTTTGAATGGTAACATATGCACAGGCAAGGCTGCTAGATGTGCTCTTTTAAAATGACATAAAAAATTAGATTGGATTTGCATTGATTGATGTATTAAATCTCTGACATAGCCGCTTTAGTCAATCTCTGTTTCTTCTGTAAAGATTGTATAATTTTGTACAGTTCCAAGGGAAAATTCGAGTTTACCAGTGCAATTAGAAACCTAGAGATTGCAGAATGTTTTTTGTTTGATGAGTTGCAGTGTAGAGATGATGTCTTGAGTCTCTAAGCTAAGCTGCCTAAATACCACAGACATCAGTTGATCAATCTAGACTATGACTGACAGGTGAGAGATCGGTGTATATCGTCACACCTGTTTGTCAGTAGCACACACCTGTGTGAGGAGCTAAGCTTTGATAACACTGATACCCTCTATCTAGCCGGAACCCACCAGGGGGGCCATTGTCAACCTGATGTCATTAGACACAACCCCAGTAAATCTCCCCCAATCTTATTGTTCCTGGTTGTTAGCGTAACAATGCTATCCTTTCATGATCGCATAGATCACCAGAAAATTGCACCTCTTTAATCGCTGCAAAGACGCAAGGCTTCCTGTGGCCATTCACGTCAACATAAGTTACTGCGTTGGGCAAGAAGAAAATGCAGTGTTTCAAATTCCTTGGACGTGTCATTGTGGTTTTCATTGCAGGTATTGGATAACAGCTCTTAACTCCTCGTTTCTCTTTATGGGACTTAAATGGCAATGTTTTATCACTGAAATGGAGAGTGTCATAGACACCATTGCTGACATAGTCAGATACTTGTGTAGATGTGTCCTCCTGTAGACATCACACATATGTCTTAGTTACATGACACATTGAGTGAGTCATTATTCTTCTAAATCCACAGGTAATCTTTTGTCTGCTTTTGCGTGTTTAGGATCTAGATTTCAAGAGATTCTCTTCAGGCATTTCTTGCATGGATGCTATCTCGTAGATTTCAAATAGTTTTAGGTGGTTTTTTTTTTTGTTAGGCATCAAATTTTATATTGTTAGCATGCCAAAACCATCTCAAGGGCTCTTGTCAGCATGAAGTAAAACTGGCCACTTCACAAACATGATTATCTCAGAGTGAAGAGTAGGGAGCAATAAGAGTGCATTACCCTTAAGATTTGGCATAGAGTAGGTTAGTACTTAATTACAGGGTTTAGCCATGTGGAAACCAGAGCCGCCAAAAATGTAAATAGCTGTCAGAATTTTGGCTCAAATCTTGAAGTATTTTGTTTTTTTATGTTTGTGTTTCCTCTCCTACCCCCTCAAGTGAGTATCTGAAGTTGCTCGGGTATGATTTCAGGAAAACGTGCTTTACCTGGGGTGTCTAACAAGCTATATGTAGCAACAGGTGTGTGTGTGTGTGGTTTTTTTTTTTTTGGTTTTTTTTTTAACGTAGAGCGGATTGTTACCATTAAGAATCAAGTGGCCGGTGCAAACATCAATCTGACAGCTAGCTCAGTCCTAGCTTCCAGGTGGTGGACAAATATTAACATCGTGATTGTCGTGGTGTTGTCAAATATTTCAGTTCCCTACAAACCTAGTCTCAGTGTCAATAAATAAAGAATATTGGCAGCTAAGTGAATGTGGCAAGCAAACGTTATACACCTCTTAGAATTGTGCTGTCGGTTTCCCACTTTGGGACAAGGTTACTTCCCCTTTGTTTCACCATGCACAAGAGGTTTTCCAGGAACTTTTCAGAAATCTTCAAAGTCTGTCATTATTCCTATGAATTGTGGAGTTTAGTCATGGTATTATTTATGAAAAAATTTCACAAGGTAGCTAAAATAGTTTTGTTGAAAGATGTCTCCTGGAGTTGTATTGTTCTCAAGTTAGTGAATGTTAATAACAGTTTGCTGCATTTTGACAGAACTGTGAACTATAATGTTTAATGGCTGGTGAACCCATCGTTTACTGAAGAGTTCAGGTTTCATTATTAAAGCATTCCACACCAGTTAAGGTGAATTTTCATGGATTTATATACAATTTGTACCTCACACATCATTACCCATAAAGATTAATTTAGTTTCTTTTTTGTTTTTTTTTTTTTTCAAATTAATGTGTACTGATTTAAAATTATATGGGATGACCTAATACTCTTAATTCGCTGATTTTGGACTGGTGAGGTAACGGAGAGGGGACAATGAAATAGCACTTTGAGACAATGAATTAGATATTTGTTAGGAACGTACATGTGTGAGTACATGTATTGTTAAAGGGAGGACTACACATAGACAATGTAAGTAGGCCTTTGTAATATGTGGATGCCCATTTAAATATCATTGCTCAGCCCATACAGTTGTGCAATAAACTATCACATTGACATCAGCCTTTTATCAGAGGCTGCCATTTTCCTGCTTTGTACACATGAAATTAAAGTAGCAGTTAGTGATCCAGTGCCAGTTTTTGTCTTCATAACAAAAGAGTATCAATAACGGAAATCCGAAATAGCAGCCCAAGTCGGCTCTGCTCAGTTCTGAAGTTTTTCAGGGCATTGAAGTGTTCAGATGTTTTGCCAGTGTTCAAGACGATGTTGAATATGTCAAGGAATACTGGAAAACAAAATTGCTAAATGTGTGACTTTTCCTGCACAGCGTCACAGGAATTGCCAATCCAGTTTTTTTAGTCGTAGATAAAATTGTTTCAAGTTTGAATTTGCATGGCTTTTGATTTTTCAATTTTACAACTTTTGTAAATTGTATTTAAATGTTGAGGAAGATTGAAAAAGGTTGAGGAATGAAGGTCTGTAAACTTATTTTGCTGTTTTGATCATAAATCAGGTGAATGTTTGTGGTTGTTGTTTCAGAAGCATCTGTGATCACTCAACCTGCCCACTGTCCAGACATGAGTAACTGTAGTGCGGTGTGCCCGGGTGGACTTCAGAGGAACGCCACAGGCTGTTACATCTGCAAATGTAAACCAGGTGGGTGGTGAAACCATCTGTTTTCTAATTTGTCACAGTTTTAGTGACACCTTACATCATTTTTTCAACATTCTTAAGGAACATTTTAACTGCACATTCTCATCACTTTAAGATCCAGTGTGATGTGAATTTGAACATATAAGAGTTTCTCTGCCTGCTATGTTGCCAGGAAAATTCTTTCCTCTGAATGAATAATATACGTAGGTATATTTTGTATCAAATTTCCTATTCATATTAAAAGTTTTTCTGATATATATAAGTCAGGTAATTTCCTCTGCCTGGTTTCCTCCCACCACAATCAGGATAATGCTGGCCGATGTTGAATGCCCTAATTCTTTAACCTTTTCAACCACCGCAGCAACCAATATTATGAAATATTCTGAGAACACTACTATCGGGTGCAGAGAAAAATAGGTTGGAATTTTTATGAAGTCTGCATATTTAGTGACACAAGCAAATCATTTTTACCCTCAATTTCATAATAATTGCGTGCATGGATTTCTCTAAAATGTGCGTTTTGTGGTTGAAAAGGTTGAAGATTTACAGAAAGTGAAATATTCTTGAATATATGATGTAAAACACTAATCAAATAACTAAATGAATAAATAACTGAGGCAAGTTCACAACAGTGTGTGCACTCTTGGAGACTGAATGTTTGTATGTTGTATATTTGAAAACACATTTCTTTCATTGTATACTTCACATTTTAGCTTATGCTTGGTTGAACTAAACAAGCATCATGTTAAAGAGGTTTAAAAGAACAGTGGAAGCCATATGTGTTTAAAGTTTCACTATTTAAAGGGAGAACTATTTTAGTGTAACGCAGTAAGACTTTTATATAGGAAACAGAAGAGAACGCATTGTTGCATTCAGACCCCTGAAAAAAATAAAGAAGAAAAAAATACATATTGGCAATTTTAATATCATGTTACTTGAGTGTGCAGACCTTCATGGCACTGCCTTGTATTTCTGTCCCATTTGTAACTGTACCTAACAATAAGTGTGTTCAAACTCCTTATGGGCTTAATTAACTTTTCTGAAAGATAACAAATTTTATGGTCCAGTGTAGAAGAATTTGCCTGTGCACGCATTGAGCATATGTCAAACTGGCTTATTCGTACAAACAGATCACCTGGGAAACCTCAATAAATTAACCCTCCCATGTACAGTTTACCTTTTAACCATGACGTCGTTAAAAACAGGTAAAGTAGTGTCAGGGGCTCAACTGTAAGCTGACCCCTGGAGAAGTAATAAACTTCTTTTTTTTTTTTTATGAATGAAGTTTGTGAATGGCCATTGAAACACTAGAGACTCTGTCCGGCATGTCAGGGGAGATGTGTGGTTCATGTTTTTGCTTGTCAAATATTTAAGCGGCAATTGTGACAGGTTGAGCCAAGAGTGTCCCCATTTCTCTGTGTGTTCAATACTCGTGTGCGTTCATTTCATTGACACTATTTGTCTAAGCTCTCAAATGGCCCTTAATGAATACTGGATATTGTTCCCTGCTTTACAAGGGCCTCCTATTGAGTTGACAATATGCTAACTATCAGTGACTACAAAAATAAAAAAAAAAAGGCCACAAAATCTGGAGAAATACTCAGTATGTACTCATGATCCGAGTGTTTAATGGAGTATGGTGTGAATCCCAAATGCAAGAGATTGATAATATAAGTGCCCTTGATCAGTGACTTGTAATCAACCTGTGTAGGAAATGGAAAACTCTTACAGTGTATACATAGATGACTCAAGAATGGCTTACCTTTGACAAAAAAGACAAAAAACACTGTACCTTGACAATTAATGGACAGACTCCCTGACGGGCCTGTCAATTGTCTATATAACAGGAGCTTGTGGTGTTTGTCTTATTTGGTCAGCAGTGTATAAGTGTATTTTTTTTTTGCTATAGCTGTTAACAGTATTTCAGGGTTCTTTAATGAAACGTATGTACATAAGAGTAGTGATTTTTTACAGTGTTGTCACCAAGAGTGACAGATACACATGAAAATCATTCAGTCCAGAGTTACTGCACGCAAGCTAATAATGGCATGAACTAAAATTGTATTACTCATTGCTGGCCATTTGCAGCTCTCCTGTCACAGTATTTCATCCACATGGCTGTGATTTAACAATTGAAAATATGAGCTGGTGATATTTTCGCCAAATGTGTGGACCAGGACGGGAGGGGAAGGGAGGAAAAACAAACGACAATGTCAGTAGAGCAAGACCTCACAAATCTAACAGGGACAAGGCTGTCTTTTCTCTGCCGATATTAAGTTGAACTTGTGCCATTCTTATCGGGTTATATAAACATTTATCAGGGAGTGCAGACAAAAGGCCGAGTTTTCTCTAATGTAACGGGCATTTGTGATAGGTGTGTGGGTCAGGGTAGGTCTGGGCCGGTGTAGGAAGCTTCTGTCTCCCGCCATGACCCTTGACACAGCTCGGAGCTTCTGGAGCTTCTGACAACTCGCAAGCTTTTCTCTGACATTTCTTTGTGGTCAAAGAGCAGACTCACTAGGCCCCTGGGTATTTGTTCTGGCTTCCTCATAGCAAATTACCAAATGGAACTGAATAAGCAGTGGTGTTAAGGAGCCTGGACACAGTCCTTGGCTGTACCCAGATCAATTAGTGCTGGTAAGCACTGTTAAGTCATGCACAGTAAATATGTCCGTGTCTCTCCGCTGGTCCTCTTAGCATTATGCCGCAAACAAGTGTCAGATTGTCCGCGTGGACCTGGCGCTTTGTCAATAGGATTTGTGGGTATTCTGTTGGGCTAGATGCTATTGTAATGATAAATCACCCACATAGCCACTCCTCTCACAATGAAGACGTTCGTCTACACTGACCAACTACGTAGCCTTTTACTCTGTCCAAGAGAAGGAAGAGGATTGCAGGCCATTTTCTCTAAAAAAAAAGTTCTGGGTATTTATTGTCATAGAGAACTGAAGACATACACAGTTTGTACAAAACGTATTAAGGACCTTTGGCAGTGAATATTGTTGATTTCCCCACTCTCACTGCTTTTGGGATTTTGGTGAAGCGATCAACGATATTTGTGTGCTATATTTGAAGACCACTTGTCTTCAACAGATAAGGTGTGCTTATATGTATGTGATATGTGGGAAAGTTTGTCACTAACTGCCAAAGGTGAGTGCAGGCAGACAGCCACTCCCAGTTTCCTCCACCTGTAGAACTGATGGCCATTGTATAAGTGAAAATTTGGCGTTAAACAATAATCAGATCATTAAGTAAATCAATCAAAACATTTTAGCACCAGAGTACAGGATAAAGTCATCCAAGTTTTTCTGTACACATGAACCAATGAGTGACAAATACATTCCTCAGTATGTGTAACTGCTTAAATCACAAATCAGATGAAGTAATAAATGAAGAATAGGATTAACTTTGAAGTTGCCAGGGTATGCTCACAGGACTTAATATCTTGGTCGGTACATGTATACCGAGAGGGGCCCTCAGGAGTGAAGGACACAGCAGTCAAGTGTAACCAAACACCGGAAAATTGGTCAACTACTCGTGTTCATTACAGTAGATGATCGGGGAGGAATGGTCCCAAACCACAGGTTGTCAACTCAGCGAAAGGCCGATTGATTCGAAATGCCAGATCTGTTGTGCCAGGATATATAAGCAGAGTTTTTCATAAAGAAACACTACGCTACTGTGGGTTTATGAATAGATAGGCTAAGGGCGGAGTAAATTATAGCAGCACTGCTTTCTCTCTTTACTCCTTTGTGACGGTCTCTTTTTTTTTTTGGCAGTAGGTAATTTTCTTCCATCTTGAAGCACTTAAGCGGTAGTGTAATAATAGGGTGGAAAATTTGTTCAGCTAGGCCACCATTATGCCAAAAGTTTCTAAAGAGCCCTGATTTAATTGGCCGTTTAATTTTCACTTTTTTTTCGTCTACCGTTTGGGCTAACCTTTGAAAATATTGAAATTGCTTCTGACATTCCTGTCTTCTCCTGCCATGGTTGGACAGTGTCATGTCATGGAGATAAGAACCATGGGAGAATTCTTAAAGTTTCAAGTGGAAGATGCGCCA
The DNA here is from genome assembly GCF_032854445.1 of Liolophura sinensis. Lineage (NCBI taxonomy): Eukaryota > Metazoa > Mollusca > Polyplacophora > Chitonida > Chitonidae > Liolophura > Liolophura sinensis. Next base: position 32,966,401 of record NC_088300.1, on the reverse strand, counting down.
TACAAATTAGTTTCATTCGTTGGATACCAAAGGGCCCGGAGAAGTTTAAAATTGATAATTAGAGGTAAAAAGAGAGCTTCTAAGCTACCCCTACGGGAAAATATGGTAAAAATGTTGATATTATTTACACCAGGTTACGGGTCTCAGTGGGTGGTCGAACATATCTCCTCCCACACACAACTTCCCCAAGGAATTACACATCAGTGAGTCTTTGTCATTGACATTTAGGCCTGTTATTACTTGGGTGTTGGGCCCCCATAGCCACAATGACCCAGAAACCTCTCAGCAGCGCAGTGGCTGTGAGTTCAAGTCCAGGTCATGCTGGCTTACCCTCAGGCGATATGTGGGAAGGTCTAGCAGCAACCTGTGGATGGTCGTGGGTTTTCCCATGGACTCTGACCGGTTTCCTCCCACTGTAATGCTGCCTGTCGTCATATAAATGAAATATTCATGAGAACGGCATAAAGCACCAATCAAATAAGTAAATACTAGTACTTGGGTATGAAGTCCAAGTATACATAGTAAATGGAGGAATTGTCTAACTTTCATAGTTCTACATAGTTTTGACCTGTTTAGTTACATTTATGCTTGTGTGTAGAAGATATATACATTTTCACTTTGATACCTTATATTAGATGTGACTAAAAAACATGCATAATTAAGGTTATACCCCTTTAAAAAATGATTTGCGTGTCTACTCTCTGTCCACTTTTTGTCTGAAAGAAATTAGGAATGCTTTTTTTGTTTCAGTATTTAATGACATTAGATACATTTGTATACCTATGGAATTAGCTTACATCTAGACAGTTTATCCAGACAGAACTGCCACGGCTTTGTCAGACAGATTTATTAAGAGTTATTCACTTAATTTATACGGCATTTGTGTAAGTGGGAAGGTCTGCCAACAACCTGCAGATGGTCGTGGGTTTCCCCTGGGCTCTGCCCGGTTTCCTCCCAAAATAATGCTGGCCGCCGTCATATAAGTGAAATATTCTTGAGTATGGCGTAAAACACCAATCAAATAAATAAATAAGTATACGACATTTGTTATAAACAATTAAATCTTTCTACTAGATAGCCATATGTTGTCATGTTTTCTTGTCTAGGGCCCAGTATGAATTTTCCCTTGTGAACAAGTGATCTTATTCTTTAACTCAGGATGATATTTTGGATTTCTCCAATAGCTGCAGAAAAATAATTAAATGCACTGCTATTTTAAGTTTATAAATACAATAATAAAGTCTTTGGAAATAGGTTCAAAACCTTACCATTCACATGTTTGTATATTTATTAAATTTACTTTGTAATTTACTTTACTGAACAACTGAATTAGGAAAGTATGCATTCACGTATCTGTCATTGGGCCAGTCAGTTCTTAGAACTTGCCTCAGCAGTTTTTTCATTTAATTAAGATATGTCTTAGAGGTATGTGTGTCCTTTTTTTTTTTTTTTTTTTTTTTTTTTTTTTTTTTTTTTTTGTACTTGACAACCAATGCTGTAAGATCACACATGTACATCTCACTGCATGCCATCATTCACCCCAGTAATAATAACGGAAATAATGTGTAACCAATGAGTGGCTGTTTTTGTTGCTGCAGAGAACTGTGACTTGGAGTGTAAATATGGCTATGTTGTGGAAGAGACAGGAGAAGAAGTGTGCGAGTGTACCAAACCCCCTCATCACTGCTCCCGTCTGGACTCCTGCAAGAAGTACTGTGTCTATGGCTTCAAGAAAGCTCGCTCAGGCTGCCTACGTTGTCGTTGTAACAAGTGTCCTCCCTTCAACTGCACCAAGCGATGTCTCCATGGTTACCTGACCAATGATCAAAGCTGCACCATATGCAAATGCAAAGGTAAGAACTCAGAAATATAGAAATACCAATTACCATTCCAAAGACTGTTGACAGGAATACATTTAATGGGAGTTAAATTGAAATCACTAGAAGTTCTGATAAATAGAATAGTGGCAGAAGAAATTCCTGAACTGTTCATAGTGGAGAGGACACACACCAATGACTGTGTGTTCTGTGTTCTACTAATGTGTATATTTTTGTGTGTCTCCAGAATGCATTGATTATGGTTTCCTTTTACTTCATACCTGTATATTTGCCTTATTTGTTTATTTTCCTGTGTTAAAAATATCTGGAATTACGGGTTTATGCAACAGGAAATTTAGAGTTTGATCAAAAGTCTTTGTGTCTAATCTGTTCACAAAATATGCGTTAATTAAGCCCCAATTTTTTTTTTTCTCGTTTTGACTAATTCAGTAATTTATGCAGATTTAATAGAAAGATTCTTTTGTTATTGTACATGAGAGCCTTTGATCTTCAATGTAAACAAATGAACTTGTAACAATCAGTCGAAATATATTTTGGAGTCTAAAACTGTACATACTGCATTCAATTTGAACTCAGACTTCAGATTCGCTCAGTCTGTCATGATCCAAAACATAAGTTCAACAAAAACTAAAAAGTTAAATAAAGAAATGTCTTTGATTTCTGAACCTATTCCTGAGCCTAAGTGCCTGTGTGCAATATGTTTGAGCATGTCACAAACATCAGTGGTTACCAAGACCTGTCCTTGAATTGAACTATCATATTCCGATTATGTGGCAGACGAGGTTAAATTAAAGTGGCCTTCTATTAAATCGTCTGAATCATATTTCAAAAGCTTTTTCTGCAGTACAAAATTGCCTGTTTCTGTTTGACTTTGCTGTATGCTTAGTACATGTACATGTAGCTGTTCACATTTGTTTAGTAGAAATATTACAAGTTCTTGGTCAGCATGTGCTGTGAATGAATGGCAGGGATATGGTATGCTAGCTGCCTGCTTTCTTTTTTTTTCTTTTTTTTTCGGAGAGTGTTCATTTCAGCACTTGAAGTGTCCAGCACATGTATACAGTCTGAGTTGGTGCCAGACAGAATGTGTACAATGGTTTGTTGATAGAATCAGAGAATCACAGTTAAAACCCCGGACAGGAATGTTAAGTGTCTGTGTGCCTAACACAGAGTATCCCTCCACTTAATCCTGAAACACTATTCTCCTGTGGAAACTAATCTCCTGTGCTTTTTGTTTGGAGCTTGGATTGGACGGACAACTTTATCTTCTCCAGCCACTAGAGAGTTTCAATAGGGGAGAGCATTCAGTCGGCAGTTATTGAGGACTTGTACTCTGATCTCTGTTTACCCTCTTGATTAGGTGCTATTATGGAGGGAAGATCAGTGAGGGCTTGTGTTGGTTTCTGTCTGGCTAAGCTCAGCAGGATTATGTTTGTGTGTGAAACTCAATCCAAACATCTGGCTATTGGGGGTGTAATGAGATACAATTTGTAGTGTCACCTCTTTGCATGGTTCTAAGACTGCTACCTGAGGGGCACCTGTCCAGTAAAAAAAAAACAAATGGGACCCTGCCCTGGTTGGATGGGGTGGGGAATCACTTCCATCAGAACTGACTAGCCTGATGGTTCCCTGATAGGTAAAATTGGGTATGTTTTACCATCTGGCAGAGTTTGTTTTGGGGAGGTTTTGGCATTTGCGGCCAGCAATCTTTAGCGATGCTTCAGGATAAAAACCATTATTTTTTTCTGCTGCGGCTGTGATAAGTGATAGGACTTGAGGCAGTGTTTTTCTTCGCAGTATCGCAGTATCTCTCTCATACTGCAGGCTATGCTCTCATTTCAGGAGAGCAGACCTGCGGACCAGTCAAGAGCTAAATAAACAGCTTAATTCTGGTCCAGTCAGTGGAGTAAGGTGGTGTGCGTGGGAGTGTGACTAGATACCTCACTCTCTCTTGACTCATTGTAACACCTTTAACACCCAGATATATCGTAACTAAACTATTGGATAATAAATAGGCTCTGTATGCTGGATTTTTTCTTAGTTATAATTAAGACACACCTTTAAAAATTTGTGATTTGATTAAAGCCACTTATTTAGTTAGATATTAGAAAAATGAGATATAGAGTTGAAGTTTTGGTAGATCAATTCCTATTGTGTGGTATAAATTGTTGTGCGACAGTCTACATATATTAATTGTTTGCTTCAAGTCATGTTCATTTTGGTCTCCTTGACAGAAGCGCCTTGGTTGGTGGGTAACCGCCAGGCTAATCGTGTGACCCCTCCCCCAGAGCCGACCACACCCTCCTTACACTTCACTGAAGAGGGCCGAACCTGCCTTTCCCCCATGGGAAGGCGACACGATGATGGGGAATCGTGGCACGACGGCTGTCGGCGATGTTACTGTCACAGTGGCAAGGAGATGTGCTCCCTTATTACCTGCCCTTCCCCCAGGTGTACGAGCCCTGTGTTCAGGGTGGGGGACTGCTGCCCAACTTGTCCAGGTAAATGCTGGGGTTTTGTTTTTGTGTAGGTTAACCTAAAACTGGTGGATAAATGTATTTGTGTTGATCTGCCATTTTCCACAGTTTGACACTTTTCAAGGTCAGATGATTCTTCATTCACATGCAGTATCACTTAAATGAGTGTTTATTTGGTTAAGCGCTCTGCCTGCCCTTGCTCATCCAAAACCTGCCTTTATTCCTATTATTAAAAGAAATAAAATGTCTTCAGGTATTTCATGACAAAGTCGAAGCCCCAGGATCAAACCTGGGTTGGGTCATGCTAAAGACTTCATAAATGGTACTTGTTGCTGCCTCGCATGGCACAGTACTGAGAGGTTAGACTTAGAAAACCGGACTGGTTGGCCAGGTGACAGTATACTGTGACTGGGTGGGGTGGGGTGTCATATGGTGTCGTTGGCATGTTAGTTCAGTGGCAGCAGCACTTTGGATCATGGACTCATGAGTCTTGTCAAGTACGATGTTAAACCCCAAACATACATACATAATGCTAATGAAATAATTTACTCTTCTCATGACAGACATCAGTGTTCCCGCCGTTCCAGGGACAGGAGAACAGGAGCGCTGTGTCGCTGTGAGTGGGAACCATTACGCAGAGGGGGAGACCTGGCATTTAGATGAGTGTACCCAGTGTATCTGTCATGACGGAGGTGTGATGTGTGAAACACAGACTTGTCCCCCCCTTACTCTGCAGGTTCCCTGTCAAACTCAAGGACAGGTGTTGTCCTGTCTGCCCAGGTAAGGCTGGAAAATTTTTTTTTATTATTGTCGCTAATCTTCTAAATCTTCAACCTGTTCGACCTTTTAAAGCACTTTTTCAGCGGAATTTATGCAATTAATATGTTGTTGATGTCAAAAATGATTTGTCCGTGTCACTAAAGATGACAGTTTCATAAAAGTCTGCAGATTATTTCTCTACACTCCATAGTTCTCTCAGCACAATGACCCAGTGAGCTTCTCACCAATTGCAATCGCTGTGAGTTCAAGTCGACCTCATGCTGATTTCCTCTGCAATCATATGACAAGGATGGTCGTGGGTTTCCCCTCCCATTGTTTTCTCCCATCATAATGTTGGCCGTCGTCTTATAAGTGAAATATTCTTGAATACGACGTGAAATACTAATCAAATAAATAAGTTCTTTTCAGATCCACATTTTCAAATCCATGGGCAGAGTCGTGTTTTCATGCATGTTTATGTGTAATGGAACTCTGAGAACTACACATACATGTGTACATGTATACTTTTGTCTTCGCAGGTGGGATTAACATTCCAACCGAGCTCACCCCTGGTCTGGGAAAATGTACCTCCCCATCAGGGACCGTTTATAGCCACGGGGACGTGTGGCAGCCGACTTTGTGTCAAGGCTGTGTGTGTAAGCGGGGTCAGGTCCACTGTTTCTCCCAGACCTGTCCCCCAGCAACCTGTGATAAACCTGTCCTTAAGAAGGGACAGTGCTGCCCCAGCTGTCTCGGTAAGACTCTTTGAATATATATATTCTCTTAAATTCATGTCAATATAAATAACAGACAACAGCATTGAGAGAAAAACCAGAGCAGTGACAAAACTGTGATGGTTGTCAAATGGTCACACTTAGCTAGTGAAGTGCAGCCTCTTGGCAATTTACCTCATTTAGGATTTTATTTTAACTGTTCATGAGGACCTCAGTGGCTCAGTGAGCTAAAGTGTTGGTCTTAATGATGATGCAGCTGCGTGATCTGCCTCTGATCAGGATATAACTGCTTGACTTGAATCCAGTTTACACGGTTTTGAGCCGCTGTGGCGTACATCAGGAGGTTTCCTAGCTAATTGGGGTGAGACGATGGTTTACTCTGGGTATTCAGATTCTATTTATTTAAATTATGTACCTAAATTGAGAGCTTTTAACAAATATAATCTTATTGTATTCCACTTCAACCGCCTAAGGCAATTTTTAAGATACATGTAGGTAATTTTCTGACATATTGCATGAGTCTGTTTATGGCTGAAAAATCTCATAGTCAGGGGCCATGCTGAAAACTACTATTGGCATGGAACAAAATAGATACATATTTGTAGCCAATAGTTTTGTAAAAGGAAAGATTTTCAGGTTTACTTCTGGTGAAATCTGTTCATGTGATGAAGTGAAGTGATATAGAATCTCGCCTGTACATGTATGCTGTGTGAAAAATATCCGCAAGTAATGTTCATGATGATGGGCTCCGATGCTGTCCGTAGTTTTTCAAGAACATGACCTGTACATTGGTGCCTATGCTGCAAATATACATCAGATTTATTTTTCACGCTCACTGAAAAGCTCTAAAACCCATGTGTTGAATAATTACACTGTGGTGTCCAATTTCAGAGGGTAAAGTTAATGCTCTGTGCACACACCATGGTGTCCAGTTCAGTGCCGGTGAGCAGTGGCAGGAGGACAACTGCACCATCTGTCAGTGTAAGGATGGGGAAGTGTCCTGCCAGAGTACCGTCTGTCCTGTCTTACACTGCACCGTACGTGTCAAACAACCCACAGAGTGCTGCCCTGTCTGCCTCAGTAAGTCACCATGTTTTAACTCCTTTTTCCAATCTGCAATTTGGATTAAATGCCAAGTGTCAAATTATAAACTTGTACAGGTACATTCAGTTACGGCACCAACGCTCTTATTTATAATGTAAGGAATGGAGTTAGAAGAATCAGGACTTTGAGTTTCAGTTACTTTCAATTATTCTTGAGTCCTATTTTAGAAAATAGAAATTATAGACAATTTTGATCATTGAGGTCATGATGGGTTTCTTCTGCATACATTTACATGTTCAAGATACTCAAATGTAACCCAGGTTTCTCGTAACACTGGGTTGTTTTCTTTCACTTTAACCCTTGTTTTAAAAATGGTTTGTCCCCTTGCACAATATTCATTGAAGATCCACATATTTCAGATAACACTACGTATACGTTCCCTGCAAGAGATGATGGTCTTGTCCCTCCACCAGCTAATCATCCACCGGATCAGCTGGATCCAGACAAGGACGAAGGTATGTGCAGTACAAAAACCATATATACCAAGTTGGTAGTCATAGTCAGTGCTTACTGATTTGATTGGTAATCAGTGCTTACTGATTTGATTTGCAGTCAGTGCCTACTGATTAGATTTCTTGTCGGTGCTGACGGATTTGAATGATAGTCGTACAGTGCTAACTGATTTGATTTGTTGTCAGTGCTTAGTGATTTGATTTGTAGTCAGTGCTTACTGATTAGATTCTTGTCAATGCTGACATATTTGAATGATAGTCATGCAGTGCTTACTTATTTGCTCCTTGTAACATTTCTTTTGCTTGGAGATGATAGTATACAGAGTAAGCTTACCAGCCATGCTGCTTTCAGTGGCGCGGTGCTAGCTCACCAAAAACATTCTTGGTGCAGGTGCCCAACATTCCACAGTTATTTGTTGATCCCATGTGAGACCTTAAAGGATGGACTATTGCTGTAGCATATGGCCAGGGTTTGTCTATCGCATGTGAGACCTTAAGGGATGGACTATTGTTGTAGCATATTGTCAGGGTTTGTCTATCCCATGAGAGACCTTAAGGGATGGACTATTGCTGTAGCACATTGTCAGGGTTTGTCTATCCCATGTGAGACCTTAAGGGATGGACTATTGCTGTAGCACATTATTGGGGTTTCAGGAGCGTTGTTTCAGTGTTCTCGAATCAGTCTACAGGCAGACTGAAGGCAAACTAGTGGCTGACTTGTGGGTTGATGCAGGGTTGTTTTGCATGGTTATATGTATTTTACCTGTTGATCCTTGCCCTTCTGCCTGTGTATAACAAGAATTGAATCGCAGGATATAAATTGACTTATATCTTAATACACACTGCAAGTTAATGGTCAGTTATCACAAGGAGTATTCTCGTCTTGGGATTTTAATTAGGAAGAAATGTGAAGGATGTACAGGTAAAGAAGGGATGTGGAATTTGTTGAAATTGTGTGCTATGCATGTAGAAGTAATTTAGACAGTTCTGACAAACATCTTCTTGGTTTCATGGTAATGTACTTTAGTAGTGATACAAAAAGTGTATGTGGGCAGTACAAACAACTGTTAGGGCTTATTTTGTATGCATGTGCTTTGGCTTTTTCAATTCTGTGTGTAGATGTGACTCAGGCTCACTGGTTTCACATTCGTTGAGATTGAGTTGCACGGAGAAACACCACAGCAGATAAAATGAAAATCACTTAAAACTGGTCCACATTTAATGTTTCCTGGTTCAGGTAACTTAAGAATTTGTTTGATTCTTAGGAATTCTTAAGTAAACACAAAGTAATACTGGTACTTCAACTATATTTCCAATTACTGGTATTTGAACTGTTGAACGTGTATTTGTGCAGAAATGTGTTTGTTATTTTTTTTTTTCATGTGAAGTAGCATTAACAAGATTACTGGGTTGACTCTGTACTATCCCTGTCAAGATTATTAACATGTTTTACCTTAATTAATTTTTTTCTACTGGGTTTACGTATTTAAGCGTCTGTCCTGTAAATGACATAAAGAAACTAGCAGGAAGTTTAACAGGGTTACATGTATCCGTGCCAACAGTGCTGAGAGGAAAAAACAGATTTAGAGCAAAGATGTATGTTGAGGTGAGCTTATGAAGATCTGGAATTTTTTTACGACCCCTCTGATTCAGGTTTGTTGGCAGAGCCCAGACAAAAATACCACAACGTTGAGTCACATGCATGCAAAGTTTTTTTTTTTTTTTTACTGATAATCATCATCAAGTAAATTACAAGTCTAGGTGCAGTACATCGAAAGTGTCCAGGAATTGAGCTTTCTGGTGATAATTACTTCTCAGTGAAAGCTGCTCTATGGAAAATGTCCAGTAGCACCTTGACAATCTCCCCTTCATGCACTGAAGAGTGAACATATGGTTGTGGTGTTGGTGCACTTATACCAGCACTGGAATTTGAGGTAGATATTGGTTATCTTAACATACACAGGATTTTATTAAAGACAAAAGCCAATAATAAATATTATTGTATTTGGACCTAAATTCAATTTTGTCCATGTCATTTGGACTTATTTGGAGATTTGTTTCTTAAGATGCTTACACATGTAAGAGGAGACCCTGCTGGAAAAAAAAACAAGTGTAATACAAGTAATATTTTATCACTTTTGTACCATTGCAAAATTCAGGTCAAGTGCAGTATATTGTTATGAAGACTGTTCTCCTTTGCACAGAAATGCATCTTTCAGTCATTGAAGTTTTGGTTAAAGCAACACCTATCCATTACTAAGCTTGACAAAGTGACTAGCAAAAATGTATGGACCAAAAGATATCTGTGTAAGAAAGGGAGAAAAAAAAACTGGAAAACATCCAGACACACATATTTCAAGAAGCTCTGGCTGGGGTATAACCATACATAAATGAGGTTTCCAGTATAAAAATAAACAAAGAAAAAAAAAGAGCTTCTGTGTTGTTCAGATACTTTACTAGTCTCATCAGAAGTGGTTTCTGTATATTTACGCACCTGCGTTTATGGTGATGATATTTTAACGATACTTTTAATAGGATAATTGTTTTCCATAAATCAGCAGCAGTAGTTTTCTTGTGTGCTTCGTCCCATAGATGGCACAGTTAGACGATCTTTGATGACTATGCCAGGTTGCCTTGGCAAGTGGCTTAACTCTTGTTACAGAAGCTAAGATTGTAATAAAGTGACAGCTTTTCAAAGTCTTTTAATAATCACTGAAAAGAACAGAAAATGGTTAATTCTCTTCCACTCTTGTTTTTGGTTATGGTTATTTGAAAAATCAACAGTAAGGTCGAAGTTTGGTTTGATATTTAAATGTCAGACCAATTTCTTGCTAAATAATTCTTGATGCACCCCTCATGCTATCTGTACCAACCAGATTTTGGTGTATCTTTGTCCCAGTTGAGTAAATTTGGGTTAGATTGTGTGTGAAGTAAGGTGCCAGTTGCCCTAGGCCAGTATATCACTCCCACTCCATGGTGGAATGTAGGATCACCCCCACATGTGTAAACATGAATGGGGTCGCAGAGTCTGATGTTGGGGTCACCCAAATTGTTAGTACACATGGTTCAGTTTGATACTTTTATGTTGTTTTAGCTGCACAAGACCCTGCTATGTTTTTGTGACCTGAATTCAGTTTATTTGTCAATGGCATGTGTTGTGTTATGGCCTTTTGAGCAAAATTTTAAAAAAGGTAATGAAACAAAAATGCTTTTTGTAGTGATATGGCCTTTGTCTGGCTGCCAATCAAACTTAGAGGACTTCTTGGAAGTTTATTTGTAGAATTATATTTCACCGGTTAAGTGTGAGCATTTACCAAATATCAAACTGGCGTTGCTGCACTGGTTTTACCTTCCATTTCTCTTTTATTTGCCAAACTCAGTTCTTAATGGAACTGTGGCTGTAGTCTTTCTTTCCTCTTCTGTTATCACTGCTCGCATTGAAGTTCTTGTATTTAGCGGAAGTGTTATGTTCGGGACTTTAGAAGACCTGTACATATTGTGAAGTTTCAGTGTTAAAGATAATTGTGGATTGGTCAATCTCATGCATGTCAAGAACACAGCAGTTGCCTTTATGTGTTGATATACCTTTGTTGTTAAAGTCAGCTTCTCGATTGAAGAAGACCCATCATGAACTGAATGACAGGGATTAATTACAGTATCGTGGAAAAACACAATTTTCGTGTCTGAAAACAAGCTGAAATTGGCAATATCTAAGACATTCCCTTTATAGGATTTTGTGTTGATTGCACTCAGGCATGTCAGGCCCCATGGTGAGTGAATGGCCCATGTTAAAAAAGGAGATTGAAAAAGAATCAACTGATCAAACAGTCAAACAACAAACACACCAACATACTTAGTCGCAGCCAAAAACGCTAAATTTTAAGGGTAACTATAGATGACTTGTACCTTAGATCTGCAGACATTGAACTAAACATGTACTTTTTCTGTCCAGGACCGATAGAGAAGAGTCCAGAGAAGAAGAACTACCTGGTGGCTACAGCTGTCCTCGCTATCATTGTCTTCATCTTCCTCTTCCTTATCGTTGTCTTAGTCTACGTTGTCATGCGACAACGACGCACAGGCACCTTCAAGACAAAGATGGATCACAACATGCTGACGGACATCAAGATCCGCCCCAAGTCCACCAACCTTGACCTGCAGGGGGCCATGCCCTTCCTCTTCGAGCCCTCCTTACATTCTAAATCTTTGAACTGTGGGAAAATGCCTTCAGAGATCACACCTTTGACATCTAACAAAGACATGATGGGAAAGCCAGGTGAGGAGCAGGAAAAATCACTGTTGCCCACAGAGGAAGACGATGTGATATGGAGTAAACTGGTGTGTGGGACAATGCCAGAGCTTCCCAACAAGCTGCTGTACGAAACCTATAATAATGCGTAACGCGTCCAGAGGACAGCTGCTGTCATTGGTCGCTGGTGTAATGGAGTCAAGCAGACCGGGACAAGCAGAGCTGGATGGTTTAGAATGTTAAGCCTAGCCATGGTGGCCTAGGACAGAAAGTGATCGACTGGACAGCCTACTCTTCATGGTTGAAGAACAGTTCATTCTCAAAATGTTCTTGTCATATTGATTGTATTATGTAAATGTCCAGTGTTGTGAATTAGATAACTGCAGGTGCTTCTCAAGTCTACCATGAACAGGTCATGATGGCTGCATAGAACCGACTTGCTTTCAGGTAGATGTTGAATTTGATGCTCCACCAGTAGTTGCTACCTTCGACACAAGAAGCATTTCTGAAAACCTGTACCAATACCATGCATGTATGTCACGCTATTGGCATTGAACAGTATTTTGCTAAATTGGCTAAGTTATCTAGCCGAGTACCGAAAGTATATGGCAGATGTGGACTCCTAGAGAGGTAGTTCTCTGTCAGCACTTCTTTGTCAAGACAAATCCACTGGACATTGGAGTACAGCAGATGTGTGCCTGTCAGGATGGCATGATTTTGAAAAGGACTGATGGAATTATGGAGAAGAAGCAATCTCTGTGTAGGTGACTGCCAGCATAGCCTAAGCTTGGAAATAGGGGCCACAGCCACTGTCTTTGGTTGTCGTGGATACAGGTCATTCCATTTCTGTGTGTAGGTGAACCAGACTTGTGACTTCAGCCCGTATTGCTAAGCTTCTTCATATGTGTTTTTGGACAGTTTTATCAATAGTATCTCCTACATACATTGTATAATATGAACTGTGTATAATACCTTTTTACTTACCATTTCTTTAATATATTAAAGGTGGCAGTGCTAAAATTGAATAAGTTCCTTTAGCGATATTAAATGTACTGTTTTTTTTTTTTGTTTTTTTTTTTACATTTCTGTTGGCATGTTTGTGAATTGTGTTGTGGTCGTTGATTAGATGAATTTATGTATACGTATGTATCTTCATATATTTCGTGGCCAACAGGCCAGGTGTGACATAAGCTCTACATGTAGTGCAGTTTTGAGGTCAATCAAATGGTTTTTCAAGTGATTCATTTCCAAACTACTTGATGATTCAGGGAGGGTTTGTGTAACAAACTGAAATTGATAGGTTAGCAAGTCTTGTTTATTAGGTATTTTATGGACATATATATATATAAATATACGTTAAAAAATGTAAGTATATATCACCATGTTATCATAAGGTTATGTCTACATGTAGCTGCATGTGGATGTTTGTCAGTCGTGCTGTACATACTCCCATATATGTGCATATCAGATCTGTTTTGTGATTGAAATGACACAGATGTTTGAAGAGATTGAAATTCAAAAACCGGAGTTTTGAAAAAAAATGTTCAACCCATGACACAGACAGTTAGTGTTGTTTCTATATTTGGCACATCTTGATTATTATTCTTCAGCAGTGATTATGCAGTTGACTTGTAAGCAGACTACATGAGAATCTGACAGTAAGTAATTTATAACTTAATATGGTTAAAATTTACTGTATTTCACCTTAAGCTTGGTGTGTAAAAATGCACTTTACGTGTAAAGACCATAAAATGATACTTTTGATACCAACACTAAAGTTCCTCTGAGTACAAATTAATCCGACATCACAGAAAACTCTTAAGTGGCCCCGTAGGGTCGATGAATAAATTAGAATTAAGCAAAGTGTGTAATTTGAAAAGTGCTAAACTTTAGGTGAAAATTTTACAGTAGGTTGATAGTAACAAAATAGCTATACAAGTGCTTAAATAGTTGTACAGGAGCCCATTCCATCTGTGCAGCCATTGGCTGAAAAGATTTCATGTAGCAGAGGCTCATGGTAATTGTATACTTTAACTGTCTCATACACAGATATTGTGGGGATGAATACATTTACCACTAGCAGGAGAAATGGTCCAGGTCGAACCCTTTAGAATTGACAGAAACAATTGAATTGATGATTTTTTTTTTCTCACAGAGTAGCAAAATGGAAGAACTGATAAAACCACAGCAAGGTTGTCACTAATGATTTAAACCTCCAAAAGTTTTATACTTTTATATTAATCCTGCAGATCATGCCATAAATTTGATAATACTCCAAAAAATCTGCATGCATTTTTGGTACTTGTATTAAAAGAAATTTAAACTCTTCGTAGACTCTTGGTATTGCGCAGAATCAGAGCCCCATAAGGTTAAAGTTCCATTTTCTGGCCTGTAAACTGTCTTATCACTGAAAAAGCACTTTCTGAACATTTCAAACATCCAGGTACTGTTGGCAGTTTTTTTTTGTAATGTTATTTTACAAAAAAAGGGCTGTCTGTTGAAAAATTCTTGTCTTCAAAATGAAGTTTCTTTTTTTCTTAAAACCGCCTTGAAACCTTTATTGTTGATGATATATTTGAAGTGCTAAGTTGATGGGATATATGCATTGTTTGCTGTGCAAATGGAAATCAAAGAGCCATGGTTGTTTCACCCAACTTGACAGGGTTGATTGTTGTTATGTTTTGTGTCCTGGTCGCACAAGGTTGATGTAATGTTTACTACTCCAAGAAAACGGGAATAGATGTATATTTTGGTACATGGTTTTTGCGAATAACTAGAGAAGTGTTTATTGCTGTTGAATCTGGTTGTTTGTTGTTGTTGTTGTTGTTGTAACCTTCATTCCGTATAAACATCTCTGGAATACAAAAACTTTAACCTAGAATTTATTGATGGAATTTTTTTTTAAATTTGGTGCTGTGTGGAAAAAAACAACAGCGATATGTGATTTAAGGTTGCTGAATAACCAGTCCGTGGTATTTTATCCTCAAATGTACATGTAGTTTGGTATCTTGTTGATTTTCAATCACCAAGTACCATCTTAAATATCATGGTCAAATTTCACAGCAAAAAGCTTAAGTATAAATCGATTTTAGCGGTGAACGACTCTGAACCATATTTTTACCTTCTAGAGAAGGCATATGTGTATTTTTGCATATTAGTAAAATTTATTTTTAGGAAAAAATTGGATTTGGATTATTGATGGTAGATTTTTAGAAAATGTCTGTTTTCGAGATTAATTATATATGAAGTCATACAGTTTTGGGTATAATGGCTACTGCAATGTGCGTTTAAGGAAGTGTGCTGGAAAAGAAAGATTGTTCAGTTTTAATCCATCTCAACATTTTAAAATTGCCTTATTTATCAGGATGTTAACAAAGTGGCCCCTTTAAAGGCTTGATAAAAAATTTCCTTCATTTCTTGCAATTTTTGATTGGGACAGCCTCTGGTTTTCAACTATTTCTATTAATATTGACCAAAGATTTCAAATCTTTTACAAGAATTTTCATTACTAGAAAATATTCAAGTGCTGGTTTCTGTTATTGCTTCTAATCAAGTAATCAAGAATTGTTTTCATTGAAGTGTGTTTTTTTTTTTTTTTTTTTGGTTTTTTTTAAACATCTTCTACAAGATGTTTACCTGAGAAGTGAATCTATCAAATTGGAAAGTTTGAATCATGTGTAATCTCACAAGTTACTCAACAACTGATACATTTGATTTCATTGGCTTTGCAGTTTTGGGGTTTTTTTTCAGTGTAATAGCTTAACTATGATTTGGGTCTATGTACGTGGGGCCATTTGAACAAAGCCACGATGGGAAATTTCTCCTTGTTTCCTCTTGCACATTTATTTGTCAGATTTTGTACATAGGTTTTACACTTTGGTTTACTTGTATTCGACTCAAACCAAATTTGGTTCTTTGTAATGATAATTTGTAAACAGCCAATAAGTACTTATTATGTGAACAATTTCATCGCGAATGGTGTATAAATTTGTTGCCTGGGCTATATGTTACATGCAAACGGTTCTTTATTTTTATTTTACTCGTTCAAAGGCAAGATACTTTTGCTAAGCAAAGGTTATTGAAAGGATCACGCGCCAGCATGAATTCTGGAGTTCCAGTTGGTTAGATATTGCAGGAATCTTCTAGAACTTGCTGATCCTTTCGCACTTATGCCAACACAGTTTGTTTCTCCATGTTCAGGATACCACCATCGACTAAGTGGCTGGTGTTATGGAGCCTTAGCGATACTGATTGACTCTTGGTGATTTACGCTTTCTGGACCATGTGTTGCTTTCGTTATTTCACTGTCTCGCCTTGTCTAACAAGTGGTCTTCTTATATTTACATTACATTTTTGTGCTTTAAACAAGTCTATGTATTAAAGATCATAGCAGCACAATAAACTTCATCTTAAAGCAAAATTTGGGCATTGTTTTCACTGATCGTTTATTTTATATAGGTGGTTACCTTCATCGACCTTGGAGCGCACAGCCATGCACTACGATTTATTTATCTGATTGACGTTTTACCCTTTACTCAATGCATTACAAATGATGTGTGCATTTTGTTTTTAAATCTATAAATCAACTGTTCAGTAATTGTTAAATATCCAAGCCTGAAATGGGTTTATATTATCTTCTTCATGTGCGTTGTCAAATAATATCTACACATTGAATTTAAACCTATTCTTGGGTGCAATGCAAAACACCACTCAAATAAATAATTAAAACATAAACAGTTGTATTATCAGAAATAATTGGATGGGACCTGGAAATGCGGTGAACCTTGTCATCAGCATTCATATGATTAAAGTTTCCACAGTTTGCCAACAGTTAATCTGGTGACAAATACATGTGTAAAGAGGACAAGAGTTGTTTCTTCCTATCGGCTTCAAGAGAAGTAATGTCTCAAATTACAAGGAATGTTGTTACCTGTGATCTGTAAGATGGCGTGGAGTGTGATTGGAGTGTGGCAGTAAGTGTGGAGTCTGACAGTAAGAGTGGAGTGTGACAGTGTGAGATTGAGATAGCATGGAGTTTCACAGTAAGATTTGTGGTTAATTGGAGTGTGGCAGTAAGTGTGGAATGTGACCATGAGAGTGGAGTGTGACAGTGTGGGATTGTGACGTGTGGCGTGTCACAGTAAGAGTGGAGCATAATTGGAGTGTGGCAGTAAATTTGGAGTGTCACAGTAAGAGTGGAGTGTAATTGGAGTGTGACAGTAAGAGTAGAGTGTGACCATGTGGAGTGTCACAGTAAGCATGGAGTGTAATTGGAGTGTGGCAGTAAGGGTGAAGTGTGACCGTAGGAGTGGAGTGTGATAATAGGTGTGGAGTGTGAGATGTCACAGTAAGAGTGGAGTGTAACTGGAGTGTGGCAGTAAGTGTGGCGTGTGACCGTAAGAGTAGAGTGTAATAGTAAGGATGGAGTGTGACAGTAAGAGTGGAGTGTGATTGTGTGGTGTGTGACAGTAAGTGTGGAGTGTGATGGAAAGTTTGGTGTGTACCAGTAACTGGGGAGTCTGATAGTAAGTGTGGCGTGCGACAGTAAGTGTGATGTATGACTGTAATGTGTGACAGTAAGTGTGGAGTCTGATAGTAATGTGTGGCGTGTGACAGAAAGTGTGATGTATGACAGTAAGTGTGGTGTGTGACAGTAAATGTGGAGTCTGATAGTAATGTGTGGCATGCAACAGTAAGTGTGATGTATGACTGTAAGTGTGGTGTGTGACAGTAAATGTGGAGTCTGATAGTAATGTGTGGCGTGCGACAGTAAGTGTGATGTGTGACAGTAAGTGTAATGTGTGGAATCTGATAGTAATGTGTGGAGTATGATGGTAAAGTGTGCAGACTGATAGTGTGGCGTGTGACAGTAAGTGTGGTGTGTTACAGTAAGTGTGGAATGTGATGGAAAGTTTGGTGTGTTACAGTAAGTTTGGTGTCTGAGAGTAAGTGTGGCATGCGACAGTAAGTGTGATGTGTGACAGTAAGTGTGGAGTCTGATAGTAAGTGTGGAGTCTGACAGTAAGAGTGGAGTGTGAGATTGAGATAGTGTGGAGTTTCACAGTAAGAGTGGTGTGTAATTGGAGTGTGGCAGTAAGTGTGGAGTGTGACCATGTGGAGTGTCACAGAAAGCGTGGAGTGTAATTGGATTGTGGCAGTAAGGGTGGAGTGTGACCGTGAGAGTGGAGTGTGATAGTAAGAGTGGAGTGTAATTGGAGTGTGACAGTAAGTGTGGAGTGTGACAATAAGTGTGGAGTGTCACATCGGGTGTGAAGTGTGACAGTGTGGAGTGTGACAGTAAGAGTGGAATGTGACAGTAAATGTGGAGTGTGACCGTAGGAGTGGAGTGTGATAATAAGTGTGAAGTGTGACAGTGTGGAGTGTGAGATGTCACAGTAAGAGTGGAGTGTAACTGGAGTGTGGCAGTAAGTGTGGCGTGTGACCGTAAGAGTGGAGTGTAATAGTAAGGGTGGAGTGTGACAGAAAGCGTGGAGTGTGATTGTGTGGTGTGTGACAGTAAGTGTGGAATGTGATGGAAAGTTTGGTGTGTGACAGTAACTGGGGAGTCTGATAGTAATGTGTGGCGTGTGACAGAAAGTGTGATGTATGACAGTAAGTGTGGTGTGTGACAGTAAATGTGGAGTCTGATAGTAATGTGTGGCATGCAACAGTAAGTGTGATGTATGACTGTAAGTGTGGTGTGTGACAGTAAATGTGGAGTCTGATAGTAATGTGTGGCGTGCGACAGTAAGTGTGATGTGTGACAGTAAGTGTAATGTGTGGAATCTGATAGTAATGTGTGGAGTATGATGGTAAAGTGTGCAGACTGATAGTGTGGCGTGTGACAGTAAGTGTGGTGTGTTACAGTAAGTGTGGAATGTGATGGAAAGTTTGGTGTGTTACAGTAAGTTTGGTGTCTGAGAGTAAGTGTGGCATGCGACAGTAAGTGTGATGTGTGACAGTAAGTGTGGAGTCTGATAGTAAGTGTGGAGTCTGACAGTAAGAGTGGAGTGTGAGATTGAGATAGTGTGGAGTTTCACAGTAAGAGTGGTGTGTAATTGGAGTGTGGCAGTAAGTGTGGAGTGTGACCATGTGGAGTGTCACAGAAAGCGTGGAGTGTAATTGGATTGTGGCAGTAAGGGTGGAGTGTGACCGTGAGAGTGGAGTGTGATAGTAAGAGTGGAGTGTAATTGGAGTGTGACAGTAAGTGTGGAGTGTGACAATAAGTGTGGAGTGTCACATCGGGTGTGAAGTGTGACAGTGTGGAGTGTGACAGTAAGAGTGGAATGTGACAGTAAATGTGGAGTGTGACCGTAGGAGTGGAGTGTGATAATAAGTGTGAAGTGTGACAGTGTGGAGTGTGAGATGTCACAGTAAGAGTGGAGTGTAACTGGAGTGTGGCAGTAAGTGTGGCGTGTGACCGTAAGAGTGGAGTGTAATAGTAAGGGTGGAGTGTGACAGAAAGCGTGGAGTGTGATTGTGTGGTGTGTGACAGTAAGTGTGGAATGTGATGGAAAGTTTGGTGTGTGACAGTAACTGGGGAGTCTGATAGTAAGTGTGGCGTGCGACAGTAAGTGTGGAGTGTGATGGAAAGTTTGATGTGTGAAAGTAACTGGGGAGTCTGATAGTAATGTGTGGCGTGCGACAGTAAGTGTGATGTATGACAGTAAGTGTAATGTGTGGAACCTGATAGTAATGTGTGGAGTATGATGGTAAAGTGTGCAGATTGATAGTGAGTGTGGAGTGTGACAGTAAGTGTGGTGTGTTACAGTAAGTGTGGTGTGTTACAGTAAGTGTGGAGTGTGATGGAAAGTTTGGTGTGTTACAGTAAGTTTGGAGTCTGATAGTAAGTGTGGCGTGCGACAGTAAGTGTGATGTGTGACCGTAAGTGTGGAGTCTGATAGCAAGTGTGGAGTCTGACAGTAAGAGTGGAGTGTGAGATTGAGATAGTGTGGAGTTTCACAGTAAGAGTGGTGTGTAATTGGAGTGTGGCAGTAAGTGTGGAGTGTGACCATGTGGAGTGTCACAGTAAGCGTGGAGTGTAATTGGAGTGTGACAGTAAGTGTGGAGTGTGACAATAAGTGTGGAGTGTAACAGCGGGTGTGAAATATGATGGTGTTGAGTGTCACAGTAAGAGTGGAATGTGACAGTAAGTGTGGAGTGTGACAGTAAGTGTGGAATGGTAATAAGTGTGACAGTGTGACGTGTGAGATGTCACAGTAAGAGTGGAGTGTAACTGGAGTGTGGCAGTAAGTGTGGAGTGTTACCGTAAGAGTGGAGTGTGATAGTAAGCATGGAGTGTGACAGTAAGAGTGGAGTGTGACAGTGTGGAGTGTGATAGTAAGGGTGGAGTGTGACAGAAAGTGTGGAGTGTGATTGTGTGGTGTGTGACAGTAAGTGTGGAGTGTGATGGAAAGTTTGGTGTGTGACAGTAAATGTGGAGTCTGATAGTAATGTGTGGCGTGCGACAGTAAGTGTGATGTATGACAGTAAGTGTAATGTGTGACAGTAAATGTGGAGTCTGATAGTAATGTGTGGCGTGCGACAGTAAGTGTGATGTGTGACAGTAAGTGTAATGTGTGGAATCTGATAGTAATGTGTGGAGTATGATGGTAAAGTGTGCAAACTGATAGTGAGTGTGGCGTGTGACAGTAAGTGTGGTGCGTTACAGTAAGTGTGGAGTGTGATGGAAAGTTTGGTGTGTTTCAGTAAGTGTGGAGTCTGATAGTAAGTGTGGCATGCGACAGTAAGTGTGATGTGTGACAGTAAGTGTGGAGTCTGATAGTGGGGCGTGTGACAGTAAGTGTGATGTATGACAGTAAGTGTGATGTGTTATAGTAAGTGTGGAGTATGATAGTAAGTGTGGCGTGCGACAGTATGTCTGATGTATGACAGTAAGTGTGGTGTGTGATAGTAAGTGTGGTGTGTGACAGTAAGTGTGGAGTCTGATAGTAATGTGTGGAGTGTAATAGTGAGTGTGACGTGCAACAGTAAGTGTGGTGTGTTACAGTAAGTGTGATGGAAAGTTTGATGTGTTACAGTAAGTGTGGAGTCTGATGGAAAGTTTGGCATGCAACAGTAAGTGTGATGTATGACAGTAAGTGTAATGTGTGACAGTAAGTGTAGAGTCTGATGTGTAATGTGTGGTGTGCGACAGTAAGTGTGATGTATGACAGTAAGTGCAATGTGTGGAATCTGATAGTAATGTGTAGAGTATGATGTGGAGACTGAGAGTGAGTGTGATGTGCGACAGTAAGTGTGGTGTGTTATAGTAAGTGTGGAGTGTGATGGAAAGTTTGGTGTGTTACAGTAAGTGTGGAGTGTGATGGAAAGTTTGGTGTGTTACAGTAAGTGTGGAGTCTGGTGGAAAGTTTGGTGTGTGACAGTAAGTTTGATGTATGACAGTAAGTGTGATGTGTGACAGTAAGTGTGGAGTCTGATGGTAATGTGTGGAGTCTGATAGTGAGTGTGACGTGCAACAGTAAGTGTGGTGTATGACAGTAAGTGTTATGTGTGACAGTAAGTGTGGCATGCGACAGTAAGTGTGATGTGTGACAGTAAGTTTGGTGTGTGATAGTAAGTGTGAAGTCTGATAGTAAGTGTGGCGTGCGACAGTAAGTATGATGTATGACAGTAAGTGTGGAGTCTGATAGTAATGTGTGGAGTTTGATAGTGAGTGTGACGTGCGACAGTAAGTGTGATGTATGGCAGTAAGTGTGATGTGTGACAGTAAGTGTGGCGTGCGACAGTAAGTGTGATGTATGACAGTAAGTGTGGTGTATGACAGTAAGTGTGGTGTGTGACAGTAAGTGTGGAATTTGATAGTGTGACGTGTGACAGTAAGTGTGATGTATGACAGTAAATGTGATGTATGACAGTATGTGTGACAGTAAGTGTGGCGTGCAACAGTAAGTGTGATGTATGACAGTAAGTGTGATGTATGACAGTAAGTGTGGAGTTTAATAGTAATGTGTGGGGTGCGACAGTAAGTGTGGCGTGCGACAGTAAGTGTGGTGTATGACAGTAAGTGTGATGTGTCACAGTAAGTGTGGAGTTTGATAGTAAAGTGTGGAGTCTGATAGTAAGTGTGGCGTGTGACTGCGCACAAGGCATTCATATTCAGTTTTTAAATAGTCACGGTTCGCAGACCAACATAAACCCAAGCATTCGGACAAGCAACTGAAGAAATATTCACAAATATTCTCTACTCTAAAGCTCTGACCTGGGCCGTGTGTTGGAGCTGTGAAACGGGACATAAATTCCACATGTGATGAGACTACAGGCCTACCAAAATTACATGTAACTTATGTAATATGTAACAGTATTATCGTTAATAGGGATTACACTTTCTGAATATAAACGTAATATTCCACATGTAATTTGGACCTACACAGAGGTTTACTCTTCTGTGTATGTGAAAAATGATATGGATTCTCACTAAACCGAGCGCAGGAACCCACGCATGTATACATATATAAAGGTATATCTGTGCTAAATTTGTATAGCAGTGAACCTGTTGTCCCCAACGGCTGACGATTAACTCTGACTGTACAATCTAAATATTCGTTCTGGTTAAACTGAGGCCTGCCAGCTCACACGTACATGATGGCGGAACGTTATGTCTTGTAATCTCGTCACATGATAACCATTCAGCCGTGAATCACTTCTAATCGGTGATTTATTAAGGATATGCGTGAACGTGATTAGCGCCAAGGTGATTACCACCATGCTAGACTCAAACGTCTGTATGACGAGAAGACAGGTGTAAATAAAACAACTATACAACCGCAGTGTTTTTCAAAATTATGTTTGTTAATAAGTTTTGGATGAAAATGCCATAGACGCTGTTTAAAGAAGATACTTGATGCTACATGCCATTTAGCTAAATTTATAAATAAATTTTGCATCTAAACGCGATAAAAATAATATAAAGAGTATACTTGATGTCAGACATGCTGCGTGCAGATTTAGTGTTTACACTGGAACTAAATGGGGTAAAATATATGTATAAAAACACATATTAGGCGTTCTTTAGATAAAGTTTCTTGAATTAAGAACCGTTGGTATCCAGTAGGCGGACTAAATATAGACCTACCAAGGTATACATATTAACTCCTGATCTGACACTTGCACTGTATACGAAGCTCACGTTCAAGAAATCTGCAAAAAAGTAATCTGAAGAAACAATTTGAGCCAATTATAGGTTATAGGTTACGCCGAAGGGCATAAATTAGCCCTGGCAGGAGCTGATGTTTTTCTCTTAATTTGCGGGAACAAGTCAAATATTTACTTTTGCTAACGCGTCAGCTGAAGCGTAGGAGAAACGTATTCATATACTGAAACGAGATCTGCAACCACCGGTTGATAGCACGCGTGGGCAAAAACTAAAGATTTGACGGACCTAATCAACGTACTTAGGTACATGGTGACCATGCTGGGCCTGTACTAACCAAGGTTGTTATGGCTGCACCGGTGGTTGGGATTGCCTTATGCCTCTGCTGGTTTTATCATCATACGCGCAACGATGCACAGATGCTCCAACAGAACAGCTGCAATATCTTCTAAAACAAGCACCGAAATCTCTCCATATCGCACCAAACACTGTTTCGGCATTCGCGGAATTTGGTTAGATACTCTGGTCTTTTAAGATGAAGCTATATGATTCCATACACACGATAACATATATTAAAAAAATCCAAAATCCTCAACAGGTTTACTTTTTTATACGCAAGAATTGGAATAATATCAAGTCACGAAATACAAGAACATCCGCTTGGGGATGCCAGAATTTATCTGCGTCGTTATCTTGCAGATAGTTGGATGACTTAGATCGTGGAGATATAGTGTCACCATCCAGCCATAATGTTTACCAGATAGAAGCGAGCTCACGGACATGGACAAAGTAAAGTTGATGTTTTAAACAGCAGAAATTTTTTTTTATCACATGGCTGCCAGTTACATGACTGCGATGACAGATAATAAACATCCATAAACCTCTCATAGTCATCATGGCACAACTTCCGGATTACCATTTGCGTACGTCGAAAGTACGGGCTGGCGAAGATGTACAGAAACATTACATTTTTGAAAGACGTCTTATTATTCACCAGGAACATATTATATCCTTACCAAAAGTTCCCAGCCACCAGGAGTAGCAGTTCTGTTGTCCTAATGATTCGTGGAGAGGCTATGTTTTCCCGAACAAAATTTCGACAAGTTAGGATTTCAGTTAATTACTGTCACTAAGCAAGTTTGGAAAGGTTTGTGTACAAATACATCTTGCTGAAGGCAGTGTCCTTCATAACGATATGTGACGTGTATGACCATTGCCTAATTTGCATAGGCAAGTTTTCGATACCTGACACTTCCTTACGACCCAGTAATACACAATGAAGGGTTGTGGATAAAATGGAAGTTCGTACACAGACGCACAAATATAAATATACCGAAACTTCATCAGTTATAGTTAGATAATTGCTTCCGATAATTACTTGACACATAACTTACATGGATATGTGTTAAAAATGAGCAATGTCTAGACATCGTTTGCATTAAATTTTCACAGTTTCCTACCAACCAATATTGTTTGTATACTATACATAGCAGGCACATACAGAGGGCAAGAGATGTTACATCAGACGCCTCGGCCCTCAGTACGGCCTGTACATCCGTGTATCGGGTTGAGCAAAGTCCTTTACAGAAGTGTAAGCCTTTTGTCAGGCGAGTGTGGAGGAAATCTCACCATTAAACGGGTTCTCTTTGACACATGAATATGGGCAAATATTTGCAGTTGAGCTTTTAATATTAGGCCTATATCGATATCAAGTGTGTGTGACAAATGTGTTATCTCATGGACAAAGAGCTATTGTGCCACACACCTACTAAACATCACTTACTTAATAAGTTCGCGAACCTTTACCAAGACCGTTGTTCTCTTTTGTCGAATTCAGGCAGGACAAAAGAATCTCTTCTCGTTGACTTCGAGAGAACCCAAAGTCCCGCGAAATGACTTAAAACTGGAACGATGTTACTTGTTATGATATATGGAGGGTGCTCTGGTTTTACTCTGTATGCTGTACGTCTTGAAGTATGTTGTACTCCTGTACAAACCGGGATTCTCTTCGTGGATTAAGCATCCCCGAGGCGGCCCCTTTGCATTGTTTTAATGTAATTATATCCTAAATGTGCTGACAACACAGCAAGTCGAGTAATTCAGTCTAGACCAGTGACGTCTAATATATTGCAGTTAACATCATTGTCTTATTCTGCTCAAGCTATTGTGCTGGGGGCATGTAATTTGCTACTTTTTAAGCATTCACATGAACAGTTAGAATAAACCCTTAACTGGAGTAAATTAACAAGAGACCGAATTTCCCTGGTTGAGTGTAACAATTTGCCAGATATTACAATGTCGTCGCTGCTTGGGATTTACTCTCTGTGCTGAGCGTCTTTAATTATAACGTAGTAATATAAGTGTGGAGTGACAGCGTGTGTTCGTTTAAATCAAAAGGTTCTTCTCACAAGGGTTATGTGTCTCCATGTGGTGGAGCATGTGGCGATGGGAATTTTCGGAGTGCACCTCTGCAGATAAAATCGATTTACGAGAACTGATTAAACATATACATAAAATGGCCTATTGTGATGGAAGAAGTGCTTTCTGACATATGCATTACTTTTCATCATATAAATAAATATTAGACGATGCCATTACGCGTAATCCAATTGTAGGCCTACACCATATACTTCAAGCAAATGACACAACAGTCCCTTGTTATATACCAGATAAAGCCATGCAGGTGAAGATATACCCAACAAAGTACCCATTTACAATTAGATGTATATATGCTTAAGTACGAGTGTGGAAATACGTACCGCTAGCTGATGAGCGATTATAGTACAGGCTGTATATTATACTAGTATCTACTCCTGCTAACAATTTGTGGAGTCAAGTCAAAAATGAATGAATGAATGCTTGGGATTTTACGTCGTGCTCAACAATTTTTCAGTCATATGACGACGAATACTCAATAGGTGTGTGGACGTATAATGTGTCTTCTTGTAGCAGGGCGGGTCCATGCGGCCAAAGCGCTGCCGCTACTGAGGTATCATGCCGAAAACGCCAGATATGAGACCTCTTCCAATCACATTATATTAACACTGGGCCAATCGATCCGTTTTCCTTGCTCTAATCCCTCAGTGCTGAGCGCCAGGCGAGGCAGCAACAAGTACCATTGTTAAAGTCTTTGGTCTCGGGTCTTCCGGCTTCGAGATATTGCAAAAAGACTTACCCGCATTTTGTTACCACTGAATTATAAGGATCCCATAATACTGTAATAACTTTATGTCTATAGCCTACTCTTTATTGGGGTTATGTTGGAACCGAAATCAATGTTGAATAATGTGGTGGCAACGTAATACTCTCAAATGGCAAGAGACGTATAACGTACAGCATTCTGGGTACTGTAAATTTAGTCATCCAATCAGACATTCGCGCGCCAGTCGTCAACCAAGATGGACGTTCAATAATTGATGTTAATAATCGCAAAAGCCAATTCCCAAGGCAACTTTCAACGCAAACTACTAAAAATACAAAGAAAGTATTTATAAAGCATGAAAATAAGGCGGGCTCATGCAAATAGAAGCAGTCAACAGTTTCCAACGATGACTATGCACCCTTTATATTTAATTAACAATACATCGATGTGTATCACAATAAGAATTTCTCCATGCATGCAGAAATTATACCTTTGAAAATGTATGAACTTTTCCAATCTTCAAACTACTTGATGTTCTGCATGTTATACGGATTCGCCTAATAACAAAGACTCTGTAATACCGATTTGTACCTGGCTAATTAAGTTGCACTGGCCTATAGGATTTGTTAGCTCCTTTCTTTATTCATCTACGGTACACCATTATACAGTAAATCCGAAGGTATCCGACGCCACGCTCAAACCTTACCTTAAGCCCTGGGAGGATTTTGTCATCGGTGCTATATATGCCCTATTTAAGACTTTGGAGCATGTTCAAGTTAAAAAGTCAATTCCTTCAAGTCTCTCTTTGTCCCAACAGCGGATTCATTTAAGAAATGGAGACAAATCCATCACGTTCCTCGCGACGTATGGATTAGGGCTTTTCATTCCATGACCACAGTCAGAGAAGATCCCTGTATTTATACACAAGGCGCCCGAATTTGGTTATTAAACTGTCACGACTGGCAGAAACTAATCCAGTCTAACTTTAATCCCGTTCAGTGGGATACAAAAAGAGATATTCTCAATACAAACCCAGGGCTAATCACCTGCTAAGGCTTTGACCATGACGTGTTCGACCTGTGAAATTTGATATTGCTCTGTATCCCATTCGTGATGGGTGTATATGAGAAGCAGTCTTCTTGCTGGTTGAAAAACAGCTCAGAACACTTCCATAGATAAATATCAATATAACTTTCAGTTTTTGAATTTACCAATTTAGAATCACTAAACTGTAAAAGAACATTTTGATCCTGCTTATAGCGTGTCAATGTTACACCCTTGAAATGCAGCACCAAGCTTTATTACTCGATCTGGTGTCGTTCCTTCTATGCACGTGTCAGGCTTAATTCGCTGATTTGAACATGGAAATATGGAAAAGTGACGGAAAAATTATACAATTATAGAACCACAGTTTGTTTCACCAAAGGTTAATATCACACAAACAGATTTTAGATCAAAATGCGGACGACAACATTTATAGAAAATATTTTGAAAATATATTTATCCTGTAAGTAGATCTATAATTACATTTGAAACAAAACTGCCTGCATGATGTCTGAACGAAATGGGGACAAATATTAAGACATATTAGGCGGTTTCTCGCATTTCTATTTTTCTTTTCTTCTTATTATGACGTCGAAAATACATTATTTTTCTTCAAGGATCGTTGGCATAGAGTCCGCCGACTAAATATAAACCAAGGTACGCGTATCTATACGTTCTTCAACCCACACGTACACCGCACAAAGGTCTTTTTCAATAAATCAGCCAAAAAAAAAACGTCTGAAGAAACAAATGAACCGCTCACAGGTTAGGCTTCCTTGGAGATCATAAGGTAACCCCGGTGGCAGCTGATGATTTTCCCTTTTATTATTTTTACGTTTATTACTGTGTCAGAAGAAGAGGAGAAACGGATTCATGATTCAAATGAGATCTGCAACCACCGGCTGATAGTGGTGGGATCCAAACAGCGAAAGATTTGGGAATCATTATCAATGTATTGAAGGTGGGTAGCTAGGGCCAACCAAACTTGCTATACAGGCGTATTCGTGGGAGCAGTGTACCCATTGGTAGATGACGAGGTTTCTTTCAGGACGGAATTACCTTTCGCCTCTGCTGGTGTTATCATTATTCGCGGACAGATGCTTAGATGCTCCAAAAAACAGATCCAGCAAGCATCGAGCCCTTTCCAGATCGCACCAATCAGTTACAGCATTCGCGAAATTCGGTTAGGTAGGCCCGCGTACTCTGGTCTTCTAAAGATACCCAAGAATATTTCACTTATACGACAACGGTCAGCATTATAGTGGGAGGAATCTGGGCAGAGTTCGTGGGAAAAAAAGACAACCATCCGCAGATGGCTGGAACACCTCCCCACATATGGTCATGGAGGAAACCAGTATGAGCTGAACAACCGCAACCTCTTTTAAAATGATGTTACGATGCCATACATGCCAACGTAAAAAAAAATCCAAAATTCTCGACAGGTTTATTTCTTGTAAGCAAGAATTGGAATAATATCATGTCACGAAATACAAGAACATCCGCTTGGGGATGCCAGAATTTATCTGCGTCGTTATCTTGCAGATAGGCGGATATGACTTGGATCGTGGAGATATAATGTCATCATTCATCCATAATGTTTATCAGATAGATACGAGCCCAAAGACATGGAAAAACCCACGTAAAGTTGATGATATATACAACAGAGTGTTCTCATTACCTGCCGGTTACCTGACAGTTATAAACGTCATTGGGACATTATGGCATAACTTCCGGACTACGGTGTGAGCACATCGAAAATGCATGGTTGTTCTGTGGTACTTTTCACAACCAGATACATTATGCTCGTATCACATTCTAAAAAAAGGTTTAAAATTTTATGTACAAAAGCCCCTATGTATAAAGGAACCTATGTATAAAGTCTCATGTATATACATAAAGGCTCTTCTGAACAACTTAAATCGCACAACAAAATGGCAAGTTGAGATCTTGCCGGCGAATGGTGTGGGGGTCTGTTTCTCAACTGGCCTCGGCAACAATTCGTATCGGGAGTGAGCGAGCTAGGCTTATTGTTATGTGCATGCCGACCCCAGAAACTTTTAACTGACATTTGGTTAGTGAGGCGTATAAAGTATTAAAATTCCCCAACATAATTTAGAATCGTATGCTTAAGTCTACATGTATAGCTAGTTTACCAGAAACAACAGTTCGGACACGAGATTCTGTTGAATATGCATCACAGCATTCAACTGAAACATTTCGGAAATTTATCACAATGTTAACGTGAGATATAGCATTCTTCATTTTCACAAAATATTATATCCACAAGTTCTGCAACTCTTGTCATCATGAAAGGACGTCCTTCACCTGTGAAAGATGAAAACTGCGGTACGACTCTGCATATTAATCAACGTAAAGAGTTCCCCAGACAATTTTTGTTTGAGTTCGTGAACAGAAACAAATATCTACCTCAGAGAAAGGAAATGGGCAGCTTGCCGCCAAAAGTACAACGATGAAAAGAGCAATACGTGGTAGTATGCCAATTAAATAGAGTGCTGTCAGCCACAAACCAATCCACTTTTGAGTATACTAGTGTATTATGTCGTGGAAATTTGGTAGGCTGGTATTCAGGAAAATACTTCCTGGTATATAGGAAGGAGAGTAATTTCTAAATCGACCGCTTTGCAATTTTTCTAAATCCAGCATCCTTACCAATGTCTGTAACCAACAGTTCCACCAGGAGCAATTATTGTGTTTTGTAGCCTTAAGAATGATCTCTGTTCGACACAATGCACAGATTTCTCAAAGTATCAATTCTTCATTGATATAGTGATTGCGCTCGCCACGACTGCAGACTTCACACAAATTAAGACACTTGACAGTTGCAGAACTGTACAATTTCTATAAATGTGAAATTCAGGGGGCATTCCCTGATTGTGACATACAGATTAAAAATGACAGCACAAATTCAACGCACGTAAAACTGAATTTTCTCTCAGAAAGAATAATGGGATAATTAGGATTTCTGACCAGAAGACAAGAGGAAAATATAAAGATGGCTTTTATTAACCTACGTATCAAACATTCTGCATAAACACATTTGTGTGCGAGAAACCACAGTCACAATCAGAATCCTGAAGCATAAATACAACACACTTCCCTTTAGCCAACAATTCCTCAACCTTTTCGCATATGAAAGAGCAATTTTTTAGTGCAATTTTTGCACATTTATACTTAGATTTTGGAGACAATGGTTGGATTGGCCAATTTCAGGCCTTCACAAAAAGTATAATTTTATCAGTCTATGAAGATTAATGCCTTCAGAACATGCTTGAATAAACAACTTGCTAAGGTGCTAAAAGGTTCACGGTAATTACAGCAATACATATTCCATGACAGGAAGCAAGCATTGAAGGCATAATTTTGTGATAACACCACATGTATTTTCAAAACAGCTTAACTAAATAATCAATACAGCGGACATCCATAAGTTGGCTAGTTATTTTATCCAACATTACACATTGGGCATTATATTAGTGGCCCATGAGTAAAGTGTCTGCCTCGCATGTTGGAACACAAGGGGCCTATCCTGAATAGGGTATTACCCAACACTTTAAAATTAGCATATCTTTGTACTTTGTTGGATTGGCGGTCAGCATATAAAGAGGGGAATAGCATACTAATCAGCCCATCCAGCGTCAGCATGCTGAGCCTGATCAATGTTTTACAGTAGAAATATATTAGCATCAGTTCAGGCCAGTTACGACCCACAAATGTGATATGATAACCACAATGCTGAAACCAAAATTAAATCTCAAGCAGGCCGAAAAACTTCCAAGATGTTTCTTCTTAATAAAAATACTTCTTTATTTATTAACATGTTGTATAACTTGATAACGATGAAAATAGTAAGGACTTAATAACAATGTTAGTATCTACATCATAATGTTGTATGTACGTATGTATTCTTAAGGTTTTACGTGATAATTAATAATAATAAGTATGAGTCATCAGGTGTGTGTACATATATTGTGTCTTCTTGTGGCAGGGGGAGTTCATGAGGTAAAGTGCTGCTGCTATTGATCAAGCAGAAGACACCAGGCATGATACTCCACCCAGTCACAACATACTCATGCTGGGCCAGCCTAGGGCTCAAACCTCTCAGAGCTGAGCATCAAGCCAGGTAGCAAAAACCTTTTTAAAGCCTCTGGAATGACCTAACTTGGGTTTGATCCCAGGTCTTCCCTGGTCTCTCGGGGTGGATGCTCTAACCATTAGGCCACCAAGCAGTCTCAACCTTCTGTGTTAATAAACCAAGAAGATGTTTTATGGATGAGTCTATTGCATTCATAAGTCAAAGTCAAATAAATACACATTATTGTTTCAATGTTCAGTGTTAATAGTTGACTGGGGGAATGGCACAACAGAGCTCCAATAGCTAGCTACCCAGGCGTCATCAAGTATTGTAGTGAGGACTGGTTTTCTGCACTGAGAGCATAATGAGGATACAGAACAGAGCTCCAGTACTGATCTAATCTAACTAGCCAATGTCTCCTGTAAAAGTCACATGGACCAGGTGTCCACTGGTTTTCTGTGCTGAGGACATGTTGAGAATACAGAACAGAGCACCAGTACTGATGTAGTCTAACTAGTCACTGTCTCCAGTAATAATCACACTGATCAGGTGTCATCAGGTGAGTGAGGACTGGTTTTCTTTACTGTGGACAGGTTGAGGATACAGAACAGAGCGCCAGTACTGATGTAGTCTAACTAGCCACTGTCTCCAGTAATAATCACACTGATCAGGTGTCATCAGGTGAGTGATGACTGGTTTTCTTTACTGTGGACAGGTTGAGGATACAGAACAGAGCTCCAGTACTGATGTAATCTAACTAGCCACTGTCTCCAGTAATAATCACACTGATCTGCTGTCATCAGGTGAGTGAGGACTGGTTTTCTTTACTGTGGACAGGTTGAGGATACAGAACAGAGCGCCAGTACTGATGTAGTCTAACTAGCCACTGTCTCCAGTAATAATCACACTGATCAGGTGTCATCAGGTGAGTGATGACTGGTTTTCTTTACTGTGGACAGGTTGAGGATACAGAACAGAGCTCCAGTACTGATGTAGTCTAACCAGCCACTGTCTCCAGTAATAATCACACTGATCAGGTGTCATCAGGTGGGCATGCGCGGGATTTCCATCATCATAGGCTACAACAACTAGACCATTTTGGATCTGAAACAAAGTAAAGCAAAACTTCAGCATTTACACTAACCTCCTCTGGTGATGAAAGTGTTAAAATTTTACTAATGATTGTTTTTTTTTTTTTTCACCTATATGACGGCAGTTTATGTTGAATGTTAAATTAAAAGTTTATATTTATTTATTTGATTGGTGTGTTACGCCGTACTCAAGAACATTTCACTTATTCTACGCTGGCCAGTGTTATGGCGGGAGGAAACCGGATAGAACCCAGAGGAATCCCACAACTATTTGCAGGTTGCTGGCAGACTTTTCGACGTAAGGTCGTAGAGGAAGACAGACTAAGCTGGACTTGAACTCACAACGACTTCATTGATGAGGGGCTTCTGGGTCATTGCACTGGGCAGGCACACTAACCACCTCGGCCGCTAATAGTTTACAAGTAGAGGAAACTAGAGTGCCACAAACCCTGGCCAGGTACATTAAGCACTAAGAAATGCTAGCAATAAAAGCACCTCTGAAAATGTGAGGGGGTGGGGGGTGGGGGGGGGGGGGAATTCAAGTTCAAACTCAAGCTTAAAGAAAACTTTTCAGGTAAATGCGAGGAATTATTATGTTAAACTGATCCTATTTGTACGAAATACAATAACATAAATACTTGGACCTAATGCTGATTGGCTAAACTGGCAATCTTTCAGCTATATTGTGGCAACCTGTTGTGAAGATATTATAAAGTCTAGGTACCTCATTTAACATGATGACATAGAATTCATTGCTGTAATGGCTGAAAAAAATATTCTAATCACCAGTTTATTTCATACACGTGTGAAAAATTCCCTGTAATATGTGTCTTCACAATTAAAAATATACAAAAACTAGCATTCATTTGATGGAGAATACAGATGCTACCTGAGAAAGAGATGCCCTTCCTTGATACATTAATGATAATTAACCTGTTATGTTTAACTGGGAGCTGTAGAAAAAGGAACACCTACAGATTGTGAACTGACATTGACAGCTGTGTAGATACATAACACCAAGTTAGACAGAAATTGAATTACAGGGTTATTACCAGAGACTGGTGAGTCAATAAATCAGGCCTAAACCTGAACGAACGGAGATGATTCCCTTGTCATTAGGAGGTGGTAGGTGGGTGGAGAAGCTTAGGAAACCTGACACAGGCAATTTGGGTTAGGAA
Organism: Liolophura sinensis; assembly: GCF_032854445.1. Taxonomy (NCBI): domain Eukaryota; kingdom Metazoa; phylum Mollusca; class Polyplacophora; order Chitonida; family Chitonidae; genus Liolophura; species Liolophura sinensis. Next base: position 32,933,127 of record NC_088300.1, on the reverse strand, counting down.
GCTGAGTGACGAGTGTGGTAATAAGGAACTCAAATGCCATACCAAGGTGCTATATCGGGGCTTGAAAGAGCTGAGTTTAGACACACAGCTGTCTAATTTAAACCTGCCAGTTGAGCTGGACATATCAGGTTGTGACCTTATAACTCAGACAGACAGACAGACTACTGGCAACAAAACGGCAGCTGAGAGAATAACTCACACAACTGTTTAACCTCAGAGAGCAGTTTATTGGACACTAATGGATACCCCCAAACTTTTACCATGCTAAACGCAATAAAACTGCAATGAAAAGTACCATTTTAAACAACAAAAAAAAAAAGAAACCACAACAACAAAAAAAAACAAAGAAAAGCAATGCGTCAGATAAAGATTCAACTGGAGTTTAACATCACTTTGTTAACAGACTAAATCCCCAACTGCCAATAGAAATACAACAGATGTGAATGCCATCAGTCAGACACAGCACAGGTTGTTAACTGGGAGAATGAACTATTTTCTTCATGCCATAGTGCATGGAGACATTATAAACAGACTTTGCTTTTTTGTGATAACTCAGAACTGGGTCAATGAAATGCTTATTGGTGCTAAATTACACAAAAAGTATTGTCAAAAAAGTTCTGAGTAACCAAATTACCATCAAACAAATAGCAGTGTTCTGACTCGTTAGTAACTTGGTAAAATCCGTTTCCAATGGAAACTTAGAACTGGGTCAATGAAATCTTGATTGGGGTCAGTCTTACACCTAATGTATGATTGGCAAAAACTTTTGAGTTACCAAGTTACCAACAATCAAATGAAAGTATTCTGACTTGTTAGTAACTTGGTAAAATCTGTCTCCAATCGAAACATAGAACTGGGTCAATGAAATGTTGACTAGGGCCAGCCCTACACTAAAAGTACCACTGGCAGATGTTTCTGAGTTACCAAGTTCTTGGCATCCCTTGGCATTTAGCTTGTGGCCTGTTGTTATTGCTTTTGATGTGGGTGTCTGGTAACCGATGGCAACACTGACTAATTTATTCAGTCACAATGTTTGTCAGCTATCAAACACAGCTGAATAAAGAAAACCTTGCTGCTAAAAGAAAAGGCTTTCTGGCAAGCATCAAAACTTTGAATAATGATTCACTGAATCTTCTAGCCCAGATATCCAAGGCCAGGTGTGACTGCACAAAGACATTCTAATCTTTATACCCATTTTTTTTCTTCAGTAAAAACAAACTGAAGTTTGCCCTCCCAGTGTCGAGAGTGTTCAGCTGATGAGGTACATCAACCAATGATCGCGGGCATGTCCTGCCCACAATTAGGAAATTATTAGGTATGACGTAACACCCTGAACAAATATACAAACACTCAGTTAAAACACGTTTTAAACACAGTACAGGTTTGCCAAGAAAGTTAGCCAAAAAAACAAAACAAGGCAGCAATAATTTAAAAGTTTGTTTCACACCATACAGATTTAGGCCTTCATTTACAGATGACCAGGCCATCACGATAACGACAGGTCATCACGCTAATGACAGGCCATCACGCTAACGACAGGCCATCACGCTAACGACAGGCCATCACGCTAACGACAGGCCATCACGATAACGACAGGCCATCACGCTAACGACAGGCCATCATGATAACGACAGCCCATCACGATAACGACAGCCCATCACGATAACGACAGGCCATCACAATAACAACAGGTCATCACAATAACGACAGGCCATCACGATAACGACACAAACAAGGACTTTTGCAGTGGCTCATTGAAAAAGTTGAACAAAAAATAAAACCTAGAAAGTTTGAAATTCTAGTGGCTTAAGTTTAATTGGACAGGTGACCAAATGCAGGCCAATCCTGATCACAATCAAGATCAGGTACCACGGTTCAGGCCAGCAGAAAAAATTCTTTCTAGGTATTATGATGCAGGCATCTAGTGTTTTATTTTAGACCAGGTCACCGTTATGCCAGGCATCCACAATTAGGCAGGTTATATTTGGAACATTTTCTGACTAATTTCTTCGGCTCGTAAATCTGTCTTTCAGCTTCTGACTTCAGGGGGCTACCTCCCTTCACACACATGCTCACTGAGCGGTTTCTAAAAGACGTTTTCTGAAAAAACATTCCTTCCGAATAGTTTTGTGACTTCTGCAATTTTAGTTCATTCTGGAGAGGGGGCTAAATTGGGGATGCACCGGGAATTTATTATTACCACCTGAGTGTGGCACCTGCAGATAAAATTCCAAGATTACACCCTCTACTCAATGAACTGGTCCAATTATAGCCCATAAACATGAGCAGAAATCATAAATAACTGTGCACGTAAGGTTGTTTACGGGGAGTGTGGGGGGTGGGGGGCAGGGGGGGAGTCTGGCATAATAAAGGCCAATTAAAGAAATAACATTATCTGATTAAAAGACAAGACAAACAAAGGAATTGTCACAAAACTGATGTCTGCATGTCTTCACTAGAATCTCATACATCAGCAGCTCTTCCTCACTCGCTCACTCATGGCACATATATTAGAGCAATGGGATAAGAATGAAGACAGGGATTATTCATCTCCCTCTTAACCACCAAAACCCTTCAGTAAACACTGCTAAAAGACATTAAGATCTTACAATCCCCACCCCCCACCCCCCTACCCACCAACCCACACACAGGTCAGGAGTATTTCCTTATCAGAGAGATTATCAGCAGTTGTGAAGAGAGGGTCTTGATGGAGAGAAAGCAGGCTGAGTTACTGGAATTTATGCTCTTGATAAAGTCTACAGTTATCAAACAGAATGAATTGCTCTGTAACATACAGTAGTATATCCATCAACTACCCGTGATACAAATCCAGCTGCTCATATACAGTGAAATCAGACACCCAGATAATTATCTCATGGAACACTCTTTGCTAAGAGCTCAATCCCTAATGGAAATCCTGTGACACACCACTCAATTCTAATGGAAATCCTGTGACACACCACTCAATCTTAATGGAAATCCTGTGACACACCACTCAATCCTAATGGAAATCCTGTGACACACCACTGACCAGAAGAAAAAAATTTTAATCTTATTTTCTGTTTTCTACTACTGGAATTCTTGAGCCTTATCTCATGTTTGCAAGGTGTTTATTCAAGCATATTCTGAAGATATTATTCTGTGTAGACTGATAAAATTATATTTTTTTAGTGAAGCCCTGAGAATGGCCAAATCCAACCAAAGTAGTCGCCAAAAACAAATTATAAATGTGCATAAATTGCACTGCAAATTGCTCTTTCACATGCAAAAAAAGGTTAAGGAATAAGGGCACATGTACCTTCTACTCTTGAAAACTCTGTAATAAAGCTGTAAGATTTATGTGTTTCATTACTTTTGGAGCCAATTAGGTATAATGATCCCACTTTCCAAACAAACCTCAGAACAACTTTATCTATCAGATCAAGAACCATCAAAAACATGCAAAGTAAGTAATTTAGTTATGGACGAAATGCCTATGTGTTAAGTTTTGCACTTAAACTGTTATATAATGAGGAAAGACTTTGTGCCGAGAGGAAGGCATCGCTCTGCCACATGAGCCAATAGCGCATAATTCTGTATCAATTTAAGCTGACTCAAACATTCTCAGTCCAGATAGACTAATGCTCACAAAAGATATTGGTTTATCCAATGTACACAGGTGAGAAATCTGACTGATTGCAGTATCAAAGAGGCATGTACCAACTCAATTAGGAAAAGATGGATGGTGTACATAAGGTCTACCATGCAGCTGGTTGAAGGTGTGTGCTAATTTGTACTGTTACTCTAATTCTTCAACCTTTTCACATGTTTGCAAGGTGTTTATTTAAGCATACTCTGAAGGCATTATTCTGTGTGGACTGATAAAATTATACTTTTTGTGAAGTGCTGAATTGGCCAATCCAAACCAATGTAGTTTTGCCACCAAAAGCAACTTTAAAATGTGCATAAATTGCACTGGAAGTTGCTCTTTCATATGGAAAAATTAGGTAATTAGGTAATGCGGAAGAATAAGTTATGCCAGTGTGATATATCTGTGTCTTTCAAATACCTCATTCTAGTAAAATTAACATTGTAGAGATTGGGAAAATGGGACAAAAACTGGACATGAGACACCTTGAAATCAAATTCTGGCGATTAAAATACATGCCAATACATGTACAGTAATGTTTGGCTGCTAATTTGGCTGCTTAAGAAAAAAAAGGTACAAAACAACAAGAAAGAGAAAGATACAGGAAGCGATCAAAAAGATAAAATTGTATATAATTACATACAAAATCTGATTTCAACAACATGTACTTCATGGTAATTTGTGTTATTAACTTTGGTGAAGGCCATGTGAAAACATGTCAAATTCTACAGCATGTATAAGATAACATCTAAGCTACTATGTGACCTTGACCTATTGACAGATAGGTCAATAGGTCAAATGCTGTGTTAATAATCAGTACCCACTGTGTTCATGTATCACAGGAACTTGGTCACCTCTCGGAGACAGGTAAAATTTGGTTGTGACAGATAAGAAATCCAGTTTAAAACATAGCATATTGTGAAATAAAAATGTGAGTCAGGCATTAAAAGACTTGAGGGATTAAAATCTAATTTCGCTGATCAAATTGCAAACTTAGACACGCAGATGACATGTACATGGTATCATCTTTTCGGCAACATGAGCTTATGAACGAAAAACAAGCTCCTTGTGTACCTTTGACATGCATGTCAGAGTTACTGTCCATTAGTCAAATATCATCATTTTGTGTGCACATCACATGACGGCTATCTGCCAGATTTAATACACACTTATAAATGCCAGTATAAACAAATGGATTGTTTCTTGGTAAAACAGGCAGCTGGACCTACTGTTTCTATTGAAATATGCCAGTCATAAGGTTCTTCTCTTATTAATAAAAGCGAAGAAAATGACTTCATGGCCTTGCTGTCAATCAAAACACGGCCCTTTTTTACAAACATGGATTGTCCCAACGACATTTTTTTCATTGTTGATATACAATTATCGCAGAGAATTAAAACCAAGCAACAGCAGAAGAAATTTGTGAATACCCAATAAAAACTTTTCTAAAATTATAGAGAGACTGGTATAAACAGAACTTATTACCTCTCACATGTAACAGGTAAAATGAACAAAAAAAACCATTTCTTGTCAACTGTTATTGTCATTAAGGACCTAAAATCAATCTGAAAAAAATTCCATTTTAGAGGCTGGGCTTGAACCAACACCTTGTGAGTCATAATGACTGAAAGGCAATCATCTTAACTGTGTGGTCACAACTCCCCAACCCCTCATGCTGAATAGGCGACATCAAATTTTCAAGGTTTTGACAGTACCACTGCATCTAAATTCACTGTGCTGACGTTTGAAGCTTTCAAGCATATAGTAATTTGGAAAAACCACTTTAATTCGCATGTGTATTATGAAACTGCTTACCTTCATTGTATTAGCAGGATCGGCATTATAAGCCCCTATGTAAGCACACACCTGCAGAGGGTAATCAAAGGTGCTAGACAGGTAAGGCTTGGGCTTCTTTGAAGTTTTCCAGTCGATCAGACAGATAGTATCCCTAGAAATACAAAAGATAACATACATCTAGTTTATAAAATATCGCATAATGAAAGCAGGAAATGATGGCAAAACTCTATGCCCGGAATTGGCTACAAAATAAACAAATGGGTATGCCAAGGAGTATTCAGTTAAAAACTAGAATGAGGAGGAAATAATGCAGGAGTATTTGTGCATCTTGCACAGAAGAGATAATATTGAACAAATAATGCCAAGCATGGGAAAAGTTATGTTTTTGATTTATATGCAAGAATGAGGTGGAAATAATGCAGGAGTATTTGTGCGTCTTGCACAGAAGAGATAATATTGAACAAACAATGCCAAGCATGGGGAAAGTTATGTTTTTGGTTTACAATTTATATGCAATAATTGTAAGAATATTTGCATGCTTCTTCATTTCACGCAGTCAATTTAGTCAACTACCAAGCCTTGAAAATGTCAAGGGGCATAACTTTGCTAAGCCACTGAAGTGTGTGTACTTATTTCCCCTTAATAAAAACCATTTAGTTTGTTGGAATGGTTGAAGCAAAAGGATAGAAGGTCAAGTTAAATTAACAGAGAGTCGAAAATAACATAAGTACTATTGTCAGAATCACACACATGTAGTTGAGATGAAGGTAGGAGCGAAAACAAAGTATGTTTCAAAGGAAGCGCATTATGAACTGTCCCAGAAAATGGTTTCATTTGTTTTTAAGAATATTCTGTACTGAATAATGATAGAGTTAAACTGTGTGCTGTGAATTGAAGAAATGACAAGACATCATGTTGTTAAATTGGATTCATGTAGATGGCCATGGAGACCCATCAATAAAATTAAGTGCAATACAAGGAAATTCATGATTTTGGTACTGCACAAAGCACCAGACAGGATTATGGTAAAATCGGTTGAGCTGTTCGGGAGAATTTGCAGGGATAAAATGATGTCTATAGGTAGATACCAGAGAGAATATACATTAACATTTAGCCCCAGCTGGCCACTTCAACTCCTCTCTTTATACTGGACTAGCGGGAATGGGTAACCAATGGTAAACTGTACACCAATTCATGCCATGTCCGATAAGTTCTTTCCAAACATTGAATGCAGTCCAGAGGTGGTGTCAGCTTTGGCTCTTACCTCGCCCACACACAGCATACCAGGTATATTCCATTCGGTAACGGCACACCAGCCCCGTATTCACGACACGGCAGACCCTTTCTATACAAGGCGGGCAATAGGCTCATCTTTTCTGGTTTAACGCGCATTCGTCAAAACTTTTTCCAGACCCATAACTGTGGCAAAGGCAAAATAACTGCTGCTTTAGTGATGACTGTGAGGCGAATTTGGGTCTCGTGCGTCCTTACGAAGTGGAATATATGTGAGATGTTACATGTTTGGGCGAGTTGAGAGGCGAGAGCCAAAGTTGACACCACTTTTGGATTGAAACCATTGTTTGGAAAGGTCTTATCTGATATGGTGTGAACAGGTGTATGGTTTACCATTGGTTCCCACTGTTGCTATGATACTCCCCCAGCCCAAAATAAAGCCACCTGGTATCGGATGGAACATCCATCCGATAAGATGGACGTTCCTTCGAACTTACCTGTATGTGGCAACACAGTCAAATGTGCCGGAGTACTGCAGGTAAGGGTGGACAACTCTTGTCTCCAGTGCCTGCACCTCTGACACTCTGGCAAGCTCTTGCTGGATACTGTCCCAGAAGCCCCGGTTCCAAGTTTGAACCTGCACAGGGCTCACACCTGCTAATGACTGCTGGATACAGACATGCAGGTTTACACCCTTCTTTAACGTTTCTAAAAATAGATATAAAAGACAAGGATAAAAATATGCAGGTTTATACAAATCTTTCAAAAATATCTAAGTGATAGAGGCCTACCCCCTACAAAAATTTCAGCTTCCGATTTTGATAAAAGTGTTTTTCCTTCTTACTTTCTCTTCATATTATTTTACTGAAATTCCTAATCTTTTTCATCAGTCAGAATGAAATAAAAAGAATTTTCCAGGTCATATTACACCCAACAAAGCTGTTATTAAGGATAGTCTCGCTTCAAAATTGAGGCTCCTGCTGTGGAATGAACGAACGCATGAATGATTATGGCTTAACGCCACAACGGCAATTTTTCAACCATATCGGGGCCTTACAATGGAATTTGCATGTATAAATATTAATATCCCCCACCCTCCTGTGGCAGTATATGATTATAAAAGAGATTTTTGCACCAGGTTTCTGAGCTTGCGATGAGCGAGGCTGTTCAGGGGCAGGGGGAGGAACAGTGATCGTTGATTAATCACCACACAGTGTTTAATTATTTATTATTTGATTGGTGTTATACTCAAGAATATTTCACTTATATGATGGCAGCCCTACACAGTGTTTATACTCGAGCACAGGAAAAGGCTTTCATAAAATAGTCTAAAGTCAAGACCAAAGAAACCTTTCTCAATTAATATTCACGTTCATTTGGTGCTTTCACATATAATAAACTGATGATCCAAATGTTAAGATTAGTGAGTCTGAAATATTTCTTTAGCAAGAATATGAGAAATTGTACAAAGCTGACAAAGGTTACTGGTACAAAAAATGAAAAAGGCTCAGATTAGCTTACCTTGTTGGAATTTTTGAAAGCCTTCTTCACCAAGCTCAGCTATCATCTGAGCCTTCCATCGGTCAAGGAAAAACTGACTTTCCTGAGAACGCGTTTTAGCCAAAATGCTGGTAACAGTTGGCAAGGTGGGCAGTTTTTTCTGTTGGATACAAGACTTCAGTTCTTCAACATAAGGTCCATCCTCAGCTGAAAGCTTACAACGCAAAATGTCTTTTAGCTGCTCACTCTCAGCTTTGGATACGCTATGTGTTGTATGGATTGAGGAGTCTGTAGATATGCTGTTTTCCGAACAAGTGTCTACTGGGTTATTTAATCTCTCCACCACAGTCCCAATTCTTCTGTGACTTAAATGCACCTCATCATTGGTACTCGCATGATCATCACCTCTTTGGGACGGATTGCGTACTGAATTGTATCGCTCATTGAACCAGGCATCCAAATCTTCTCCAACCTCAAATTTTACAGATTTTCTCTTCGACTTTTTACCCAAAGGTTTAATGGTATTGCTCTTCAAAATAGGTCCAAACAATTTGGTGTTCTCTTCCTTCCATCTTTTTAAGGCCTCATAATTTTTACGGTGTGCAGGAGTCCACTTAAAGCGAATAAATAAATTTCCACTGCTATATCGTCCACCTTCATTAAAGGTGATCAACCGTGAAGTGAACCGAAGAATCTTTCTCTTCATCATTGTTCACTGCGGAGAAACGGCCAGATCTTCCAGTTATAAAAGCTGTACATGTAAATAAGAGAAATAACTATTTAACAATAAGTAGCAATCCAATTGTTTATTGCAAATTTATCAGACAAAGAGATTGTCCGTACTATTATTCTGCAACCTTTTTGCGTGTTTGCGGTGTTTATTCAAGCATATTGATTATTCTGAAGGCATTAATCTGTTTTGACTGATGACATCATACTCTTTATGCAGCCCAATCCAACCAATGTTGTTTACTTTCCAAAATCAAGTTAAAAATATGCATAAATTGCACTGAAAGTTGCCCTTTCATATGTGAAAAGCTTGAGGGATTTAGGGTAGTACTCCTTTCCAAGTTTTGGCCGTTTTGCTGCCTGACTGATAAATTCCAAGATTTCAATCATCCCAAAGGTAAATATCTATCTAGATTTCAGCAAGCTCAACCTGTCCACTGATTCCAAATTCCCAAAATGGCCACTGTCTTTTATCTGCTATGAACGATGCTGGATATGTGGTCATCCTGGCTCCTGGGTCTTGTAACTACAAACTACAAACAGGAACACGGATGGTGTACATGATGGGCAGCCATTTTCATGATGTTCAAGTTAAACTTGATGATGAGTATTGGCCAATGGGATGACTGACAGCTCGGAATTCTATCAGTCTGGCGGTCTAAGCATTAAGGAACAAATGAACAGGCCAGGAAGGTTAATAATCAACTGCTTTCAACTTTAATAAGGTTCCCCTGCGGGTGAATGAGAGCAAGCCATGACTATACGACCACCAGTCAAAACACTAAAAAAGTGAATGTACTCAGTGAAAATGAATGGCTAGGTCTACTACATTCTACAATCAATCCAATGTTTGAATCTAATAAGGTCCAGTTTTCGTTACCATAATTCTTGCGCTGAAGTTTCCACCTAGAATGCAAATATCACACGTTTACCTTAAAACACAAACGAAACTGAATGAAGCATTGTTAAATGATCATGCCTGAAGTGAGACATTTAGATTTTACAGTAAGTGCTGACTTCTTTTCCTTGTCTTCCCGCTCTGTTTTGACATGTGTTTTCATTTCGCCCACAGCCACTGTTTGGTATTCAAAGTGTTCATGTATCAGAAAAGACCTGTCTCGTGGTAGCTTTTGGATACAGAATTGATGCAATATGTTCCTTTTTGGTTCATTTTTTCATTGTTGGAAAGACTGTTTGAGTGCCATAATGATACAATCAAAATACGAAAGCACTGGGCCAGCTTCAGGATTTCGACCAACTTCAAGGATGGCATCGCGCAATAAATCGAAGAAAGTTGTCTCAAAAGATGAATTAAGAAAGTTGATGAAGAAAAAAGAGGCTGAGGTTAAGAGTACAACACGCAAAAAAGTCGATCATCCTTTAGCAATGTATCCTTTTCATATCTATATGTTTATTCATTTGTGCTAGTAGCGTTTTCCATCCTAGTGACTAGGACAGAAATAAATGACAACAACAACATACGCGTAACACGTACGGTCCTCGGTAGCTTGCAGTTCACTCACCAAACATTAAAAGGGAATCAAATCAAAATAATTCGTAAAATTACGCCACAAAGGCCAGATGCAAGATACAGACATGAATTTAATTAAAACCAGACATCCTGTGCACATAAGTATGATGATTTAATGCACGTGTGAAGATGCAGTATATGTTGCTTATCGTCGAACTGACACATTAGAAACAGTTATTCCCTGTAACTCTCTCAACACTTTATGTTGACCGATACAGAGAGTTACATTGCACAACTAATATCCCACTTGGTTCAATACACATAAAACTTAAAAAGTTATTTTGAATCAACAAGTTAAAGTCTACCACCTGTCTTAATATTCTGACATTTATCGGTCAGTAGACATTTAAGAGCTTGTGGACAATGTCATGTGTGCTGTTTGTTTCGGTTGCTAACTCCTACCTGTGTTGCTTTGCATTCCAGAAGCAGCTTGTTCTTAATTGATGTGTTTTGAGCAAGAATAATTGATAAATATATGTATAAAATTAAAACTGCAAGGCTAACAGAACTGGACTTTTTACTATTTATATAGGGACATATGCATTAAGTTCTTGAGACACTGATGTAGCCACAGTGGGTATGTATTAGAGTGTTGTTAAATGTCGATCTTGAATAAAGAGAGAGAACATTAAGCTAACTGAATTATTGCTGCTGTGGCTGTATAGATTGCACCCTACTTGTTTTACAAATCATTGTTATCATTGTTCTAAAGAATTTGAATTTAGATTTTGTTTTATCCATAGAGTTACCAAATCAACATGTGTTATTCCCTTAATTTGAATTTAGCTACAACAGTTTAGGTCAACTTGTGTGTTCTCTTTGTAATTGTGTTGTCAAAAATGAACTGCTTTGGAAAACTCACCTTCAAAGCAAACAGCACAAAGAGGTAAGTAATTTACATTACCGATATTTGTTTTCTTTCTCTCCGACCGTACGTGGGAAGGCCATCCAACAGCCTGTGGATGGCCATGGGTTTCCCTTGGGCTCTGCCCTGTATTCTTCCACCAAAATGCTGGCCATTGTTGAATAAGCGAAATATTCTTGAGTATGTCGTAAAACATCAATCAAGTAATAAAAAAATGAATAAATAAATAAATAAATGTTTTTCTGTTGAAACCTTTGAAATCCTTTATGTATGTGAAATCATTAGAGACTGCTAGTGTTTCCCTTGATTTGTACAGTGATTAGGTGTTTTCAAAGTTTGAATGTTCTCTACCTGTTCATGTTTTTGCATGTATCAGATATCATGTTATCTAATGAATAAGGGTGGAATCTCTAAATGTATGTCTGTCCTTGTATTTCTCCACAACTGTTTATCTGATTGATTTCATACCTGATAGATGTATTATTGAAGACCAAGTGAAGTGCAATGTATTTGAGACAAATTGGGCAATAATGACATCATATATTTTTCGCCTTCCCTTGTTCACTTTCCTTAATTGTAGCATGAATACCATATGAATTAGAAAAGGCATACTATTATAACAGTGTACTCTGGATGGTTGTGGGTTTCCCTTGGGCTCTGCCCGGGTTCCTCCCACCATAATGCGGGCTGCCGTTTATATAGTGAAATATTTTTGAGTATCTCATAAAACTCTAATCAGATAAATCAAGATAAATTACAACAATGTATGAATTATGTATAATGGGCACTGCACTCATTTTGTTAAACTTGTAATATTTCAAGTCCACCTACAGGTGTTGCTGCAAATATGAGTGATACATACAACTGTTTATGTGGATTATTATCTGTTCTAGAGGGTTTCTGCACTCAAGTCAAGAGCCTTAGGGCCAGAGAGGCCGGAAGAGACATCGCTCAAACGGAAAATAGTAGATCCTGCAATTGGAATCATAAATAAAAAGTCCAAAGGTATCTGAATTGTTTGATGCATCAGAATATAAAGCATAAGGTTGGTTTCCATGGGCTGAATGCACAAAGCCATTTCTGACTTAAGTCAAAATTTGAAATACAGTGTTACAGATTACATTTGGGCTTTAAAAATTAAGATTTTGTCACCCTCATCATTGTTATCTTAGTACAAAAGTATCCAAATTTCAACGTCCAGTTCCAAGAACTAAGCATCGTACAGAGTTTTTAAACTTTCACATAACTCAACAAGGGCTTGACTATGTAGTAACTAACCTGTCTGGTCAGATAATGTGTTTCAAGAGAGTTAAATATAACATATATACGTGAATATGTGATGAAGAGTTATTTGACTGTTTACACAACGTTGTTCACTTCCTTTTTGTCCTGTTTATCACAAGAACATGCAATCTGTAACATAATAACCTTTCTGATCAATGTACATGTACTATTTACAGCAATCTAGAAAAATTGTTCAGTATATTTTCCATAAACTGATGATACTTGTATGTTTCCATACATTATAATTATCTCATTGCAGGGAATTCAGGGAGGCATAATAGCAGGTAAGACTAATTTTAAGATGCTTGTTTTTTAATCACTATGAAGGATGCTCAGGGTATGGGTTCAATCCCAGCAATTGATGGGGAATTTTTGTATACCCTCGCTCTCACCGTCCATGAGGTCTTTGTGACAGTAAGCAGTTGGCAAGATGTGTTAATGTCCTGCCTTCAACCAGTATGGTACTATACATGTATCTTCACGTCACATGTAGGAAAGTTCATCAGTAACTTGCCAGAGGTTATTTTCCCGGGGAACTCTCCACACATAAAAACTGATCACCTTCATAAAAGTGACAAAATCTTAAGTATTATGTTATTGAAATAACTGTCCATTAAATAGATGATCGAGTTTGACAGTATTCGTTAAATCTGTGTGATTCATTTGCCTGTATTTTTTATGGGTCTATTGGTGAAAATCGACAGAGGTCCATTATAGAGGCATGAAAGAATGTGAAGAAATTGCCGGAAGTAGTTCCACCCAAGTACAACCTGTCAGTGCGCCTAGCGAAATAGACCTCAATCAACTTCACTCTCTAGGTGTATGGCAGGGAGTCCAAAAATATTCAAGTGTTGAGTATTTTCAAAAAATGTGTTCTGCAGTAGGCTTACCCAGTACTCCCTCTCTTGGAAAAGTAGAGACTACCGCATTATCTCTGAAAATTATCTGTAGCACTGCTTGACTACTTGGGTTACTGCCCAATAGTTGATGTTCCAAATTGTGTGAATTCTAACAAACTTATTGTACACAGTTTTTCTTGGTCAGTTGAAGACATTATCTGCTTTAGATATGATCCTGAAAAGATCAGAAAAGAGTTGTACATGTATTTTATGTGTCCTTGCCATATTCGTGCTGTTGAGATACAACAATACAGTGTAAGGACCGAAACATGTATTGTATTATGATATGTTGCCTTGATCTGTTGCCATATATGGCAGTGGTGCAAACAATGAAGATTGTCATGCTCACACTAACTGAACAAATAGAAATGTTAATGACTTAGTTGAAAAAAAATTTCAGGGAAAATGTCTACAATCTTATATTATATCATAATATGATGTTCTGGTGCAATGCATTCTCTTTAAAGTCCTGTCATAATGAGGTGGGGGCCGGGTCCTCCATTACAGACAGAATTACTGATAGGCCCATTTCACAGCCCTTGGGCTCTAGTTTTTTAAACTGATACTAAAAGATACATGAACATGTAGTCTCCCTGTGAATATGCGATGCAGACACAACTCTTCCATATGGAAAATCAGGGTTGGGTTTCTTAAATATTAAATAATAATCTTAAATATAAATAATATCCAAAAATATACAGCTACCTTTTTCATACCATCCTTTTGGTGATTAAAATACATGAACCTGTGGTCTGGTTCTAAAATTTATTAAATTGGCATCATCCTTATGGCACTACCAGTTTAATCTTTAAATTCCATTTCTCTGATGTCTTATTTCAGCATACCTTCAGATTTCTTTGATTCCTCTCCTTCCAAAAAGTCAGACCAAAAACCAGCTCTAGGATTGGCCGCATACTCCTCTTCAGATGAGAGTTCAGGGGAAGAGGAAGAATCAGGGACCAAGGGGAATAACTCTTCCCTACCACCAGGTTAGCAGATGGTGTGGCTTGTACATGTGATATTATTCAAGACAGATAAGTCCCAAACTCAGTACGAACTTTAAACAAGCTTTTGTGGTTGTATTTATTCTGGTATGGTGGTTTGTTAGTGTTATCGTGGAGAGAAAATACTCCATCACTTCCATCATTTTCTTCATTGTCATCATAGATAGGGAATTAATGATCTTCTTCAAGGCATTATTATTTGTTTATTTATTTGATTGGTGTTTTACGCCGTACTCAAGAATACTTCACTTATACGACGGCGGCCAGTGACAGACCTTCTCACTTACGGCCAGAATTATTATCAAATGATAATAGGAATATTATACCATACAATTTAAGCCAGATGTTTTCAGCACGTTACAAGAGCCCATATTGTATGAGAAGGCCTTGCTGGATAGTTTAAACCACTGGTTGACCATGACTGTCAGGTTTCCTGGATTAAATTTTGCAGCCTTGATCATGCTTGGATAAATATGTCCCATATCTAAAATTCTGGTTGTGAGTTTTTCCTCCCACCATAATGCTGGTCGTTGTGATGTAAGTTGTGATCATACCTAAAATTCAGTGTAGGCATGGTATAACACGGACTTGTCTATCTCTCACACCAGCCAATCAGAATCGATTCCTTGTTCCTTTAAACACCACTGAATAAATCATTCATTCATATTGTAATAAGGACCTAGGGATATTAAAAAGTCGGCTGTTGTACATCTGGGTTTTACTCGCTTGACTGCAGCCTTGTGTCAGGGATTTTTTCCAGGTACAGGTCCATGGCAAGACAGGCCATGAAATTTGGGTGGTTGTCGTGACTAAAAAAGGTTTACAGGTTTTATGCCTTAAATAAGTGATCGTTTGGTGTCGCCACAAAGGGAAAACAGACCAATGGTTTTGCAAATTGGTTATGTGAACATGTGGCTATTAAAGCCATATAAGTACTTCCTAGCAGATTTTTTTGCTTTTTATTTACTGTAACTTAGGCAAAGCCTGTTAATTTGCTTATGAAGTTGGTTGTATTGCAGTACAGCCCACCATCATACATGTCCAGTGGTTTCCTCAGACATGGGAGGCCACAGCATGAACGGTGATCAGTATTGATCAGGATGGATCAGGAAGCCACTGTAAAACAAATTTGTCATACACACTGAGAATCACATGGCTTTCAAGGCCAAAAAAGCTTGTGTTATATTCCTGAGTATTTTCATTTTCTTTTGATGATTAATAATTACATTTATAGTTAGCCACTTGTAGTGTGTGTAATATCCAACAGGCTATCGGAGCCCTCGCCATACCTGTATAATAAAATGGTTTTGTCTAAAGGGTGAAATGATATAACCAATGACACGAGGGAATGTCACTGATGACCAGCTCATGGAAAGTTGTTGACTAGTTTCAAGGTATTGAAAGTTTAAATTCAGTTCAAATTGAATGTCACCTGTCTCTACTCACCAAGAGCCCAATACATGACTGATGAATGCTGCCAGCTAGAACTTGTTGTGTAGTAAGAAAGGAGGCATGTAATGTGCATGCTCACTCCTGAAAAATGTGGCTGAAAGTCGAATAGTAATTTCTTAGCCAAAAGTTTGACTATTTTGTTTTAACAGGGAAGTCTTCTCAGGAGTTACCCATACATCGTCGCTAAATTAAAAGGTGGTTTGTGGACTGGACTTGGTGCTACAAATAACAGAAGACAGCACAGATGCTTTAACCCAATTTAACCCAATGCGGACCTGAGCAAAATTTGGTCAGATCAGAAAGCTGGTGACTGCGTGTAGTGTATGATGGCATTGAGTTCAAGTTCAACAGAACACTTTGCAGCATCATGGCACCAAATGACAGCTTTCGCTCACAGTCATTTTATCCCCTGTTTTTTTTTTTTTGCCAACAGACAAGTATTAAAACAACCCGGGCTGAGGTAGCCCTAATAACTGAGACGACTTCTGTTTTGTATTAGCATGGTTAGCTGGCGTGATATCATACCCTAAAGATAGCCGGCAACCTTGTGTGGGTAACTCTGATATACCCATTGGGCCCTGCGCAGTTCATGCGCTACATTCCCGGAGACAGATCAGTGTAACTGTTTTACCGGTCTGCACAATTACACTCCATGTAACCGACACGCGAACAATCGTATCGCTCGCACCAAATTTTGTGGCCTGCAAAATGCTGTTTTTCATAAACATGATCATTAAATATTCATGAGTGTTATAAGACACAGACACCAATCAAATGAATAAATAATGTATCTTATACAGTGAATGTGCTGGATTTAAATCAGTATTATGTTAAAAATAAATTTTGGTTATGATTTAAATTTTTGGTCTGTTTAATGTGCAGATTTTTTTGATCCTGGGGAAGCCAGTTCTAGTAAAGACCCACAGAAACCTGTTCCTAAAGTCATGGCAGAAAGCTTACCTGAGGGATTTTTTGATGACCCAAAAATGGATGCAAAGGTTTGATATTGGCTTGCATAGAAAGCAGTTTCAAGAATGAAGTTTTTACATTTTAGTCCTTTTAAGTGATTTCCTCTCTACCTCTACTTCTTACATGTATACATGTATTATATTGTAGAGTGTATGACATATAGGGTCAGCTAACAGCCACTGTTTTTAAGCACCTGTTGTTTTCACTGTTTTGCATTTGTGTGTCATCATGTACTCTGTAGAATTTTAGTTTTTACCTGATTTCTCTTTCACGCCTTTTGTGTACAAATTCTGTTTTTCCTATTCTCAATAGGTGAGACAGGTGGAATACCGGGATAAGATGGATGATGAGTGGGAAAAATTTCAGAAGGTGATGAAGGAAGAAAATACTGTAAGTACTGACATAATTTTGTAACCTTGTTACATGTGACTTCAGTCATCATTTGAGAATACATATAAAAAAAGTTTCCAACACTGAAACAACTATATCAACCTGAATTTCAGTCTCACTTGAGCGAGTATGTTTTATTGCTTTTGAAACTGTATCTATACTTCTTACATGTATATTTCCATGCAACTGTTGTACCCTAAATTTTAACATTTGATAGATGCAATAAGAAATTGTCTTTGTTGATGTACTCGAGCAGTCTGAATGGATCATAAATGGAGCACATGCAATAAATAAGCGTAGAGATTAATGAAGGAAACAGTAAATATGGTCAGTGATATAAAAAATTTGTCGACTGCTATGTTACTCATTTTGCCTGATTCTGAGAGTTCTATTGATCTTAGAAATATGTTTTGTGGTTTGTTTTGAAGGTAGGACTATATCCTACTGGAAAACTTACAGCACTAGCAGAAATATTTTACGGCATTTATGTGCTTATAAAAATGCAATTTTCGGGCAAACTGTAGGTCATTTTGTAGTTTTTGAATGAGTCAGCGCAGCACAGCGACCAAGGGCACTTCACCATTGGGATTGTTGTCAGTTCAAGTCCTACTCGTGCTAGCTTCCTTTTCATTCGTACGTGTCAAGTTCTGCTAGCAACCTTTGGATTGTCAAGCCCTACTCGTGCTAGCTTCCTCTTCAGTCGTTCTGCCAGCAACCTTTGGATTGTCAAGTCCTACTCGTGCTAGCTTCCTCTTCAGTCGTACGTTTCAAGTTCTGCTAGCAAGCTTTGGATTGTCAAATCCTACTCATGCTAGCTTCCCCTTCAGTTGCACATGTCAAGGTCTGCTAGCAACCTTTGGATTGTCAAGTCCTACTCGTGCTAGCTTTCTCTTCAGTCGTACATGTGAAGTTTTGCTAGCAACCTTTGGATTGTCAAGTCCTGCTCATGCTAGCTTCCTCTTCAGTTGTACGTGTCAAGATCTGCCAGCAACCTATGGATTGTCATGGATCCTGAGCCCAGTTTCCTCCCATCATCATGGCCATATCGCTGGCAGTCATTGTACATGTATAAGTGAAATAATTGTGTTTTGCCATTGTGTCATAGAGTATTAACATGATTAAATTGCTGCTACGAAGGATTCAAACCTATGAAAGGTGTAACAAGTGTATTTCTGCAGTTGATATTGAACTTGCAGACATCAATTCTGTGATGATTCTGTTTTCCACAGAGCATGTGAAATGGTTGTTTGTTTGTCTCAGGTATCAGAGGCTATAGTGGAGGAGGAAGAGGAGCAAGCCACAGTGGACAGGAACATTGACGAGATTGATGAACAGATGTAAGTCAGATTTTTCTGTACATTTGTAGGCAGGTGATGTAAATGATAGATCCATTCATCCTTGTAGGATTCCTCAGAGCATGTGTTCCTGAATGACAGTTCACTCGTCCCTAGGCGGAGAGATGCCTTAATTTCCTCAGGGAGACGTTTGTCAGTTGTTGTTTTTTTTTCTACTGAAAAACCAATCTGATTGCCAAGTCAAATACTCTTGAGAATGAGATTAAATGAATATCACTTGGAGAACACAAATCAAATTTAACTGGATCCTGAAATAGCTATTTTTCCAAGAAGAAGGCTTCTTGTCATATATTACTTGGTACGGTCATTAATCTCGTGCATATCGCTGTGCGAATAAATCTTGTGACACATGTACATATATGACATTGTGTACAGTTGGAATTTCATGAACGACAACAAGTTGTTCGAAAATGTGTATCCATAAAGGAGCTCCTTGGTATATTTTGTCTCGGCTGTTTTTTGTACATTCTGTTAAAACCAATACCAGTAATGAATGCAGCTTTATTATCTAGAGGGTAGAGTTTAAATAAGCTCGTTGTGTTCAGTGCCCTTCACTTATTTGAGTGGATTAACATACCAAGATTTGTTAAAACCATTCCTTTATTCCCCCGATCCAAAAAAGTGAAGACAAACATTGAAAATGCTGCTATTCATCTGTCAGTCTGCCTGTCTGTCCGTCCGTCCCATCCATGCTGCTATGTACTGTGAGCCAATTGTAGCATTGTTTTAAAACTTGGACAGTGAGTGCTGTGATTCAATGCATAAGTCATATTTGATTATGAGCAGAAATCAAGTGACAGTTCTTACATGTATAAGATTCTTACATATTGCCAGTGAAAGCTTCCAGAGAACAGTTAAACATACACCAAACCGTTTTACTTGGAGGCTTTACACGGCGAATTTGCCCTGGACCCTGGCTGTTGGTTTTCTCAATTCTTTGGTCCTGTCTGGGTTGACAACTTTATTTAAAGGAGAAGGCGACTTAAAAATTTGACACTACAGGCTGGAAAGAGCACATTTTTTTCTATCTGGTGGTGCCTGCTGCATAATTTTGCGATTTTTCCTCACCATACACGCAAAGCCTGACAACGGCAAAGCTGGCATAAATCGCTGAGTCCATGGCGTCCTCCATCTTAACAGCTGTGTAATTTATTCTGGGGGGGTGTTGCCTCTCAGCCAATGAGAGTCTTTAAAACTGCCGGCTTGTTCGTGTGAACTCAGAACCTACGTCAAACATTCCGGTTTCGTCAAGCGGAAAACGAACTGTACTATTCGCTACCTTCTGGGAAGAAGAGTTCTAGCGGAAAAGTACGAATTGCACTTCGGCGGTTTCGACGGCAATTCTCCTCCTAACACAGAAGACTTCAGGACTAGTTCTTAGGCAAAATGGAGTCACCCACAGCAGATTCTGGCACTGACTTTATTTATAATTTATCAACTTGAGGTACATACTAGAATTTTTTTTATGGCATGAACCTGCGAGGAAATTCATACTCTTTTCAATAGTATTTGATTGATATTTAAATTTTCTTCTCCTTATATGACCTTCAGACAATACCTTAGAGATGGTAAGATGTTAATAACCTTAGCGGATATATTTACGTTACTTTCAAAGATGCTTTTTTGCTACAGGTTTGCTAGTTACACAGCCTGTCATCTTCTATAGGTTTTGCAGTGAAGTTTTGTGAAGTTACTGTTAATTTGGTGTTTTTCAGGCAAAAGTGGAAAGAGGTGAATGATTTACAAGTGAAAAAAGAGGAGCTAATGACGAAGAAAACAGAGGTAGATGTCGCCGACAAAGGCTCAGATGATGAATCTGATGAGGATGTAGGAGATCAAGAATTTGAGGAGTTCTTGGACTGGAGGACTAAAAAGGTGTGGAAGTGATGCTTGGTGCAAATGTGTTGTGTCTGGATTGACCATGCTGAGATCAAGAGTTTAAGGAGTTCTTGGACTGGAGGACTAAAAAGGTGTGGAAGTGATGCTTTGTGCAAATGTGTTGTGTCTGGATTGACCATGCTGAGATCAAGTTTAAGGAGTTCTTGGACTGGAGGACTATAAAGGTGTGGAAGTGATGCTTTGTGCAAATGTGTTGTGTCTGGATTGACCATGCTGAGATCAAGAGTTTAAGGAGTTCCTGGACTGGAGGACTATAAAGGTGTGGAAGTGATGCTTTGTGCAAATGTGTTGTGTCTGGATTGACCATGCTGAGATCAAGAGTTTAAGGAGTTCCTGGACTGGAGGACTAGAAAGGTGTGAAAGTGATGTTTCGTGCTCTGAATTGTCACTAGAATAAAAAGTGGATTCATTGAAATGGGTGAAACTGATACAGTCTGTAAAAACTTTGAAGTGCACATATGGGTGATGTGTGTTGGAGGGCTGATGTGTTGGAAACCACAAGTACATTTGTTGCAGATTTCCATAAGTTTAAACAGTCGAAGATATCTGAGTTGGCATAGTGTAGAGTTTAGGCACGTGCTGCAGGACACCAATTGTCTGGAATGTCTTGTATATGTCACTAGAATCCACCAGACATGCAAATGGGGTCATTTCTCCCACTTCAATAGTCATCAATGATGACAGTTGGCGTGTAGTCAGTGGTGATCAAACATCAGGTGAATGGCCCAGGTGATCAAGCAACATTTTATTAGTCAAGATGCTTATCTGCTTACAGTATTAGACAAATGGAGCACATACTGTTAGTTTTACAGTTACTGAGTAGCAAGATACAAAAATCTATGGTGGCTGTAACCATCATTGCCTAGGTATGAGGGTTACTGAAACCGCATATTTGCATATCCTGTCACTGAAACATGAATGCTATGCAGAAGGCTGATGTACAGACAAATCACTTACACATGATCATAGTTTTCTAAGTCCAACAAAGGCTAGTAACCTTGTCAACAAATGCATGGTATCAGTTCCAGGAAACAGGAATGTACACGTCCCTGCGTGATACCTTGCTGTCCAATGAAAAGCCGAGTAATTAATCTTTTGCGGGATGAAGAAATATTCGTGCAGATGATTTTCCAAGTTGAATATTGTACATGTATTGCTCTTTTAATTGTCTGTGAGAGCAGCTCCACAGGGCAGTTGTAACCTTACATCTACCAGATCAAGGTTGTCCAGATTTTGTGTTCGTAAATCTGTACTTGAGACTGCATTTGTAAGAACAGTTTTACACCACCCATGTTTGAAGTCTTGTTTACTGACAAAGTTATCTCCCTTTATGGGAGGCTTCTCTTCGCGGATATTATTCCATTGTGGGAAAAGAATCACATTTTGTAAATGTTGTGTACGGGTTCTAAACGCCCAGGAAATGCAAATAATAATAATAACCACCAACTAAATTTACTTTGTGTTATCATCTTGTAATGAAAATTTTATTAGGCTTTCTGCCTTGGCTTAACTCTAGGCCTACGTGGCCGAGAGTGTTTGAACGCCAGCACGGCGCAATGGCCGAGGAGCCTCTCACCATGTGGTCGCTGTGAGTTCAAGTTCAGTTCATGCTCACTTCCTCTCCGGCCGTAAATGGGGAGGTCTTCCAGCAACCTGCATATGGTCGTAGGTCTTGGCCTGGTTCTGCCCGGTTTCCTTCCACCATAATGCTGGCCGCTGTCATATTAGTGAAATATTCTTGAGTACGGCGTAAAACACCAATCAAATAATTAAAATAATTTGACTTAACTCTTGGCACCACTTTTCTTCACTATGTCCAGCTATCCAGAGAGAAAGTGTGATGCACTATAGAAAGCAAAGTACATGTATTCGGTTGCACCAATTGTAACTTTTAATTCATTTGTTTGAATAATATTATGGATTCTGTTTGACCATTAACGGTGGAGCAAAGACATTGTTTAATAGCTACATGTACTTAGAACTTGAACAAACCCAAATTCTTACCTAGTTACATCTGATTTATTAAAGCTTAGGTCATGGATTTCCCCCGAGCTCAGCCGGGGTGTCGAACTAGAATACTAGAAATCTGGCATTCTGTAGCTTAACATTTTGAATATTTCAAATGAAGATTTTAGCTTTTAGTGTGAATGGATGAATAACAGCGGGGTCTTTACCAGAGCAACAACGACATTGTAACAGCTGGCAAATGATCACAGATACATAACTGGTGAAATCCGGCTTCTGACAGTTTACCTCTGCTAACTGTTCGTGTAAATGCTTTAAAAAATTTCAACTTAGATGCCCCACAGTACCATGTCTTGAATAACACCAGGTAAATACAAGTGCAGTGATGTTAGTTGCATTTTATTAGACGTTTTTGGGCTAGAAATACCGGTACTCAAATTGCTGTGTTGTCAACACCTTTAATAAACTATGAAATGATACTAATGCAAACAGACCAGACTTCGGGGATGCTCATAGTCCACCACCAGTGTCATATTGACCTCGTTTTTGTCAAGCGTAGGCATACTCGTTATCTCCCTGACGAGAGCTTATTGCTCTCAGGTCCTCATTTAAGGTGAACATTTCATTGAACCCGAATAAAATTTAAAAGGATATTCTTGAACACAGTGAAAGACACAAAACTAAAAGAAATAAAAAAAAAAACCCAGAGGCATTGTGTTGTAGTTACAACTTACTCAAAAATAAAAGGAGTTCAAGTTGGCGGAGCTGTGTGTATTGGCTCTGTTCAGACAACCTCTTGTTTTCGGCTTGGTTGCGACCTTACATGAAGAGGTTTGTTGGCAATTCTACAAGATGTAGTGGTTTCGCCCAGACTGTTGTGTTTGCTTAATAATCTTAAGTTCGTTATCTTTACTAGTGGAATATTCTCAATTTAAAGGGTTTAATTGTAATAATCCAGTTTCCTCTCACCATAATGCTGGACGCCATAATATATAAATGAAATAACACCACTCAAATAAGCAGGGGACAATCCAAAACCATCTACAGGTTTCTAGCGGGCATTTTTACGTACGACTGGAGAAGTAGCCAGCGTGATGAGCAGTGTGTAATCAGTAAGATTATGAGATAGGCTGTATACACCTATATTAAATATGACGTCACATAGGCCTGCAGATCAAAGTTATGTCACGTCTATCTCATCCTGTGACAGCTGGCAGCTGGTCACCGTTGAAATACAGCGTATTGTCAATTCACTTAAGGGTTTTATTTGAACTGTTCATGCTTAAATAGAAGCAAATTACACGCCCTCTAGCATCATGGCTGAAGTAGAATTACGTCAAAAATGCAGTAATGTTAATTGCAATTTATTAGACGTCACTGGTCTACAAGTCAAAGTTCTACATTGTACTTACTCAAAGGCCTATACAAAGATGCAACATGAACATGGATTTAACAATCGCTTAGCAAATCATTTGTGTCGTTCAAGTTACTTTAATATAGAAAATCGCTATAAGAGGAATCCAATATCTTTCAGAATGATTTTATTAATACATGGGTGTGTATGTGAACGGAAAACTGAGCACACCGCAGGGGTTGTTTACCGTAAGCTTATCGATCCGGCATCAGGTGTGGGCTTGTTGACGGGCACAAAGTCCAGCCATAGCTGCAGACGACACCTTAGCTCCGGGAATTTTGATGAACTTTGATTCCGTTTCTACCCCGACTGACTTACCTCGTACAGTGGTACAAATAACCCCATGCAGTGTAAACACGTCGTGATGTTAAATGTGCCAGTGTGCAAACATTTGCTTGTTTTGTTGCTCAGGAAAAAGCCGAGATTTCTGTGTAGATTCACTGTTGTAGTGTTGGAAGAAACCTTCCCATTTTTTGTAAATGGATTATTTCAGCAAATGTATGGGAGTTTACTCGAGTGTTTATGCATTGCTCGCTTCTTCATGAATGGTCCACTCATCCGTCCTTGTTTGAAACCTTTGGGATCGATTCCAGATGGCCTCCATTTTCACGCCAAAGATCGGATCGCTGGGCACAGTCCACCTTTCTTAGCTGCACGATATAATTGAATAACCTAAGTAAAATTAACTATAACATATGTACACCCGAAAAATTTGTCTTCATGCCAGGCGATAACGTTTATACCTTGTGACCTTCTATAAACAGCTATTCTTTAAAATCTTTTCCTTGTGAGTCTGTTTTCTAATCCTCTAGGATAGGCCATGAGAAACTGATATGACGTAAAAAATAATAACAAAATATTCAGATCACCAAATGTTTCAATATCACACAGGAACTTTTAAATTAAACTATGTGTGAAAGTACTTTGTAAACCCTTAAAACAATAGTGAGTGTGTGTGAGTACGTGTGTGTGTTTGTTTTATTTCAGATATGCATGTGATATAGAAGCAGAGTCCTAGTAGCCGGTCTGTGCCAGTGAAACATGTTTTTTCTTTATTATCAAAACGTTACTGAAGAGAAAGAAGAGAATAATATGTTGTAAAGGCGCAGTTGTTGCAGCCTAATGTTGCACCCCGAAAACTTGCACTCTTTGGGATATAACGAACGATGTATATACGTCCTATCTTGAATGTGTAGGTTGTTCAGATGGTCCAGTCCATCATTTGCAGTTTTACCAGTCGCAAAGGTCCATGTTTTATACGTACAGGGGAAATTTACTGTTGCCTGGACTTTATCAAAAATCAGCCTGCCAAACTAGTGCTTTTGCTTAGCTCTTGACATGATACCGTTATCTGGTTTACAGAGACAGGGAGATACCTGTAGGCCTGGAAACGTGTGTGGGTCGGGGTGCCCTACATCTAATGTTACATCGCCCCAAATTGTTGTAATATAGGTCTCCCTTAATGCCCTTATCGCGACATCATAGAGGAGAGCTTTGTTGTGCAGTCCTGATCTGGCATAGTCAAACATTGCGTAATTCTTTATTTCACACAAATTAATGGGGAAGTAAAGAGAAATAAAGATTATAGATAACCTATTTGACAAAAATGTACATCTTCAGAGGAGAAAAAAATGCACATCTTTAGACGACATTAACTGCGAGGGAATAACATCCATTCCCCTATATAACAACGTAAATTGACGTAATTATCAACTTTTATTTGACCTTAAAAGGGAGGAGTTGTTATGCCTGCCATTTTTCAGATGCAGCATTTCGTGCCTTGGGCGAATGTCAGCTCTGGTCTTACGACGATTACTCCATGTGAGTAATTTGCTCTTCGTATTTTACGTATATACAGCGAACAGACATATGTGATATTGGTGTGACATTGGACAGAACTTCAGCTGACTGTGCAGCAGGCCCGGCGAAACCGCAGGTCTCTGCCAGAGATCCGATAGCTGGGCACAGTCCACCTTTCTTAGCTGCACGATATAATTGAATAATCTAAGTAAAATTAAACTATAAGATACACACCCCCGAAAAACTTTTTTTCATGCATATGTATACAGCAAGCCAGGCGATTACGATAATACCTCGTGACATTCTATAAACAGTTATTCTTTAAAATCTTTTCCTTGTGAATCTGTTTTCCAATCCTCGAGGATAGGCCATGACAAACTGATATGACGTAAATGAGACAATCATAGTATTTAGATGACCAAATGTTTCAGTATCACACAGGAACTTCTAATTTGAACTATGAGTGAAAATACTTTGTAAACTCTTAAAACAATAGTGATGTTTTTTTTGTGTGTGTGTATATTTTTTCTCAAAATAAATTAAGTTTTATTTCAAATATACCTGTGATGTGGAAGCAGAGTCTTTATATTTATAACCATGGCGGTGGATTGGCATAGGTTTTGCAAATCATGCCAGTGGATTGGTATAAGCTTTGTATCAAGTTATGGGATATATCAATCTGCTATCTCTAATCCTATTATGCAAATCTTACTTGTAAAGTTCAGGTTTAGCGCCACTGGAACCAACGGTTAAATCATTAAGACAACAACGTAATCTGTGGCACTGCCTGATTCTGGTCAACAAGAGATAAACTCGTAGTATAAATACGGACCCAGAATATCTCAGTTACATAAACTTCACCAGCTTCAAGATCGTCCATACCTAGTTCTGAAACTTTGCCAAGATGAAGGCTGTCGTTCTGGTGACCGTCTGTCTGTTTGCTTGTGTGTTTGGAAGAGGTTACATGGATGATGACGAAGTTATGATGGGTGACGGTAAGTCTGTTTACTAAGGTTTACCTATGAAATGTCATATGGTATTTATTATACCCCGTGTAAACTGTGATGATTTTAGTCTACGTCACAATTTATACTACGCTATATACCTATAGTATTTGATATGGCATTTGTTAGATCACGTGTAAAATGTGATGATTTTAGCCTACCTCGCAAATAAATACTATGCTTTACCTACAGAATTCCATATGATCTATACATATCCCTCTATGTAGTATTTGTTAGGTAATGAGAAAAAAAGTGACGATTTCACTCTACGTAATAGTTAACTCATTCTAAAACTAGCGTGCCAAGGATGCTTTTATACGCTTTCATTCTAAGTTTCTTAAATTATACACTGAGTGTAAGACTCGTGTTTACAATTTTGTACACTGCATTCAGTATTTCTGACCATACTTGTATGGTATTTGGCTTCACCGGGTCTAACATACTCACCGAATTTGATTGGATGGCGTGGATAGAGTATCAGTTGTCTTCTCCGCATCACTGGAAAGTGATGACTGCTTTTCTCTTCCATGTTGCCAATTCTTATTGCCATTTTACTATTATTGAAGTTCAAAAATTTGACTACATGTACACGCATTCGTTGTGATTTATTTTCTACATCTGAGCAGGTAACACTTCTCAGACGTCCAGCAATGTGAAAGCTGCAACGCTTGCCTATAACTCGTTCTGAATTATGTCATGTCCTTCGGTTTAGACTGAACTCTGAAACCTAAACATACAAAATGCCAGCTTCCAAACGTGGGCCATACTCACTTCGAGACGAAAAGGTCAAAGAAGGCTTTTGAAGTCTGCAGCTTTGTAGTTTGACATGGATACAAATATTACGCAGCTGGAATATAGTTTTGTAAAGGATTCTAACTAAGTTGTCTTCCCGACAAAGACGTCAATCACAAGAATGTGCATCAGGTGCAAGGCCGATGTAATGGGCACTGTTTAATCACCATTTTGTTGATCATGTATGCAATAATATGCACCGTATATCATATTTACTTCCAGCTCAAAGCAGTAACATGATTCTGATGAACTTTGATGAAACCTGCGTGACGATGATGAACAATATGATCCATAAGAACATCGAGTCAGTCTTCCAGTACATTGCTATGGTGAGATCAATGTATTGAACCACTAAAACAATATAGCCCCTGTTTATTGGTTTGTTTGCTTTTTGTTCTGGTTTTCCAAACGTCTCCTGCGTCACGAATGACATTTGGAAATATGTATTCAGGAGAATTCAACAAATCTTTCCAACATTACCCTTTGCCCATCTAAGATTTTCCATGAAAAAGATCCTTTCCTAATATGAGAGGGACTCCTCGCGTTCATGTCCAACGCAGTTCTGCTAAAGGGTAAGGATCCCATGGCAGCTTATTGGGAAAAATGATTCTATGTACTTTAAGGACAGGATTCTAAACTTTCTTGGTTCAAATTCGTTGCAACATTTAAATGTCATGATGGTCGATGTACTTTAGGCGATTATTGAGAACAACCATTTTATCAGATCCCAAGTTAATATCTTTAGCTGGGTCTTGCTGGATATGCAGTCGGGTTTTAGTTTGAAAATTGGTCATATTTCTTTGTTGGTGGAAAGTTTCAGTGTTTTCACGAGATCATATTTACTTCCAATGAGCGCGCTCGAGAGTACAAATATCCAGTGAAGTCACGGGTTCTTCTACGCCGTAAAATAAGTTAAAAAATCTTGAATGCGGCGTAAAATTACAACAATCAATCCAGTTAACCTATTTCACTATTTGTCTCCCAGGCTGCTTTCTTCAGACGTCACAACGTGGACATTGTAGGAATGTCTCTCATGTACAACTCCTGGGCCAGAATGAAGCTGAACTCTGCCAAAATGATGATGATGTACCTGGTGAAACGTGGAGCTACCATTCAATTCAAGGACATCATGGTAAGCAACGTTTTAAATCGCTAGTGAACTACCCTTCAGTGGCTGTATTTTACATTTAGAACTCTTCGTTGCTAAGAAGTAGAAAGCTGTTCTGCATTCTTAATTTTAAATAATGTAATAAATTATGCAGCAATAAGAAATGCATTCATCTGTCAATGATGGCATAGAACTTGTGGCCGTCAGAACCTACCCGGATCAGTCTGTTCCATTCCATAAATTGTCTTCAAAAATTAAATTCGTTCAAATAAACATGAACGAATGAAAATAATTTTTAGAAACCCGCCGAGACGATGTGGAGCGGTCCTGAACAGCCTCTTAAGACCACATTGACCATTGAGAAGGAGATGATGACTATGATCACGGACCTGAGCAAACACGCCATGGAACACGCAGACACCCACGTAAGTTTGGTGGTGTTCAAGGGGCTAAAGTCACAAAGTGAGTTTTGAATGAAGTGAAAATTGTAAAAGGTATTACGGTGAATGGTAATGGTAAATTTGTCTTTTGACACTCATTTGATGTTATAATTTTAAATCCTATGAGAACCGAGAATATGCACTTGAATCTGAGTTAATTTCAAATTCGGATCTTCGTCGACTGTTGTATTGTTTGTACGAAGATATATAGTGGCGGAGCTGATAGTATAAATGACTTTGGAAGTACTGGACCTTTTAGTGAGCCAAAGCATTCTGTTGTACGTATAACAACGCCATCGTATTCGGTTCCATTAGTTTTACTGTGCAGTTTACTGGATTCACCACAGTTTGATAAATTGGGACTGCACATTCAAATAAAAATCCTGATTGTTCTGGCAGAGCCTTAAACGAGGAGAATATCCATGTACCCAGTGATGTGGGGTAGTTTTCCCCAAATCTGCTCGGTTTCCTCCACGCAAAACCCCACAAAACGTCAAGTGAATAATTAATGATGCGCTAAATATCCATGAAATAGATTAACGAGAATTCATATAAGCGTTTCCTGAATGCTTTTAAAACTTTATCTTTTTTCTTAATGTAAGGCATCGAACTAAATATAATACGATGATATACTGTGCTGAGTTTTAGGGTATGGCGGTGGCCAAGGTGCGGAAAGCTTTATTTTCTGTCAACTCTACGATGTTTGGCTTCATGGTTGTACATTTTTTATAACAAACGTGAAGACAAAAATGTATCAAGACAAACTAATCCTGTTTTATTTCATTTATTCAATTAGAGTAAGCATTATGATTTTTTGTTTTTACAGTTGATGGCCTTCGTGGAACAGAATTTGGTGACCCAGCAGGCTGACTACATCTTTGAAGCCGCATCTTACATCACAAAATTAGAGAAGGGTGGTCTTAAATTGGGTCTCTCCGCCATGAACATGCAGATGGTCAAGAAGTACAAGGAATTCAAGGATTGTGAAAGCGACGCCGAGAAATATAAGTGGAACTATTAAGCAGTAAATGCTGCCGTTCAGATCTGACTTTTGTAATCTCCGGTTGACTTTTTGTTGTTAACGTCATCAATTGATAAGTATTCAACCATATTACATAAACTCACAGGTTGTTCTGTATCAAGGTTATACTGTCTATACGTTCACAGAGTTGCTGATATGTGAAGGTCACGCAATCCCGTCCTCTGTTAGGTTTTACCTTTCAAGATTTTCAGCTGATTACTGACAGGCAGTCCAAAACTGTTGATCCAATTACTGCCAATGAGCAAGACGTGATACTGCTGTGTGTCGACAAAAATGTCATCTATTTTAAATAAATTCACAGCTGCTTTGATGTCTATTCTTGCACATTTGTTGACAAATAAAGACCACCTACGAGCATTTAACTCCTGCGTTTGATTTTACTTATTCCATCGACCGAAACCTCCAGCTATCGCAAATGTTGGTAACTCCGTTTTGCGGTGGGTTACTGATCATTTTGCTCTGAAATTAAACTAGCCCAATTAAACTTTGGGTGAACATAGTTTACTGTGTCAGTTTTCTCAGAAAGAAGTATTAATTAAGTGTTGAACTGTTTGAGTATAGAACTGTCCTGGTGATGTTCTGATGCCCCACAGAAGGTTCCATTGATTGACAATCGTGCATTATGGAAGTGTTATATTTTTATTGAATTACCGAGAAATGCAATTCTTTGTTTGAAAAATATTGACTTGCTTTCTCAGTGTTTCGAAACTTGGTTTTCGCCATAACCCATAGTCCTTGGATCACCAATCCGCTAAAAATAAGTAAATACATTAAAATTGATTTCGGACTGACTTTTAACACAGTTTTGGGCATCTGCGTGAAAAGCATTAATTAATTATTAGTTGTCTAACTTCAAGGAGAATCTTTGGATCTTGCTAGCTCAGATTTTTAAACCACTAGCGACTATCAAGGATCTGACCGATGATTTCGCTTGTTCGAATCCAGCTGTGGGTGTTTCGGTTGCGATTTTAAAGTAGAACTTTTGCCAGGCAGAAATATACGTGACGGGCGATTCCTGCCAAAACTACCCATTAAAATTGTGAACCCCGAGGGCGTTAATACAACAATGTAGTCGTGGAAGAAGCATTCTCCATTAACGTTAGATCAACTGAGGGATGATGCTCTTGGGCTGTATAGTTTCCCAAAAGTCATTCTGGTGTATTATAATAAAAAAACTACTTTAGTACATCCGTTAAACGTGTAAACATGTGACGTGTTTACGAAGTAAACATGTGATATTTACTATGTAGACAGGTCAAATGTTTACCACAGTAAACTTCATTACATGTTTACCGTCTTTTACATGAAATATTAAACATGAGTCATGTTTATCTGACTGCTTGTTTTACATAAAAATATCCACTACATTACAATTTAAACATAAAAATACACCTCTGTATAGTTTCAATTAGAACACTAATTTTTATAGACTGACGAACAGATATGATCACCATATTGGTCGAAGACAATTGGTCGACGAATTGGAGAACAGTAGGCTACACAAATAGCCACACACTTGTGTCCGAGTCTGCCGCTTTTTGTGTAAAATGCTCTGCGAAGTGTGAGAGCGGGGCAAAAATTCCCTGTCCAAGGTCGCGTTAGAGCCCACATTCTGTGTGCCACAGTGCTTGAAAAAAGCTCCTCGAACAACTCGGTCATGGTGCCCTTCTTCCAGATTCTTTTATATGATCATCAACTATATTATTTATTTCTAGATAACTTGAGTAACCTATGGTTATGAGTGAAGCTAGGACAGTGTATTTATTTATTAGTATTTATTAATTTATTGGATTGAATAATAGGCGTTCATAATGTTTTTGTGTGTCAAATGTGATGACAACACAGAATTTGAGTCATTCTACACTAAGAGCATCTAATCAGTTGAAATAAAATCAATTGAATAAATTGAAATCTCTATGCTGTAGTTTCTTACATGTTTCATATGGGTAAATGAAACTGGGTAGAGCCATGATGAAACCACATCCCTTTGCCAGATAAGTGAAAACCTCCCAGACATAAAGCCACAGCCAGCCGGGCGGAACTTGGATTCGAACTCTTCACTTCACTGTTTTTTGAAGGTCGAAGGCCTATTGTACACACTATAACCTTTAAAGTTAGATAAGTGATGGGTTAATGTTCTTAGGCTATAGTTGTCCAAAAGTGTGTTAAAAGTCAATCCAGATCTATTCATGTATTACTTATTTTATTTCATCGGTGATAAAAGGACAATGGTTTACATCGAAAACTGACGCTTCAAGCAATGAGCCCGCGAGGATCCCACTAGGATAATTTAGTCTTGACACCAGAAAGACAAGGTGATGGAAAGTAGAGAATTGCAGTTCTCAGTAGGAAACAACTGAGGATGGAATTACCAGTATTTAGCACACAATCAGATAGTGATGGTATTTACTAATGGAATAAGTAAAATCAAGCAAAGAATTTAAATTCAAGAACTAAATTTTTATTTGTCAGCAATCTTTGTACGTATTTTACAGAGAATTTTATACTTAAACTTATGAGTATTTTGTTCAAATACAGTTGAATTTCTTGCTCATTGGTTTTTAATTCTTAGGTTAACAGTTGGAAATCTTGACAAGTAAAACCCTACATAAAGTGAACATGATTATGTGAGCTTCACATATCATAACTCAAAGAACGCATATACAGCATAACCTTGATACAGAACAACCTGTGAGTTTATGTAATATGGTTGAATACTGATCAATGGATGACGTTAACAACAAAAAGTCAACCGGAGATTACAAAAGTCAGATCTGAACGGCAGCATTTACTGCTTAATAGTTCCACTTATATTTCTCGGCGTCGCTTTCACAATCCTTGAATTCCTTGTACTTCTTGACCATCTGCATGTTCATGGCGGAGAGACCCAATTTAGGACCACCCTTGTCTAATTTTGTCATGTAAGAAGCGGCTTCAAAGATGTAGTCAGCCTGCTGGGTCACCAAATTCTGTTCCACGAAGGCCATCAACTGTAAAAACAAAGAAACATAACACTTGCTTTAACCGAATAAATAAAATACTCAGTATTACCTTGTGACCGTTCTCCTTTTGAACTGTTGTTATTGATATATTTTTCATCGGTATATTCAAGTTTGCTCATAAAGATCGACAACGATCGATCTGTTCAAGCACTGTATAACGCAGAGAATTACTTTTCGCACTTTGGCCACAAACGTACTACAAAACTGAGTATCATATATCCTCTTTAATACAGCATTCAGTAAGTTGTCTTCCATGTCATTCTAAAACATTTAGTTCATTCGCTACCATAAATGCAATATTCAATGTACTTTGCACATCACAACTTAAAAGCATCGAGGAAGCACTCTTATATAAATTGTGATCCATTTATGTAGAATATAGTTTATTGTTTGGTGCTTTAATATCTTATCACCTGACTACCCTCAAGTTTATGGGTTGAAGGGTACCGAGCGGATCCCAGGAGACACTACCATACATCGTCTTGTACTTGACAATCTTTCTGGTTTAATCCCTCGTCAGAACAACTTTAAGATAGAGTCGAATCTGCCATTTGAATTGACCATGTCCTGGTATAGGCTCTCAACAGAAGCCCTTAGTCCTCTGGGTCAGCGAACCCCCTCACCCTCTCAGCCCTTTCTAAATTACGCGCACAAATCATAGTAACGGAATACGTCTTGACATGGTTATATCTCTAACAGTTTACTTTGACCCACAAGAAAATCCAGCTGAATCAAAAACTTACCAATCCTATATGTTTTATAAGCATATAGCATTTTTCTGAGACAGACCATCCAAAAAACAATTGCTCAACTAACTTAAGTCAGAATTTACAACGTGATTTAAAAGATTGTCTCAAGGACTTAAACTTGAGTGTTATGTTGAGACAAATCTACCATAAATTATTAATCCACATTAGTTTCCAAAGCACAATTTCCTAATGAATTCAAAAATTTTGACTTCATTCAAAACTCGCTTTGTGAATTTAGCCCCTTGAACACCACCAAACTTACGTGGGCGTCTGAGTGTTCCATGGCGTGCTTGCTCAGGTCCTTGATCATAGTCATCATCTCCTTCTCAATGGTCAGTGTCGTCTTAAGAGACTGTTCAGGACCGCTCCACATCGTCTCGGCGGGTTTCTAAACATTATTCTTATTCGTTTATGTTAAAGACATTTTATTAAATGGAATAGTCTAAATAATAACTTGTCGTGTTATTTTTAGATAAATATAAGATGACAAGACAGCATTTTGGGTTATCTAGACCAATGACGTCTAATACATAGGGGTTAACATCACTGCACTTGTTCAGCTAGGTGATGCCAGGGGATGTCGAAGTTACTGCTGTCGAATGAACACTTAGAATAAAACGTTTAACTGAAGTAAATTAACTTGACTTACTGGTTATGTGTTACTATCAAACTGTCATCGCTGATCTGGTTTCATTCTCCATGCAATAGTTTTTTTTATGTTCTTTGAACATTTTTTTTACTTACTTTCACGAATTATTCCTCCACCGAAAAAAAATTCGAATTCCTAATGCTGTAATTTCGGACTTTACTTACATGTCAAGAATTCAGAAGAGTTAATTTCTATCGGTCAGCCACTCACCATGACGTCCCTTGAAGTGTATGGTAGCTCCACGTTTCACCAGGTACATCATCATCATTTTGGCAGAGTTCAGCTTCATTCTGGCCCAGGAGTTGTACATGAGAGACATTCCTACAATGTCCACGTTGTGACGTCTGAAGAAAGTAGCCTGGAAGACAAATGGTGAAGTTCGTTAACTGGGTTCATTGCTGCAAATTACGCCTTATTCAACATTTTTCACTGCGTAGATGAATTTGTGATATCATTGGTCACTTGGTCTCTATGACAGTTCATTAAACATGCAATATGAACATGTGAAAACCGAAATGTCTGATTAACAGAAACTAGAAACAATGTTCAATCTGAAAGTCGGCATTCATAGCAACTCACAGATATAAACCGGGAATTAAAAATAAAATTAAAAATAAAATGGGTAAAATGGTTTGCGCTCAGTAATCGTTTGAATTACATCGATTATCATGAAATTACGATATATTATCGAAGAAAAATATAAAATCTTTTCCATTTGGAACAAAGAAGTATCATTGGCAATACTGCACAAGGCATAGGCAATGTGTGGAGAATCAAACAGTATCTCAAAATGGATCGCTATGTTCTTTTCAGAGAAAACCTTGTAGAATAGCTAAATGATAATTCGGAAGGGATTTGTTGATTTCTCCTACCCTCATTTTTGAAACTTTCCCTCTTAACACCGGAGGCATTCCACGAAATGCAGAGGTCTTACCATAGCAATGTACTGGAAGACTGACTCGATGTTCTTATGGATCATATTGTTCATCATCGTCACGCAGGTTTCATCAAAGTTCATCAGAATCATGTTACTGCCCTGATCTGAAAGCAAACATGACAACACTTGATTAACACCCTAGCTGCTTAATATCTGTTTCAATGTCAGCAGCTACAATTTTCAAGAGCCTGTTTTGACCTTTTGGTCTTGAAATTAGTATGACTCAGACTTACACGCTGACAACTTCCACATTTCTGTTTCAGGATTGTAAGTGAAACAAAGGACATGATAGAATCCAGAATCATATTTTGCAGTTTTATGGTCTTGGACGGCTGTAGACCCTATATTCCCGAATACCTATATTCTCGACTATAATGAAATCAAGCGTTAAAATGGAGTGGAATCTTTAAACTTCAAATCTATACCATAACTTAAGAATTTATACACACTGACCATCAGCCATCATAACTTCGTCATCATCC
Source organism: Liolophura sinensis (assembly GCF_032854445.1). Lineage (NCBI taxonomy): Eukaryota > Metazoa > Mollusca > Polyplacophora > Chitonida > Chitonidae > Liolophura > Liolophura sinensis. Next base: position 32,897,208 of record NC_088300.1, on the reverse strand, counting down.
ATGTAACCTCTTCCAAACACACAAGCAAACAGACAGACGGTCACCAGAACGACAGCCTTCATCTTGGCAAAGTTTCAGAACTAGGTATGGACGATCTTGAAGCTGGTGAAGTTTATGTAACTGAGATATTCTGGGTCCGTATTTATACTACGAGTTTATCTGTTGTTGACCAGAATCAGACAGTGCTGCAGATTATGTTGTTGTCTTAGTGATTTAATTATTAATTCCAGTGGACTTGAGCCAGAGCTTTACCAGTAACTTACATAATAGGGTTAGAGATAACAAATTGCCACTTGACTGAATTCTAGACATTGTGAAGCATAATAAACCCATAGATTTGGTAATATGTGTGCAAAATTGGGTTGTAAATCTATACATCTAGGGTTGGGAACAAAACCTCAAATGATACTTTAGAGTGCTTTTAGTTGTTGTTTAATTTTGACGATATATTGCCAAGCACAATGACACTCTGAGCACTCATTTGGATATCATAATGTTTTGTGAAATAACATATCACAGTTTTCAAAAGCCTATAGGGGACCTTGGTAATGAATGTACTGGAATCTCGAGCAGAAATCCATTGACACACATAGAATCATTTTGTTAATCAGAGACGATTTTACAGAAACTAACTCCTTTCAAAATGTTTCGTAGACAAATAAAGGAAGTTTCTATGAAGATGTCCTAAAAGCCATCTTTTTTATCCTACTTTAAATTCATTTTATTACACAGCGGAAACTCCAGAAATAAAAAATGAAAAGAAAGTAGTTTTGGATATAGTTTTGCACCGACTTAGTCACATCATTTACGTTGACTCCTAAGCATATCTGTTTATAAAATCTCGCTTGACATTACTGCTACATGCTTATTCATAAAATAGCAAAATTTTAAATGTGTACAGAGGGACAGTTGTAATTTGTACATTATGTAAACAGGGATTTTGTTAGATGTTATCCTGCTTTTGGAATCTACGAGCACTGAGGCTCTGAAAATTTCCTTGATGATATGTGTGCATGCTACAAAACTATTGTTTAATCCTTTCACCAATGTGGTCGCTGTGAGTTCAAGTCCAGCTCATGCTGACTCCTCTCCGTCCTAACGTGGGACCTAACCGCTGCCCGGTTGTCTCCCACCATAATGCTGCCCACTGTCGTATAAGTGAAAAATTCCTGAGTACGGTGTAAACACCAATCAAATAAATAAATAAATAAATAAAAACATTATTGGTGAAATATCCTATTCATTCAACCATATGACCAGTGTAGTGCTAATTCATTAAGCGGTCCGAATGAGCACGCTTTATCACCACTTGTGTTCTACTGCTTGCGATAAACAAACTTGGTTTCTTGATTGCATTAGTAATTCAAAAGATACAATTCAAGACTTGAAGCTGTACTGCACTTAATGCGTTTGCTGTGACGTCACGCTATTGTCTGCGCAGTTATATTTTCAAGAATCCACGCTTGCGATGTTTGTGGTTTGAGTGGTGTTGGGTGAGATGGATCACAAACACACAAGGCTGTCAAAAAATTGTCAATATCCCACTCAGCTATCCGGGAAGACCATGCATCCTTCTTCTTTTTGACGAAATTAAACGTTTGTTGAGACGTCGATTCTTTGTCTAACCGATCATGAGAATGTTATATATGAAAGGTCAATGTGAAATTCATTTTCTAACAGTTTCGTTCTTCATTTCATATACACCAAAGGTTACCAGTGTGAGAAAAGGCAGTGTAGCGTCACCAATTCTCTTCGGAACAATACATGAACAGTAGGTGAACCGGTGAGCCTAATTTGTGGCATTCTGATTACGAACATGGCTATCTCGAGGCCTGCTTGTGTCAGTGTGACAGAGATTGTATAATCTACAATCACACTTCCCTTGATCATATGTAAGCTTAAATCAATTCAGATTTACTTTCCCGCATAACTAATCATAGACCGAGTCCATAATCTTACACACCCAGTAGTAATCTATACATATTTACAACCAACTGAACTCCCCGGTGGCTAAAAGCTCTAACGCTGTTGCACTAAAACTTTATGTAACATTGTCACAAAAGATCAACCATGCTTCGCATATATTCCACTGCAAATAATATGGCTCAGACGGCACGAAAGAGCATTCATTGACGCTAATTGTGATGTTTTGTATTATTTATTTAAAATGAAACCGAGCGATTCTTGAAAAAGAATCGATAGTTTTTAAGTCACCACAAACACGTTTAATTACCGGGCCGCGTCGATTCTTTTTCAAGAATCAGCTGTCGCGAGTTGTTTCTCCACTACATAAATGTTTAACATGTTTAATACATACAGAGGAAATTCACCGTTATCTGAATTTACTCTGACTTTATCCATCAATCTGCCCGGCCTGTGTGTACTTGACTCTTGACATGATTGTAGTCTGTGTCGTTATCTATCATATGTGCTAACACATAGGTAAACAGACAGGGATTTACTAGGGCCCGGACACAGCTGATGTGGGTCGGTGTGCCCGAATATCGGGTTCATGTCGGTTACAAGAGAGGTGTGACATGGGTCAGTGCTAAAGCTGACCAGGTTAAATGGCTACAAGCTACAGAGAAAGCCGGGAGGAAGTGGTCTGATGCTGGATAAAGTTCACCTGCGCTATAGCTGCACGATATAATTATTGATCCCACTAAGCATTGAACGCTTGTCATCTATAAGATATATGCATACACTGTTACTTAAATTTACAAATTTGCATAAATTACAATCAAATTTAACTTCTTTTGTATATTAACCGATCTCATTGATCACTGAGCTTTGGTGACAATAGGCGATGTTCGTAGGACAGTTTGGACAGTCTAATGGTTTTCCCCCCAAGAATGTCTATATGTCACAAAGGGAAAAGTTCGTCAGTAACTTACTTGCGTTCGGTGGTTCCCCAGGAACCACTGTGGTTTTCTCGACCAAATAAAAATGACCATGAGTATGGCGATAACTAAAAACCAAAACAATAAATAAATATATATTTATAGTCTAATCGAATAATGCGCATTCATGAATGCAATGTGATGATATCATATTAATAATTTTTTTAACAAAACGGCTGTTTTAGAATTAAAGACTTTATCTTTCTGAATACATATAAAACATGCTATATTAAGATTTTTGCTTTGCCTAGTGATATTGCGTTAAAATCTGTTAATAAATATGCTTTATATTTTGTTCCTTGTGAATCCCTTTGACGCCATATACAGGTACAGGTACATTTAGTACCCTCAAAAAAATCGATGTGTTAATTTTACCAGCAAGTCTGTTGGCTGAGTGATGCTAGAATGTATTTTGTTATTATAACACACTATTGTGTCATATTCAACATGATATCCTGTTAGTCTAATGAAATCTTTATGCAGAATTAAATAGAATATGTTAGTTATATTTAACACAGCAATCTGCTGCAATAACAGAATATATTCTAGCATCACCACGACAAAAGACTTTCTGTGAAAATCAACAAATTCATTTTTTGAGTGTATGAGTCTTTGCAAGCTGCTATAAGTCTTAAGATATAATATCGTAATTTCCAACAAAGCAAGTTTCACAACCTTGACGGAGCATTGGCACTAAACTACGACTGAAAATACTTTGTACAAACTCTTAAAACTAATTACGTATCATTCAAGATTTTGTTCCGAAAGAAGAAAGTTTTATTTGGTCTATACCTTTACGGAAAAATGTAGTGGCTAATTTGTGATATACACCATTATGGCGAGTGGTTTGGTATACTCTTAAAAAGTTTTAGAATTCGGTCAGGCGACAAAGTTCAGCTTGCGTCCCACTGGAATTAACTATTAAATCACTAAGACAACAACATAATCTGCAGCACTGCCTGATTCTGGTCAACAACAGATAAACTCGTAGTATAAATACGGACCCAGAATATCTCAGTTACATAAACTTCACCAGCTTCAAGATCGTCCATACCTAGTTCTGAAACTTTGCCAAGATGAAGGCTGTCGTTCTGGTGACCGTCTGTCTGTTTGCTTGTGTGTTTGGAAGAGGTTACATGGATGATGACGAAGTTATGATGGCTGATGGTAAGTGTATATGCTATTCTTAGGTAAGGTGCTGATATGAAATTTATTGATTTGACAGCATTCTTAGGCTTTATTTTCCCCAACTTCAGCATATAGCATCCTTTCAGCCGTTCAAGACTATTAAAGATGCGAGACTATCAAAGCCAGTGGCCAATTACAGATGGCTGCAGTGTTTATCACTTAAATAAAACTTTGAACACGGTTTCAGAGATTATATTCCGGCCTATTCAATTAAACAACTGTGTCAGAATTTCAACTTACTGTAAAAAAAAATACGCATTTTGATCAGACTTTTAAATTTTTGAAACGGCTGTGAAATCGGTCCAGGAGCTATGCTTTTATCCAAAATAAGAAGGTCATAGAATCTCGTATTTATCAAGCCATAAGAATCAAGTCATAAACTGGAAGTGCTTAAAAAACCAAACTTAGAACAGGTCAGAACTCAAGTCGTGGTAGGTAAATTCTGGAGTAAAGAATCAGTGTACAAATTTTGAGTTTCCCAGAGCAAAACATTTAGTCGTAACTGTGTTTGAATTTTTAATTAAAGATTTAAGACGTTTGATAAACATGTTCATAGGAAGATGCATCAGTTAACTGGATGGGAAAATGAGTTTGTAAGGGATGCTATCATGCTAATAAAGTCCCCTCTCCTCCCGGAAAAGTTAATTACCACATTGTGCACCAGACGTAAGGTTAAAATAACATCCACTGTCATTCGGTATGATCACCTTCACTTTGATTATATATGCGATAATGTGAACGACGTGTCATGTCTACTTTCAGATCAGGGCAGTAACATGATTCTGATGAACTTTGATGAAACCTGCGTGACGATGATGAACAATATGATCCATAAGAACATCGAGTCAGTCTTCCAGTACATTGCTATGGTACGATTCCAGCATTGACTTGAAACCACTAAATTTTTGGCCAATGCCTGAGGCATCAAGACTGAAATGCCCAACTTATGTATTCACGTGAATTCAACAATTCTTTCCCGAATTTCCGTTATTTCCGAAAAAAATAACTTTTCGAAGAGCAATTCCCACATATTGTCTGTGGCTAATGTTATTCCTGTAAAGAGTGTGGTTCGCATTTGTGCTATACACAGAAATAATTATTCTACCCACTGAAAGAGTGATACTTCTTTAAAGTTGAATGAAATATTGTATTTGACATAATTTAGAAGACTACCAAGAATAACCGTTTGATGAGTTACCAAAGCAGATATTTATTTTACTCAGTACACAATCGGGGTTTATTTTGAACACTGGGCATATTTTTATGTATCTTACTGTTTGTCTTCCAGGCTACTTTCTTCAGACGTCACAACGTGGACATTGTAGGAATGTCTCTCATGTACAACTCCTGGGCCAGAATGAAGCTGAACTCTGCCAAAATGATGATGATGTACCTGGTGAAACGTGGAGCTACCATTCACTTCAAGGACGTCATGGTAAAAAATGTTTTTATGCGCTATCCGCCTACCCGTGAATGTCTCGCAGAATTCTTCCTTGCTAACACGTACAAATAGCTCTAACTGATTTTTCTTTTAGATTCATTGGTTTTTTGCTCTCTCATAGCCTTTCGAAACTCTTAAACTGCATTTCAGTTCAGTTAATGTTTAACGTTTATATAAAGAGTAAACTGTGTATGTCACCTCTCTGTACGATAAAGGGGGCCTCCATGGCCGGTGGGGTTAGCACGCCAGGTCGGCTCAATGACCCTAAGCCGCCCACTAATGCAGTCGCTATGAAGTCCACCTCATTCTGGCTTCCTCTTTTACATGGGAAGGTCTGGCATCAACCTACGCGTGGTCGTGGGTTTCCCCGGGCCACCGTCGTACAAGTGAAATATTATTGAGTAACGCGTAATACAATGTTACACATTTGCATGCATTACTTGGTTGCAAACATACTTTTGTGGTAATGAATATAATTAACGTAATATTGATCATAAACATGAGAGTTACTTCATCACCCTGCACTGGCGCTAGGTTAAAACCTGCCCAGCTGTCAAGTGTGATTGATATGCATAAACTTGATGTGCTAGGTTTCATCAGTCATTTTAAGATGTTGTATTGGCAAACACTGGACAATATTTGCGAATTTTCTGTGGCATTAATCGTTACCGCTTATATGAGCTGTTTTGCATTTTCTACATATATATCTCTTTTTACAGAGTGTATTAAATCTAAACATTAAATCAATTTTAGAAACCCGCCGAGACAATGTGGGCCAGTCCTGACAAGGCTCTTCAGACCACATTGACCATTGAGAAGGAGATGATGACTATGATCAAGGACCTGACTAAACACGCCATGGAACACTCAGACGCCCACGTAAGTTTCGTCACTAGGCTGAGAACGTTCCACTGAAAAAATTCAAAGCGGTTTTACCACCTGTTTAAAATCCGTTATGCTTCTCATCTGATCGAGTAACGTAATATTTAATCTTCGTTAATAAACTCTACATAAACGCATCAGCAGAACTATATATATATATATATATATATATATATATATATATATATATATATATATATATATATATATATATATATATATATACGGTTATCCTGGCAGATTTTCCGTAAAGCATCATTTATTTAATACAAGTGTTGCGATTTTTGTTTTTGCAGCTGATGGCCTTCCTGGAGCAAAATATGGCAAGCCCACAGGCTGACTACATCTTTGAGGCCGCTTCTTACATCACGAAATACCAGAAGGGTGGTGCTAAATTCGGCCTGTCTGCCATGAACATGCAAATGATCAAGAAATACAAGGAATTTAAGGACTGTGAAAGCGATGCCGAGAAGTATAAGTGGAACTATTAAAGCAGTACACGCTGCCTCTCAGATCTGAATTTGAAATCTCCCGTTAGCCGTTGTTCTTAGCTTCAACGAAGAGGGAAAACGAGTACTCATTCCTTATGAACCGGTTATTTTATATAAGCGTTATACTGCTAACGCGTTGATAGACTCTATGATGAACGTAAATTAAACATTACATTGTTTTGACTAGTTCTGCTGATGCATTTATGTAAGGTTTATTAACGAAGATTAAATATTACGTTGCTTTTTACGTGTTCTATCAACATATTCAGTTAATTGTTGAAATCAGTCCAAAGTTGACCTATTAAATGGTATCAGCCCATTTACAAAAAACGCAACATCGTTTTTCATGTGGACAAGAAAAATACTCATCAGTTTTACTTCCTTGCAAATGTTTGAGGGTTTGTTGACCAATAAAGATCACCTACGTGTACTTAATTTCTTCATTTCTTTGGTTTTCTCTCCGTGTGTACTACCCGTTTCCGAAATTAATCTTGCCCGGTTTTTGCAACGAAATTAATCTTGCCCGGTTTTTGCAACGAAATTAATCTTGCCCGGTTTTTGCAACGAAATTAATCTTGCCCGGTTTTTGCCCGGTTTTTTTATCAGCTAAAGCTGACAGCCTGTCAGGAAGGTATCATTACGTTTTGGAATGCGTCTGACGTGTATGGTACGTCGTCATAAAAGCTGTTTGCTGCCTTATTCGCGGCTGTCGTCTGCCTCTCCAAATTCACTGAGATACATTTGAAAAACGGTGTCTACAAAACTTTCATTAACTAATTGGTTAAACTTTCTTGCTTTAAGTGCAATTCGATCAAATCAAAACGGGTTCCACTCGTTGAAATAAGAATAAAACCACATCAGCTACGACAGCGTGTTGGCAAACGACCACACGTGAAATCTGGTAATTTAACCTCAGGATTTTATTTAACCTCAGGATTTTATTCGAAGTGTTCGGACATAAATTGCAATTCCCATCGACCCATTTCTTTATTGACCCGAATTCTGTTTGAGCCATGTTGCCATGAGCAGCTAACTATCATACTGTCGTCGCAATCCTGATTTTACTCACCATGTTGCAGACTTTCTTCCTGAATAAACTAAGGCCCTGAAGGTAGATTAAGCAAACCCGGAGGCAAGGCATTAGTTGCAATATTTTTGTTTTATTAAATGTGAGACAACATAGTGTTTTGAGTAATTCTAGATGAGTTATGTCTAATAAATTTAATAATTATATCTAATATATATAATAAATTATAAAAATACAAAGTGCTTGTATTTGAGTATTTAAAAGTTAAACATCGAAGATTTAAAAGTTTCCTTCAGGCGGCTATTTTAACAGATTACATATGTCATCGTGCTTAGCTTTGCTCACTAGCTTTTCAGGGTATGACATTCCAGACACACTGGCAGTTTAAAGTCACTTACGTCCAAAACTCTTCTTTTTTACATGTGGCTTTCACACACTTTTAAATCCACGATTATCACGATATACGTACATATTTAGCTGACCGGAAATGAACGATAACCGTAAACCTTAAATCACACTGACGTCACAATGAATATTCAAGCGGAGGAAAGGAGACCAAAACAAGACGGAACTTTCGATGTGCCTCGCATCGGTGGACTTTGTGAAAAATGACGATGCTTAAAGTCGTGTTTCTCTCTTACGAAACTAAAATAGAATGGCACACAGTTTGTATGTCTCTTTTATTTAAGGCATAGGTTGTATAAATGTGTTCTTTTCTTTTAAGCTATGGTGCTAGGTACTGTATATTGATATTATATATGCATTTGTATGAACAAACAGAAAAAAACCTTAACTTAGGTAAAATGACAATAGGCCTTATAGTTCGCGTGTGACAATCTGTCAGGTATCACACTGTAGTCGCTGCTCTTTTATGCTCTCCATGGTGTAGTCTATAATATCAAATGCGTAAAATCGCTGGTATTTGCGTCGGCACATGCTTCTTAAAGTCGAAAACCTAACAAAGATGGAGATTCTCCCTGTGTTTAGATTAAGTGGAATTATTCTCACCAAAAGTATAATTTGAACCTAAGCTGTGTGGTCCCATTGTTTATTCCTTCCTTTGCGATGACTTTTTACTCGTGCATTACTAACTTATTATTCGTGCATTGCCAACATATTACTTGTACATTGCTAACATATTACTCGTGCATTGAAAACATATTACTCGCGCATTGGAAACATATTACTCGTGCATTGCCAACATATTACTCGCGCATTGCAAACATATTACTCACGCATTGCAAACATATTACTCGTGCATTGCCAACATATTACTCATGCATTGCTAACATATTACTCGTGCATTGCTAACATATTACTCGTGCAGTGCTAACATATTACTCGTGCATTTTACGCTAACAAGAGCCATATCTAGCTATCGTCATGCCCGAACAGGTAATTCATATCACAGGTTACTTGTTCAATAGTGTGTTCAAAGTGAAATACCATGTTTAAATGTCAATACGCTTTTAACTTGAACAAGAATACTGAATTTCAAAAATTAGCGTCAATACAGATACCTCGCCACGACATGGTTGCAACATTGCCGAGGTGGCGTTAGGGCATAATCATTCATTTTTCTTATATAGGTATGCAAATGAAGTTCCTTCTGTGTCGTGATCCCTGCCACGAACCGATACCCCAACCACAAAAATAATGTAAAAACTAGTTGTCTCATTTCTGTGAGGTGTCCAAATGTTCCCATTTTCATTAAAATCATAAACTGCGGACATCATCGCGGACATCGACTTCCTTATCTGTACACGTATTTTGTGTTCCACAAAAATGAACTTGAATTAAATAAGTAATTCGCGTATAGACAAGTAAGGTATAGACAAGAAAGGTGCTTTATAGTTAAAGATATGAACTTTTGACCTCGCACTTTATTTGGTGTTGATGACGTTTTTATCTCCTGTTGGTCTTTTGAGTATGTCAGTGAGAGCTGAGATAAGCCAATATCAAAACACACCAGTCCACTTGAAACCACAACCAAAAGATTTCATTTGTTTCCAGTGCTGATGCACTTATAGACTGTGAGAGTAAAAAAAATCTTGTATAAGGCGTTAAATAACAAATAAATCAATATTTATTTATTAATTTATATATTTGATTGATGTTTTACGCCGTACTGTGGAACCCACGACCATCCGCAGGCTGCTGACAGATCAATAAGTCGATAAATAAACCAGTTGTTTATTTCTAACCATGAACTTGTGTGCTCACAGACACAACATGTACAAATAAGAGTAGGGACCAACTGCCTGTTTCATGCAGACGGTCGTGAGTCGCATAAATAAAATATTCTAGAGTGCCTCGGTGTTAATATAAATTGACATTGAAGATACCTATATACGCTGATTTACACTCGATTTGGGTCGGGACCAAATTTGATCATTTCTCAGAGGTCAAAGAAAACTTGACCCAATGCTGTGTATGTAACTACCATTTCCAAGCTGCCATTACAGTTCACGCATCTACCATGAATAAATACATAATGGTTGCTATGATAGTTGCACACATGTTGAATCCGGTATTGGAACTGGAGTCTTCGTATAGATTTCTCGCTATAGTTTGCCTGTGACCTTTCGTCTGGAGGTTTGTCATGTACTTGACGATGTGCGACAGTTTCCTTTAGCCTAAAGCTTATTTCCTTAAATCATAAACCAAACTATCTGCTTATAGGTCATGTTAAACACTTTTTTGCGGGGCGTAAAAAAAGCTACTGAAAGAATTCAGTAAAACTGAACAGTTAGGAGTGATTGTTTTCGCGAATGCCTAGATTGCATCAGTGCAAATGCACTCTATTGACCCTATGTATAACTGTTCCTTCATCAACAGGTAGTAAATCAAAATGCAATATTTTCTCCTTTAACGCGAAACTTCGTGGGCAGGTCGTAGGTTTCCCCCTCTGCCCGGTTTCCTCATACACTAATGCGTCAAGTGGACACCCTCAAATCTGCTGCACAATTTTTTTTCCAGTGCACACGCACATGTACATCTCTTCATGTACATCAATGGCCTGCATTTGGCGTCTTACTGCATTAAATAACAGACATAATTCTGTTTTACACTAATTAGTTTAGCCTTGACGCACATCATTCATACGAATGGAGTCTCTAACAAACCGAATCACCATCATCTCTGCTTAAGTAGTTAACACGATTAAATTATACAGATCAAAAATGCCTAAAACTCCAATTTCACTCAACTACTAATGTAAGTTTTTTTTTTACAGATTAGTTCAGATGTTAAATATTTTAATCAGGTGTAAAATTAGCATTCTGGCTTAACCAGAAATCAACGGTTGTATGTAAATCTTGTTGGATCACTCTTTCTCCAAAGGATTGTGGGGTATTTTCTGTGACACACTGATGACCCGAAACAGTCAATATTCGGAGAGGTCATAAAAATTCGACTTCGTCCCTGGGAGACAATGGAATGGCCCAGTCATCTGTTAGACTTTGACCCCGGGCCCTGGACTCAGGTGAGTATATAACGTGGTGGTCACCTGGAGTGGACACCCTCAGATCTGCTGCATTCTCAGGTGTTACAAGATGAAGACTTGGCTGTTGGTGTCGGTGCTGTGTCTAGCTGCCGTGGCGTACGGCCGGAGATATCAGTATGAAGACGATGGACTGGACGATATGATGATGGGAGATGGCAAGTGCTTTTGTGTTTTTTAATTTTTCACACCTGCTTGGACGATCGGCAAAATGGGAAGATTCACAAAGGGACTTATTTGAATAGTTACTCAAACAGGTGAAATCTGAATGGAAAATTTCTTTCCCGCCGTTTCATCCAGTGAAATGGTGATCCTTTTTTTCTCTTTCTCTCTGACCGTAATACGGAATTGTATCTTTGGTTATCATTTTTATAATGAAAATGCTAAACGTCATTGACAGAACTTAAAGCAACGCTTTGAAATCCGATTGGAATTTATCTGCACTTCCGGTCAAAGCTCTCATTCGTCACTATAATCAATAGTTGAGACTTACCTGTATGAGATTATCACTTCTGTTCAACGGTAAAATGGACTTCCACTCTTTATCTCTCAGTAGACTCGCGGCCATGTTGGATCTCTAACAAAAAATTTCAGTGGTCTCTCATGGAGAGCTAGATTTACTGTATGCAAGTGATCATGACTTTCTTTTGTTACACATCCAACTATTCCCTTAATCAGCCGCAGATATTTCATTAAATTAATATACTCTTACACAGGTATTTGATATTCATTGTAATTTGACAGCTTACTGTATAAATAATTCTTTTAACTGGAAATAAAATGGCTTGTTCACTGTTCCGCCTTCAAGCCAGTGGTGACATATTATCTCTCTTCAGCTTCTCAAGATATTTACAATCTGCTAGTGTATCTTTACATGAAATGGCCTTAGCGCAATCTGTTAATGTGTCATTCAGCGGTTAAACCTTTCGGTCGCCTGTTACTCCATGGAATATTAATCGAGAGTATATTGCGTTAACTTTCAGAAGGGAAGGGTGGTGATAACATGATTTTACAAAACTGGGACCCCGGCTGCTCCCAGAAAATCAACGCACTTATTCACCGCGAGATCGAGTCCACCTTCCAGTACATCGCCATTGTAAGTACAACGCAACGTATTAGGCGTTAAGTAACCAGGTCTTGTTTTAATGTGATTGTATGTTAACTATGATGATAACACAGTATTTTGAGTAATTCTAGACTAGTGACGTCTAACAAGTTGCAGTTAACACCACTGCATATTTTTTGGCCTAATTCCTCTCAAGTCGTTGTGCTAGGGGGCGTGTAAATTGCTACTCTTTGTGCATTTACATGCACAGTTAGAATAAAACTCTGACTCAGGTAAATTGACAAGAGGCCTGATTTCATCGGTTACGCGTGACTATTTGCCAGCTATCACACACTGTCGTCGCTGCTCTGGTCTTACTCTCCATGCTGTACGTCTTTAATTATATTAATATAACGGTTTCACTTGTGCCCATCATCACTATGTCCAATATGAAATGGGTATCTGTCCACCATCAAATGTCACATCATCAAGCAAGGTGGTCTTCTCTTTGTTCAGTGACGTTGATGAATGAAAATTTAGCATATTTTGAAAACCGTCTTTGTCCACTAATATGTCATAACATTACGACCTGATTGGAGAGATGGACTCAGCTTGTAGTATCTCAGCACTTGACTAATGAGGACGCGATTTCAAATCCAGTCCTCGCTGTTGATGTACAACACCTCACAGAAATGAGACAAAAATCTGAAGAAATCACGTTTCAAAGATCTGAGTCTAGAAATTCAAGTGCTCGTGTTAACCAGCGAATGGCTTTCATTATTCAAAGAGCTTTTACAATTATTCTCTGACATGGATTATTGTTGTAATGGCATTGCCTTTGAAGGTCTTCTGTGTATAAAACCGGTGTATAATGCATTAAAACGTACCTGGAAACTTTACCTGAATAAAGATTACTTCTTGCTATCAAGCTTTACATCAGTCTATCACTCATGCTAACTCACTCTCCGATGTCATCAATAGAGAAATGTATTGTTTATTTCAGGCCACATTCTTCCGGCGTCACGATGTCGACATTATCGGCATGTCTTTGATGTTCAACGCATGGGCGAGGATGAAGATTAACCTGGCTAAGGACTTGATGATGTACTTGGTGAAGCGAGGGGCAGATGTTCAGTTCAAGGACGTGTCGGTAAGACCACATCTACCCAAGTGCTATACTTTATATATTGGAAATAGTTTAGAATAGTTTTGCAGTTTTCGCCTAACTTTTTACAGCTGTAACTTTTCTGTTTTTAAAACTTAACCAATTAAGAAACGTTTAATTCTCGTTCTGCGGTTATCTGTTAATTCTGCTTTCAACAGGGCTAGCAATCCTCAATTCTGATGTTTGGAGACCAGTTTGGAGAAGGAAGTATTTCCGTAACGTTTTTAATTTCAGAAACCCAGCGAGACGCAATGGTCGGACCCGGGTGCAGCTCTCTCGCTGGCACTCCGTACTGAGAAAGAAATCGCGGATAAAGTGAACGACCTGGCCAAACACGCAACTAATCACAACGACCATCATGTAAGTTCAAAATCTTCTTTCGGGATTTGATATAATTCAAAACGGACAATAACTCCTGACGATATATTTCAGAAAGAATATATGGCTTCATTGAATTCATTCGCATAGACCATTCCTTGCCTCTTTCAACCATCATTGAAACCTGTAGACAGACTCTCTTTCGTCAAATTATTACCCTATATACTTTCTTAGTTCTTTGGTGGTTTTTGTTGAACGTTGTTTTGGAAATTGGGTCTCGCGGTTATCGATCAGTGACATTTATTTTGACTGAGAACTGCTATACTAATGTTTCCGCAGACTCCTGGATTCACCTGACAAAAGAGTTTGCTTCCACAGACTTCCAAGCACTTAAAATCAAGATAATTTTAAGAAGCAGACTTTTTTGTAGAACCCGAATTTAAAACTTTATTGTTGTGCTCACCAAACTATTGCACAGAAGCACTTATTCGGTAAATAACAGAATTTATCTATGTGAATGTAACGATAGCGCATTTATTACATTAACGGTTTGAATTCCCTTTATATTTTCCCTTAGTTGCTCGGATACATTGAAAGTAAACTCGCCAATACTCAGGCTGACAACGTCTTTGAGGTCGCTGCACTCATCAATAAACTCAGCAGGGGAGGTAACAAGTTTGGTCTGATGAGCATCAACCAGCAGATGGTGAAAAAGTACAAAGACTACGTTGACTGCGAAAGTGACACCGAGAAGTACAAGTGGAACTATTAGACAACCGTGCCCACATGATATTTTCTCAACTCCGTAAACCTGTTGCAAAATACTTTCTCATTTTACCTTGCATTGACAACTTGTAGAACGCATTTTGGACTTTTTTGAATAAAGAAATTTTTTTAAGAACTAAAATGCTTTGTTAAATATTTGTGAGTGGTAATATACGTTTGGCACTATGAACCCATAACCTAGTTAGTGTAAGAGATGAAATGTGAAAAAAGTGTTTATTATTTTTAATCAAACATCGTACGACTGAGGGAATACTACTTTGTACGGGAAACACTGGCTTTAACTTATGTGTTTATCTGCTTGGACTCGAACTCACGGCAGGACCAGAGCGATGTATGGTCCCCCGATCTATTGCATGGTAAAACAATATGCCAATAATATTGGCCAAAGGCAAATGTATCCTCAACAAAGTAACATTACTTGACGTAAATCAAAACTAAAATCAGTTTTATTATTGGATATGGACATGTGAATACGTTCTGTGTGGTAATCTGTAAAACGAATTTGAGCGCCAAAACACAAAACAAGCTGAAAATGTTTAACTGGTCGTGTACAACGAAGTACCCATCGATATATGTATACTATATGAATCCAAAAACTTCCACGATCTTGTGAGCCATCACTCGTATACAAATGAAGGGGTGTGCTTTTGACATGAGCTTTTGACCTCGCCTTTAGGCCTCGCTTTTATCTGCAGTTGTTCTTTTGAGTGTGTCATTGTGAACTAAGAGTACAGTATACCTGAAACGTCGATGAGCAGGTTTCATTTGCTCTCAGTGGCGTTGCACTAAAAAGCTGATTTTTTTGTACGCCCTTGAATATTCTTAGGGCTAGGTTTATTTATTTATTTTTCTGATTAATGGACTTGAACGCATAGCGATCACATGGTACCGCGCTGACACTAATCACTCGGCCACGCAGGCCCCTACCTTCTGCCAGATTGACTGCCACCTTTCGTTAGGAGGTTTGTCAGGTACCTAACTATGTGCAGTAGTTTCCTTTGAACTGTGCTTGGTTTCCTCTTTACATAAACCTGACCAATTGAAACATTTATGGCCCAATGACAATAATTCAAGAAATTCGAACTGTTTTGTTACCACGGAATCCAATCTCTGCCGGATTTTACCTATTAACTATGAGTTTATATGAGTTTATAAAATAGGCTCCAGTCAGGCGTAAAACAAGTTTTGTCAGAATTTGTTCGTTATTAAAACAGATTTTGCTACAGGTAGAACCAATACGTGCATGTTTATATTGTCGTTCAGCAGGGCCTCCGTGGCCGAGGTTGATAGCGTCACCTCTCAGGCCGAACGTGGGAAGGTCTGCCAGCAAACTACTTTATTTAATATGAAACATTTTACAACGAAGAGCGATGGGTACTGCTGGTTTCCTGACCATATATGTCAATTATCAATCGTATGTCAATTTACCTGAGAGGCATTTGATGTTTGAAACATAACTGTCCAGGAGGGAACTTGTCCAGTCTAACATAACCAGACGCTGGATTTCGTCAGGTGTTAAAATGTGTCATTTTGACTTCACCAGCAATGAAAGGTTGTATGCAAATTACGTTTATCGTAGGGTCGTTCTTTGTCTGAAGGAGGGTGACTGAAGTATTTTCTGTGACACATGGATGAACCCAGACAACAAACAGTCTGAGGTGGAGGTCAAAAAAGCTCGACTTCGTCCCTGGGAGACAATGGAATGGCCCAATCAGCTGTTAGACTTTACCCCCGGCCCACAAAGTCAGATGAGTATATAACAAGTAGTCACCTAGTGTCGATACCCTCAGATCTGCTGCATTCTCAGGTGTTACAAGATGAAGACTTGGCTGTTGGTGTCGGTGCTGTGTCTAGCTGCCGTGGCGTACGGCCGGAGATATCAGTATGAACACGAAGACCTGGACGATGAAATGATGGGAGATGGTAAGACTTTCTTTCTCGTCTTCACACCTGCTCAGGTGAACGTCAGAAAGGAAAGATTAATGCTACTGTAAATATAGCTAGGTTAATAATGGCTGGTTTCTAAGAGACAGCTCCGTTTATCAAGTTTTTTTTTTTGAAATTTCTCTTTCAGACTGGTAAGAGGTTTCCTTTGTAATAGAGGTACTTAATTTTACATTAACTAGACTCTTTTTTATCACTAGGCGTATATGCCCTCCATCAGAGCATGAATTTAGTGAAATTTAGAAAGTACGATCATATAAATACTAATCAACATTTCATGGAAGAATCTTTATCTCCAAATGGTATTTAGTATTCATTTTAATTCAACAACTTTCTGTGCGCATGAATTTATTATATTTTTATGAAATATTTTGTTTATTAATATTAAGTACGAAGATTTCTCTGTTAACAGCTCTACCGCCATTACGTTGATATCATATTACTTTAAAATAACAAATATACTATATACGTAATGATGATGTGAGATTGCACTTATCTGCTGGTGAACTGACATATACTGAATACATGTGTCTATGTTTCAGAAGGGAAATCTGGCCCTGGTATCTTACAAAACTGGGACGCAGACTGCGCCAAAATGATTAACAACTTGATTCACACTGAGATCGAGACCACATTTCAGTACATCGCCATTGTAAGTACAATGTCCGCTCACGTGACAATCCGCTCACGTGACAGGATGTTTATTTCTTAAAAAGTCGTTTATGATACGAGTCAAGACTTACTAATTCAGTATTGTAAATGTAGTCTGTACTCTCGCTATTTCACCTGTGTCTTCAGTGCGTTTATCATGAACATAGAAAAGGGAAGTAGTTTTCTAGCCATACATCTGGCCGCCATCACAGAAGTAAAAAAATTCTTGCGTTCAACGTTTAATCGTTTTTTGTACCATATGATTGTTTGCGTTTAAATGCCCAGCAAATAACAAACAACGCTGACATAACGAGCCATAGTACATACATACATTTCTTGGCGTGTTATAGAAACGCTTGTTTGTTGGAGTTGAGTTTTCCTCTAGCAGACTTATCAGTAATGTACCGTAGTTTTGCTTAGCTTTCACATTGTCGGCTAGCTTATCAGGATCGCAATGAGCTAGAATGAGAATGGTTAGCCCTCTATAAAGGGAAGTAAATCTTGAATGAGAATGGTCAGCCCTCTATAAAGGGAAGCAAATCTTGTCCTCCACCTTCATAGTTTACCAGGATTGCACTGAGGTGGAATGTGACCACCAGTCCGCGACAAAGGGAAGTAAATCATGTAAATCAAAGAATAGCAGTGTTCCAAAGTTTACCAGGATTGCATTAAGCTGAAATGGGACCACCAGTCCTCTACAAAAGGAAGTAAATCCTGTAGCTTTAAGAACAGCAGTGTTCCCCACCTTCCAAAGTTTACCAGTATCGCATTACCAGCCTTCTACAAAGGGAAGCAAACAGCTCTTGAGACACCAATGTCCTGGTCCTACTCTAATAACACTACCAGTTATTTTAGTAACAACAGATGTAGTCATGAATCACTTGTTTTGTTCATCAAGTGATCACCGACAATTCTTATTCTATCGGTTGTAAGATTTCCTTTCTTTGGTGAATCGATTAGATAAGTTTTTCCAAGTTATTACTGCAGATCTGGTGTATAAATGATATTACTTCATGTGCCTCCACTCTTAGTTTTTTTAATTATTAAGATAATCACATCAATATAGATACCCTGGCCAGAATCTCTGGCGTTCAGCTTCATCTGCTTCGTCTATTATCGTTGACGATTTGTATTTGAACGCCTGTTTCGATGCCTACATACTAACGGAGTCTTAATCATCGGCATTATCTCCCTTGCATCGATATTTCTTCCATTATCTTTTTGCGATTTGAGGGGTCTCCGTAGCCAGGTGGTTAAGGTGCCAGCGCGGTGCAATGACCCAGGAGGATCTCTCCAATACGGTAGTAGTGAGTTCAAGTCCGCCAACATCTTGCGGATTATCAGGGCTCTGCCCGGTTTCCTTCCACCATACTGATGGCCACCGTCGTACTAGTGAAATATTCTTGAGTACAGCGTAAAACAAATACATAAATATTGCTATTTAAAGATTGAGCTGTCCAAATACTCATTCGTTTAACAAACAACCCCAGCATAGTGTCCGTTGCAGCATGATGTAACTGAGGAAAATATGCTTCAGTCCATTTTCAATCCATCATTCAAACTCATCGTCACATGTCACCAATAAAAGCTCGCAATGCTTATTTCAGGCCACATTCTTCCGGCGTCACGATGTCGACATTATCGGCATGTCTTTGATGTTCAACGCCTGGGCGAGAATGAAGATTAACCTGGCTAAGGACATGATGATGTACTTGGTGAAACGAGGGGCAGGTGTCGAGTTCAAAGATGTGAAGGTGAGACCATATGTACACAAATCTACGTTTATATTATACGTGTGTTTGGAATTAAGTAGACATTGGTATTGAAGTAATCAACTCTGGTCACTTTTGATGTCTGTGTACGTTAAACTACTTGAAAGTTATTACCATTATAAACGTGTAGAATACCTGAAGAAGATGGTCATCAATACAGTCTTATGATTCTTCGATCTGAACCTAAGTAAATATGAATAGAGGGAATAAATGCGAATACACATGAACAGCATGTCTTGGGTATATGAATTGTTTCAAGAGTTTTGACGAATCTCAAAACTGAGACTCTCAATTTCTGCAGCCGATCAGCTTTGAGAAGAATCTTACCGTATACTTCCGGTCTGTTTTCATTTCAGAAACCCAGTGAGACGCAGTGGGCGGACCCGGGTGCAGCTCTGTCGGTGGCACTTCGTACTGAGAAGGGAATCGCAGATAAAGTGAACGAATTGGCCAAACATGCAGCCAATCACAACGACTATCATGTAAACAATTCACAACAGCTTATCGCTTCTGGTTCTTGCGTGCAAAAAATCCAAACATCACTTTCAGTGGTCTAGAATTTTAACCTGTACAGTTTAAATCAAGATAATATGAAAGAAAACTCCGGCATCAGATTTTTGGCTGACTGTAACTTAAAGCTTATGACACTGCTTAGGATTTCTATTCGGAAAAATAGACAGCGATGACGTTTTCATTCCATTAATGGTTTGAATTCCCTTTATATTTTTCCTCAGCTTCTCGGATACATTGAAGAGAAACTCACCAATACTCAGGCTGACAACGTCTTTGAGGTCGCTGCACTCATCAATAAACTCAGCAGGGGAGGTAACAAGTTCGGTCTGATGAGCATCAATCAACAGATGGTGAAAAAGTACAAAGACTACGTTGACTGCGAAAGTGACACCGAGAAGTACAAGTGGAACTATTAGACAACTGTGACCACATGATATTTTCTCAACTGCGTTGATCCTTAGATATGTTGTAAAATACTTTCTCATTTTGCCTTGCCCTGAATAAAGATTTTTTTTAAAGAAACTGATGATTTGCCATGAATTTGCGAGTTAAAGTCTATATTTAGTCGCACAGAGTAATACTTCCTTCACGTTTCAAGTTACTTAGCTCAAAAGAAAAAAAAACCCACTTGATCAAATATATATATGCATCGATAAAGTATCCCATACATTAAAAAACACATTTTTGTTATTTTTGCGATGTTGCATAACATTAACGTTTTGTGTGACCTGTGCATGTATTTTCTTAAATAGTAGCAAATTACACGTTCTCTAGCACTTCTTCAGCGGAATTACGTAAAAAAACGTATGGCCTATACCTTGACATTGCTGTGCAGATGAAAATCTGTCATACTGTTCGCCAATCACTTGCCAAAGGATGCCGGTTTATTCCAGATACTCTGGTTCCCTTTTACCCATAAAACTATCGGACGTACAAAGTGAAAAAATTTAGAGAACGGTGTAAAACAAACAAACAAACAAAAATAAATAAATAGTTCTGAAAAGGTAAATTAACGCAAACAGATGTTAATGGCATGTGACGACGGAAAGCATCAGTTTAAAAAAAAAGGTCCGTATATTGTCCTTGTACCACGGATAATCATGTGCAAGCAATGTCAGAAGATAAGACCGTCGACCGTCGGTGTAATCCTTAAAAATGACCTTTTGACACCGGGATCTGAAAATCATATTTTCGACAACAGATGTTGTTCGTGTGCGCTAGGCTCTACGTTCGTTGAAGACCACTGAGTTTCCATTGTGTCGCGCAAGTTTGTAGGTCACACATTAGAAAGTTCATTAGTAATGTGCTGAAGGACGTGGTTTGGCTCCTCCCCTCATACTGATCGCATAAATCAGTAACAGTATACGAAAATGCCTGAGTAGGCCTATGTCGTTAAATGACAACTGAAAAAATGCGTGAATAAAAATCTAAGGAAAAGATCAGTGACGGCTGTGTGATATGGGAAATGATCATACGCCGTCGCGGGCTTTTGTCAGTTTACCTCAGGTATTTGTTCCAACTGTTCGCAACATTCACGATGTCTAGCTCCATGACTTGATTAGAATTAGATAAATAATGCAGTGATGTCAACAGCAATTTATTAAACGACATTGTTTTGAATCACGCAAAATGAGAATGCTGTGTTGTCGTCACATTTAATAAACAATAAAAAAAAACGATGCTTTCACGCGCAAGGCACTTTACTGCGTTTTTGCTGTCTTCCGCATTGAATTGAGTGACCCGATTGGTCGACAATTATTGACCGATTCAATTCGATAGCAAGAACTCACTGCCTCGGGTGACGTCATAATTAAAAGCAAGCTGCATGCTGGACAATGGGCGTGGAGGGTAATTTGTTTTACAATGGCTGAACCAACAAGCGGTTAGAACGAACTCCATACAGTAACACAGCCTGCACTACCGTCTCTGGGAATAGACTACACGGCTTTAATTTCCTTACATCCATTTCTAAATCCACACCGCTGTGAGATTATATACTACAACAGATAACATAACAATCATTTTTTGAGGTTATATCATATTAAAGCGTGAAAACAACTTCGAATATGGCAGTGTCAATAACAGAGTTTACTGTTTACTTTTAAGTCGATAGCTGTTTAAATGACTGGTGTCCGTCAAAACACGTTGAACTCCGTCTAATACCCCAGCATGGTTTTTGAATAATTATGACGTCACTCGAGGCAATGGGTTCTGGCATCATTTACCTTGCAACAATATGGGTTTCCAACATATTCATGTGTAGAGCTTGTGTTTTTACGTGTCACTGACTAAAGGCAATTTTGGTAGCGAATGTGACTGGTTTTATAGTGAATTGAATTTAGGCAGCTATCCGGTCTGATTACCGATTAAGAAAATCAGTCGACCAGTTATACTCATTGGTTGATTGATATCTTGGTTTGTAGCTGATCACTGGCTGAGTAATCGGTTGGTCAGTGGGCTATTCACCAAAGTTTAGATTTTGATTTAGATTTTTTATTATACAACAATACTGAAATATCCAATACAGACATGGCTAGAATGTTGCTAGTCATAAAGGAATGTACACATTATTCTGGCTGGGTGAAAAACCTCAAGATTAACTCAACCCCCGCCTTCACAAATTCTTGTTTACTTGTTCACAAATTCTTCTTTACTCGCTGAATGACTGAATGATAAATTTATTACAATGCATCAAATTTTCATGATTTTCATTAATTTGTACTCCTGATGCTCCACATTCATTGTACGTTCTGTTTTTCGTTAAGTACCAGATATAGGCAATACTGGTTTCACATCTTTCATTTGTTTCTTAACTGGTTGACTTTGAGTATCAATGGATGAAAGGACAGCAGTATTTTATGGTCTTATGCGCGCGAATGCATTCCTGGTTGTATTTGTCAGCTTGCAGACGTTCACTGGATTCGTCCAATCGCTGGAGAGCTTTTGAGTTTACGAGCGCGGAAGGCTAATGACTGCTGCTCCCGGTATGGAATTGAAGGGCATCGCTGGATTAACTTCCGTGTAGAGAACGTAGATGATGTATATCCCTGAGGGATGTCACGACTGATGATCAGAGCGAGTTCAATGACGTCAAAGAACGCTGGTGTGTTATGGGAAAGAACAGAAAGTATGGAACGTAAAAGTGTAAAGATAAATGATACATATACATGTGCAGATAATCGACTGCTTTGATCCCGTTAATCTGATGGCTAATGGCTAATCACCAAACGACTCCAGTATAATGCGTTATACGATACGGTTTAATCAAGAATAAATTCCAGACGTCTCATTCCCCACTCCCGACAAATATTCTCAAGAATTGGGACACTTGATTATATTTATCCGATTGAGTGTAAATGGCACCATTATATTCATACCTGTATAAAACTGTTCACTTTCACTATTCGACTTCCTGTGGCATAAATTGGGCTGATATCAAACGTGCTCAGTGTATCTAATTGCATGCCAGACATATAGTTTATATCAGCAAAATCACAGCACCAGCAAGTAACAGATTTGATATGGTGATACTTCTGGACTGAGCTCCATAATTAATTATCAACATTTATTAATCATATTTTGAATAATTTATATACATTTGTATATGTTAAAAAGTTTAAACGTTGGGCCTTTTCCTCTGTCATTAATACAGCTGTGATAAACTCATTGAATCTACAGAATTATTTACGACGCACAATGTACTTCATAAATTTCTGTATTCAGATTCGTTTGTCCCGAAACTTAAATCGTTGGATGAAGGATTCCTTGACTGATACCGAGTGAGTGTCATTTAAGAATAGGCCAGACAAATTGACCAAAAACCGGATTCGAAACCTAGGCGAATTGAACTGACGAAGAAAACTCGAGGTGATTTTGCACCCACTCTCTCTGTGGTGAGGTTGGGGATACAAGAGAGCAGCAACGGCAGTGTGATAAAGATAGTAGTAAATTTCATACATAGCCTTTGAAATCTGACGTCTTTTCAATTTACATGTACTTAAGTTAGAGGTTTATTCCAAGTGTTGATTTAAATGCTTAAATAACAGTCATTTCAACGACACCTAAAGACGTTTGGCATTCGTGGCTTTATACTATTTTACAATAACGTATACTGATCTTAAGTATTGTTAGCTTATATGTATTAATGAGACAGGAGCCAGTCAACCAAGGCATCTTCTCCAGTCTTATCGTACTGAATACACGGTGAAAGCCACACAAGTCCTTTCCCCTCTGGGAGCACCCCATCTATTCCCGACTCTTTCAGACGAGAGAACAGACCGCGCTTTGAAATTAACCCGTGTCTTAAGGCTCTATTATGGGAAACACTTAGACAATAGCTGGCATAAGAATTTGTCAGGCTTGTTAGAGAGTTTACTGCAGCGTCAGTTACCGCTAGTCATTACTCGAGAGCATCAATACGTCTTTGTAAAGGAGAGACAAGGCGGAGAATGGCTTAAGAACTAGATAGATGAGAGAGGGACAGCGATGCACCTTCGCTTCGTCCGCCGTTAGATCAGGCTTCCATCTATTAACCCAGTTTCTGCCAACCTTTTCTGCCAAGCCGTCACTCAGCTTTCGAGAATCATCGGACTGTCATCTTAGGATATGTCTAATTTACTTATTTATCAAATATAAATCAACTTCTTTAAAAAAATATCTTTTAGTAAAAACAAAACACGCTTAAAATGCAACAAACTATATATAAGTTTATATTATCTCACTGGTGATAGCACTCAAAGTGTTTGCAATACTGGCTATTATTAAAATAGAAACCGCAGAGTTTGTTTTAGACGCCAAGTTAATTTCATAATCCGGAGAAAATGGCACTAACTGGATTTTAATGTCTTTGTGAAATAGCTGATAAATCGTGTTAGGAAAGAATGACTACAGCAGCAAATGGTCTGCAAAGGAAGCATATTTAGGCACGATAGCCAGCGGTATGGGAATAGTCGACAACGATGCAATCTACCGGATGTGCCTCTCTGTACATTGGAGAAGCTGTAACAAGACCTATATCTGTCCTATGTGACAGTAAAAGTGTCCAAGGATAAATTTGACGCGACAATTCGTTATCTATGAGTCGAGACAGACATTCGTATTCCAAAACCATGATGAACATTTCAGGTCAATAATGGCAAAATCATTTTCCAAGCCAACGTGCAACATAAACCATGAAAGTACCAAGATAATATTATAAGAGTAAGAAATTAAGGGCGTATTGGTCTAAAGATACCAGAAAGTCGCAACGAATATTCAAAATGCAAATGGTGTGCCATGCTAGTACATAACTTGTCAATGAAAGCGTACCTGAGTTGCTTATTCATTGCAACTATTCATATATATAACGTTGCGATTTTATTCAATTCGATGGAGATACAGCCCTTTAGACACGGGTTGCGTGGACACAATTGTGAAGTACAGCGACAAAGATTCCGGATTCTCCTTTCATATTTACTTATGGAAAACTGTAATCGTAAATTTGAAGAAGACTTAGTTTGGAGAGGTTTGATAGAACATTCTTCAGACAGTAGTTTTTGTGATATCGGCAATAAGTTGTGACGTCGATTTAAGTCGTCACACACCACACAGAATCTAACAAATGCTACAAGGCCAGATAGGTTCACGAGATAATCGGACAATTCGGTATATTGTTATGCTTTAGTGAACATAACACTGTGAAATTGGAACCAAAATACTGCCGCCACTGAAAGATCATGCCGAAAACACTAAAGATGACACCCCACTCAGTCACATTATACTGACACTGGGCCAACCAGTCATGTTTCTTTGCTCTAACCTCTTAGTGCTGAGCGCCAAGCGCTACGGCAGCAAGTACCATATTATTACGATTGTATTTATTTCTTCATTTTTTTTTGATTGGTGTTTTACGCCGTACTCAAGAATATTTATCGCATACAGTTATACTACGGCGGTCAGCATTATGGTGGGAGGAAATCCGCAGTTTGCTAGCAGACCTTCCCACGTATGACCGGAGAGGAAGTTAGCATGAGCTGGGCTTGAACTCACAGCGACCGCATTGGTGAGAGGCTCCTGTGTCATTACGCTGCGCTAGCGCGCTAACCAACTGAGCCACGGATGCCCCCGTATACGATTGTACGTTGCGACGTCTAGCTGCATGTCTACCATGCCTTTCACTCAGTTTAATCTTTTTTTTAAAATTGGCACACACATTCTGCCTCAACATCAGCCAACTGATAAGCACAGAAAATATTTTGCCAACAACTAATGTATCTCTACAACGGCCTGACGCTGGTTACTTTCAAACGTTGGAAAAACACAAAACTGGTCTTTCATTGAAAATTTAGTGGCTTTAGATCTAAGCAGCTCAATCCAATCAGCGATTCTAAGCATGGTTTGGGGCTGTTTTCTTGGCCTATGTTTGCGAGAAGAGAATTACAACCTGAGCAAAGCAGAAAAATATCCTGGATCCCCTTAGGCATTTTTGCTTGTTTGTTCACTTAAGTTTGAAACAAATTAGCCTAGACGTAAACTACGCATTACGGTAACATTGTAGGCCCATTCCAGATGTATAGCCATGGTGGTATGCTTCACAATAGTGGTGGCGAATACTTTACCACAAAGAGACAATGCCTCTCACTAATGCGGTTGCTGAAAGTTCAAGTCTGCCATGTAGCAACCTACTGAGGCGGGTTGTCGTGAGTGCTGGCCGCATGGTATAAGTGAAGTATTCTTGAGTAAGGCGTAAAACACCAATCAAAAAAATAAATAAATAAATAAGACAATAGATACAAAGATACAATGTGATAGCTGGTATAGTAGCGATCAGGCTGATTTGCAGAAAGCGGGCAAAAACCACAAGACCGAGTCGATGAATGCCGTACCTCACACACGAAGATTTTATTAAATGTTTAAATCTATATCGAAAATTAAGACATTCTTAAAAACGCAGTGCACATACCCCATAAATAACTTTGAAGACAGCTTTGACATACAGAAGATTTAATTCTGTGGAATGGTATAAGTCTATAAATGTCATTACAAAATTCTCAGATGTTGCCAGCGATGGTATATGTCGCTACATTGGTACAAATTTACCTTCTGTCTTGGTAAACACATTCCGTGAATTTTAACATGGCTTATTTACAAGAAGGGTTTCATTTCATTTGAGAAACCCTTGAAAGTAAAGCAGCGAGCACAGACGCCCGTTGGACACAGGAGCAGAACATGTACATGTACAAAGTTTCGGCAAATCATCTCACAATGAAGTTATGTGGCCAGAAACCTCACATTAAACTAAGGTCGGAAACTGCCAATTGTGTTTAGCCAATTGGTCATTGTTCTGAAGACGACAGATTTCCCCTGAAGGCTTTGAAGTGCCTCGTTGTGGAAAGTTTATGACGGACATTTCATCGACGACATTCGGAAAGCGATTCCCTGGAATTTCTTTGCAAATTAGTAGGTTGGGAAAAGAGAAATAATTGACCGCTTTTTTCGTGAGTATATATCTTTCTACATGTCAGGTTCAACTGGGCCAAGAAGGAATAAGTTCGGTTGTAGTTCATTGAAATTTTTACTGTAGAACACGTGGGGGTGTTTATTAGGATTATGATTGGTATCTATTCCCACAGGTTGTCCTCCTTCGCGTCTGCCATATAACACCATTGTATTGCGGTAGATCCGAGGTTCAAACTTAATAATATAATATACAATAATAATTATAATAGTAATATACAAAAGATCATAAAATTGGCAACCTTAGTTGCCCTCGCTTGGAGCTCAGCATCAAGAAAGTATAAGCTAAGTTTCGATCGATATTGTGTCAGTACATGGTGTCTGGAGTCGTGCCTGGTGTCTTCGGCATGGCTTTTCTGCTTCCACTCTACTGTTTTCATTCCATGTGAAAAATACGACACATAAACGAATTAGGCAATGTGGGGAGTGGGATGGGAAAAATATTCATTGTCTCATTTTACACCAAGACAAGCTTGAGCAATGTGCCTGAGAACTTATTTCCTGTCCAAATCAGGATTATGGCAACTAGGTGTTCGATTTTAATTACCTAAACATTTTAACCCATAATTGAACTTACAGCAGAATTCAGTAAAATTATTTATTATTTTCCATACTGCACAATTTTGTCCCACGCAGAATTCCCTTCTGTCTACTGGTGTCGTTATATGGTGAATGTGATGTTCAGTGAAAGCACTCAAACAAATATCAGCGATCTCAATTACTGATGCGTGTTTCGCCCTCAACGCTTTACCTGCAGGTGTTTCGTTAATCTTAACGTTTTCACGATCATAACAAACGGGATGACTGTTCAAACCATATTATTCTAATTAGAAAGACTGGAATTTTGCAAAAACCATGCATATGTAAAATTAGTGTTCGTAATAACACAACACTAAGCATTTGTAATAATAAAACTATAGCTAAAGTGTCCCTCACCGGTATCTGTCTGACAACCAGAACATAAAGAATCACCCAATGCATTGACTTTCGGTTTGATGGATTAACCAGCCTCTAATTGACAGCCCATCAGCTACTGAAGGTGAATTTGTCTTAACATCTTTTGTAGACAGATTTATCTATCTAGTAATTAGAGACAGAATTTTAGCAGGAAGCTCTCTTTAACCTTGGCAATCTTTTTCGGGCAGCATCAGTTGACGTCTGTAGATTTACTGCCAGTATCTACTCCGCTCATTAGCCAAGTCTGTCTTTTTATAGCCGTACTGTTGTAGTCTGTCTTAATCAGTTCGGGGAATCATAATAACCCCTCCGTTAGTCTGGGGTGTTGCCAGACGTCTATCTCTTAATCCTAAGCTAACTCTCCCCAAGTTCTTTTAACAAGTTCTTTTCTTCGAAGCTGATCTTTAGTTCTGTTTTCTTATGTGTCTGACACATCTCAGATGCGATATTAACGCCTTGTAGTTCGGCATTTGGTACAGTAATTGTTCATGTGACTGAACATGTTCACATGCATTGCACAGCTGTAAAGACCATGTTGACTGGAGTGTTAGCCAGACAAAACGACAAGTGTGTATTCATTGCATTATTTCTACAAAATATACAAAATTATGCTTTTCAAACTAAATAATATACAGTGACCCAAATAGATATGAGATATTCATAATCTATACATCAAAACAGATAGTACGTGGAAAGGTCTTTCAGTAACCTGCCGATGGTCGTATGTTTCCGTCGGTTTCCTCCTACCATAATGCTGGCCGCCGTCGTACAAGTGAAATATTCTTGAGTACGACGTAAAACATCAATCAATTCAAACTAAATCAAAACAGATAATTTACAAAACAACGTTCAACGTAAACCACAAAAGTAAGAAAGTATATAGAGTATTTAATTAAGACTGATTTATGCCGACAGTTTGTGACGGAAAAACACAAGATATGCTAGACTAATGAGTTAAATCAGTATCAAAATCGTGTGCCATGCTTTGTTTTTAAGTTACTAATGATCAAAAAATGTATCTAAGACTTATAGCCTAGTTTAAATTTCTTCAGAAGCTTCCAGTCAGTGAGCAGAAATTTAAAATCGATTTTTATTTGCATCCATCCAATAAGACGTGTGATTTTGTAAGGTTTGCGTGTAGCAAATAAATTTATCCCCGAACCCACACATTTACACAGATAATTCCAATATAGCTTATCGAATGTCTATAAATACAAAACCATGCCTGGGGTTTATTATATATTTATTATATCTCTGTGTTGTGTTATGTCAAAAGTCAACCTCACATTCTCTTCTACACGTATTTGTTCCCTAACGAGCTTACTTGGATCTCAGTGAAAACTAGCTGGAAGACATTACTTACTCCTGCTGGCACAAAATTCAGCCGATTATATTTATTTTATTGATTTCATGGATGTTTCACGCCGTACTCAAAAATATTTCACTTATACTACGTCCACTAGCATTTTGGTGGGAGGAAACCGGGCAGATCCCGGGGAAACCAAGGACCATCGGCAGGTAGGTGGCAGACCTTCCCACTTACGGCCGGAGAGGAAGCCAGCATGAGCTGGACTTGAACTCACAGCGACCGCATGGGTGAGAGGCACCTCGGTCACTGCGACGTGCTGGCGTGCTCACCCCACGGAGACCTCCCAGCCGATTATAAAATCAATATTCACTAAGGTAAGTGATCCTCACTTGGTCGTGTTGCGGTCGTTCTAAGGTATCCATGTCATAATACATCGTCACTGAGAGGCCAAGTTCTAAATCGTTGTAACGGACATTAGTATACCATTTGTCAACAATATTCAACGCTTTTGGTCATTGATAGCCAGATTCATTTCGCTCCAAAACAACGTTCAACCAAGAAAAATATATTTATTTCATTCATTTATTTATTTTTTTGATTGATGTTTTCAAGAATATTTCACTTATACGACGACGGTCAGCCTTATTGTGGGAGGAAACCGAGCAGGCCAAGGGAGAAACCCACGGCCATTCGCATAGCAAGCCTGCATGACCTCACAGCGACCACATTGGTGGGAGTCCCCTGGGCCATTACACCGTGCTGCTAAGGAAGATATATTTAAGACGTTAGAATACAGTATTGTAAAGACCTGCAGACAATAGCATTTCACAATTCAAGAAAGACGCAAAAATAATTTAATCAGAATCGAAAGCGCGTACCATTCCGGTTCATAAGTTGTCGATAAAGAAGAAAAAAGAGCGCGAAAAGTTATTTGAAATGTGCTTTTTAATGGTGTTATTTCTACTTTTTCTTTCAAAACAAGAATGTACTTGAAAGTATTTTTGTATGGCGGGTATTTGGTATTTTTCATCTTTGTAATGATGTTCTAAAAAGGAAGCAATATATGTCTAATAAATGAGTTCATCTTGTATAGACCACTTTCTTTTCTTGAGTTTTACGCGAGGGTGTTTTTTGGGTACCAACGGGAGTTAGCTCCCCTTCTTGTTCTGTAATTTTTGTAGATGAGAGTTTAATCTTGAATTTAATCTTGAATTTTTATGCATAATGAAATTGTAGTTGTTATGGAATTTTTCTAGCAATCGACCAGTTATTTAAAGTAAATCTGTATGTTTTTCAGACTGACCCGCTCCTACGATTTCAGTGTTAGCCGGACCCGTACCTTTACGCGATTGGAGAGGTACATGTAGCTTCTGGCAGCAGTGTGCCCCCAAAACCTGCGACTGTGGTTGAGTGTTGATGTTCAGAATATGGTTCTGTAAATATAAATGTTGGTTATGATTTGCCGCCCCAATCTGCTATAGCCACTAGTTGTACCCCAACGCCAAAGATAAATGTCTTTGACTAATTGGGTGCAGACATTCCCGAAATTCTAAAAGAAAACATTTGTAAAGGGGAGTTTGTCGAGATGGATTTGATGCTAAAATGGTACAGATATTTGTCTTCAGGGTGTGTTTAAAAAGTTTTTAAAAATTTCCGTGGGCAGAATATCTGGGTCTTATTTATGCACAGGCCCTACAAAACCTGTTACTTTTGATGTATTTATTGCTGATAAAGGTGAGAATATCACCTTTAGGCTTAGTCCCTAAGAGGACTGAAGGCGAGTTTAGATTAATCCATCATTTTTCTAACCCACATGGTAGCTCAGTAAACGATCACATAGATCCTAAAATTTGTTCAGTAATATATGTACAATTTGACGAAGTCGTTCGTATGATACAGTATTTAGGTTCATGGGCCTTGTTAGCTAAAGCCGACATTGCATCCATTTTTCGGCTGCTTTCTGGTAATCCAAGTGATTTTAATCAGCTGTGGCTTTAAACTAAAAGACCAGTACTATTTTATAAATGCCTATCTATGGGTTGTTCAGTTTCCTGTGCTGTGTTCGAGAAATTTCCTGGTTTCTTGGAGCGGTTAGGGAAAGACAGGCCGCTGATGGTAAATGCCTACATTATTTAGATGACTTCCTTTTTTGTGATTGGTCAAATACAGGGAAGTGGAAACAAAATCTAAAGATTTTCAAGGAAGTTTGTGCCAATCTTGGGGTATCTGTATCTGATGATAAAAACTGTTGGTCCAGACACTTCACTTACATTTCCTGACTTGAAATAGACACGATTAACATGGTGATAAGAACTCCACATCGGAAAGTAGCTGAAAGTTGTTGTAAAATAACAAAAGACATTTGTTACTGAGTGTGAAAAAGGTGAAGCTGAAAGAGCTATAGTCCCTAATTGGATCTTTAAATTTTGCATGTTGAGCTGTTGCTCCAGGTAGGGCCTTTTGCCTGCAGATTAATAGCTGCTACCTGCTCAGTTATAAAATTGCGTCACCAAGTCAGAGTCACACACGAAATGACAGAAGACCTACAAACCAGGCTGTCGTTTTTCATGAGATTTCATTGAGTTAGTGTATTCCGAGACGGTACACCGGCGTTCCAGTGAACAACTTCACAAGTACATGGACAGTTCAGGTTCTCTCGATTTCGGTATATATTTCCAGAAAAAGTGGGCATTCAGCCATTGGCCAAAGAATGGCATAAGTCAGGTCTAACAGGTAACATAACATTCTTGGGATATTTTCCTGATAGATGCTTCGCTCGTCCTATAGGGAAACTCTATTAACAAGAAAATTTTGTACCACACGGACAACATGGCGGTTGTGGAGGTTAATAATACTTCATCCTGGTCAGAAAAAGCCATGAATCGTCTAGTTAGACGATTTGTCATGATATGTTTACAGTTTGATATTCTCATTAAAAGTGAGCATATTCCAGGCATGAATGACTCCATTGCTGATTCAATTTCTCGTGAGCCATGGGCAAGATTCAGAGAGCTAGCCCCCAAAACAGACAGTCAGCCGACCTCTATTCCAATTCAGTTGTGGGAGATGTATAGATGCTGAAAAGGAACGTCCCTTAGATGCTGATATGTCTGAAAATACCAGGGGTGTGCATGAGACCGCACTGCAATCCCTTCTCAGATTTTGCTTAACCTGAAATAAAAGATGTAGATTTGCTAAGAATAGTGATCAAATTCAGTGGTTTTACACCAGTACAGTTCAAGTCGCATGCATTCAGAAGGTGCTGCGACAGCTAGACAGCTCATCGCATATCAGTTATATCGTAGGGCTAGAGAGCGCCCCATGCAACCTAATTTAGATCTGCACAAAGTATAGCGTACTTATTCTGTTGGGAATCAGACTTGAAGTTAAATGCTCTGATTAACGCCATATCAAATTTCCCGAAGAGCTACCGAAAGCATCACATCATTGTTATACACGTTCAAATGATTTGGTGACCTTGAAATGCCGCGAGCTATGTGCTCAGGAAATATTCAAACTAGTACTGGGGTGTACTATCGTGTAGTTAGACATGATGCCAGTGTTAAACCGGCATGGGCAATTAGCTTCAGAGCTTCGGAGAGAGCTCAACACAACGTAAACAGGAAAGTCGAATCGGCCTTAAGAGCGATATAGGAGTGCAGGGAGATTAAGCATACAGATATAACCCACACAATCTTGGAGTACACCTGTTGCCTATAGGAAATGACATTTTCTTGAACACCGTGCAAGGAACTCTGGAGTCTTTCGTAACTTCCGATCAGCAAGTGTTCTATTAAATTTACCAAAGTTTGAAAATAATTAGTTGTTTGGGAGAGTGTGTGTAGACATACTCTGTTGGCTGCATTCTTGCAATACTTTTAACAAAAACGTTGGAAATTAAAAGCATGGCAGACCTGGTAAGTTCCAGACAGTAGGTAAGCTATTATTACTGGTCATCGATGTAAACCACTGAGATCATTCTAAGTATCTTGGATTTTCCCATGGCGCGGAATTATCGGTTGGCAATTCCCAAGCTAAACGCTCGCTATTATTTTTGCTACGCATTTTACCTAGCTTGGTTGACCCAAGGGGTACCTTCGCTATTACATATATTTTGCTATGCATTTTACCTTGCTTGGCTTTCCATTCGCTGCGCCTTTAATCTTTCTTTTTTTCCCCAGGAAAGAAACGATTTTCCCTGGAAGCCTTGGTGCTTCCCAAGGTACATACACTTTATATTGCCATGCACATAGCTCTGCAGTTGCATCGCATGAATTAAATTACATGCTAAAGCCTCTAAATCTCAAGAGCTGATTCGCCCTTATACCGATGGTAGTCGCTCAGCTTATTTGCAGTAATAAAGCCGCGGTCGTAAATATCCATTGTAAATGTACAAATTTGTTGCTTGTCTTTAAAAGTTTAGTAAAAGAAATGTATTTGAACGTTAATTTGTTGATTTAATCTAAACTATAATAACATTCAGGAATATGTAAACATGATTAAAACCCAGGTTGAACACAACTGTTAGCTGAAAGACAATCCTCTCGCATAAATATATTCATTAAGCATACGTTACATCTTTATAATTTATTTATTTATAACAGTATTATGGAAAGACAACATATACATATACAATGGTCCCAAAACCCACCATATAAAAATTATTTTCAAATGGCTTTTTCTGATTAAAGAAAATCGAAAAAAATATAGATCGTATTCACAACTAACTTTTCAAACTCTTTTATACGAACTTTATGCAATTATTATGTTTTCTCCGCCTTAGATAAAAATATGTACATATATTTCAATATCTTGGAACTGTTATAGCTATATATCCAACGTGGTGTCACCACAATATGGCTGTAATATGGTCAAAAATGGTACCAAACCATAATCGTTAATTCATTCCATCGCCACGATATGGCTGAAATATTGCCGATGTGGCGTTAAGCCATAATCATTCATTAATTCATTCCAACATATTGATTTTCGTCAACACGGTGCATGTAACGCTGCTATAGCGCAAGATCGAACCGAATTGAGTATAGTGATGAGTTACATGTAGAATGTCAGAGATATGTTTATTCACAGGATATTTACACTCATTGTAAATTTTAAGAAGCTAAGAATGCAGGCTTTTGATGCAGGAATGTCTTTGACGTTCCAGTATTTATAGTGATAAGTTCCTAGGATGACTGAGATTTATTTATTTGTTTATTTATTTATTTATTTATTTGATTGGTGTTTTACGCCGTACTCAAGAATATTTCACTTATACCACGGCGGCCAACATTATGGTGGGAGGAAACCGGGCAGAGGGGAAACCCACGACCATCCGCAGGTTGCTGGCAATGATTGAGATTGTCACGCAACAATGCATATATAGTAAACTCTCTGATACTAGATTTTTGATGTCTGAACAGTCTTTTCTTTCGTAGAATTCGACTGACATCCCATCATATCTAGGACATTTTCACTGTTTAACTGTTTTAAGGCCTCTTTCTGTTTCTGCATTTCAGTTTCGGAATGAACAGGAATAGATAATGTCATCAAGATGTTTTAATATATGCAAGGTGTATTTACCGTAAAATATGTCTGTGGGACCTCCTTTTTCCTTACAAATTGAAAATGCCCCTTGCTTTGCTGATATATGTATCTGTATCCTGCTGCCGAACACTTTATTGACGAGAAGATTCAATAGAATAAAGGTATAAATTTTCAGCGTTGATAAACCTTCCTGGAACATATTAAACATTTGCCAGTTATATCTGTCAAGAAAGGTGTATTTACCAATATCATTATCTCAAACCAACCTTCTTCTTCTTCTAGAGCAGAAGTAAATAATTCAAATCTGGTACAGTTCCTGCTTTCAGTAACAAAGTAGAAAAGTGCACATTCCGACAATTTTGTTTACTCAACCATTCTTTTTATACAAAAGAAGTATAAAATTTGAATCTTGTACAGTTCTTGCTTTTAATAACTATCTTCAGAAACTTCTGAAACCCACCTCTTTCTACCGCAGAGGTAAATAATTGGAGTCTTCCACAGTTCTTTTCTTAAGTCAATGCTTTCACCCAACATAGAACGTCGGCATTTGAAACCTTATAGCTTGCTTTATATATGCTTGTCATGAATGGAAAAAAAAACCCATATCACACTTCTTTATCGGTAACTTCTTGTTTGGCTTTTTTGTGGCAAGTCAGTGTTAAGACACATGCCTTCTTTCTCCAGTCGCACTTCGACTTTTTGTGGTGCGATAAATTAGAATCAGAGTCCTTGTAATAAAATCCGCAGACGGAGATAGTAATAAACATCAAGGGGAAAAAAAGAATTTCTGGTTGAGAAGGTAAAAAATGGACTTGTTGAGGTCTAAATGTCACTCATCGTTAGTTCTAGCATTGACACGCTGCAGTTTTTCTTTGGTGTATTTATCCCCTAAAGAACATGAAGACTGAGTAAGAAAGCAGGTTATTATGGAAATGCAGGCGATGAAGGGTGAGGCTTTGAATGGATGCTTTCAGGTTGTCAGTCACGGTTTCAGCACTGAGCACGGAGAAGAACAGCTGATAATGTACAGGGGACGGATTTCTTGTCGTCTAACGGTGTATGTATGTCGGCCATGATAGATTAGTCAGAAACCACCAGATTGTGAAGTGGAAAAAAACATCCGACCGTTCTATCAGAGACAATGATGTATGTGCTTAAAGAAAACTATGGTTTTATCAGACAGAGGCAGTTCCCTGTTGAAGTCTCCATGGTTTGATAAATAGTTTGAAAGTTCAAGCCCTACTGCATACCACCTAGGGATGGTTTTACGAAGCGGTCATAACATGCGCTTGTCGTATCCTGCGTACAAAAAAATATGTAATACAGTAATACGTAACCATACCTAATGCGCATAGCATCATTGTAACATCTTTGTAAAATGGAGAAAAGTTAGGTCAAGAGCAAAATAATACTCCAATGCGGAACCCCAACAAACATGTACGAGTACAATACCAATCCATGATAAACAAAACACAATTTATTACATAGTTCGACCAATCCAAGGACTTTATTGCAGTTTGAGCAACACAGCTTTATTACAATATCAACTTTATTACAGTTGAGCAATACACCCATGGTAAGCGACACTATGACATGGATAAGTTTTGAGTTTGAGATACGTGCATTAAATTTAACCCGTTTAAATACTGAAGTAAACTAAACCAAACAAAAATCACCAAAAGGAACGATGACGATCACACACAATAGACATACGTGGGGATATCTACCCGCTTTCCTCCCATGCACCATAATGCTGTACGCCGTCGTATAAGTAAAATATTCTTGAGCGCGGCGTAAAACACCAAATAGATAAATGAACAAATACAAACAGATAAAAATTTATACTGATTTATCGGTTGACAGGAAATTTCCCACATGCTCTCCTCTGATGTCATTTGTTTTCAGCATCGCCTGATTACTTTAGCAACCAAGGTCTTATTTTACATCATACGTGTGCATTCTCATGGGATGCTAAACATTTCTTACACCGGGACATTGTGATTTAAGTGTTTTTCAGCGCGTTGTCATGTTTTTGGAAAGTTAATTAGAAACTATAGATATTTTTACATGACGAAGTTCGGGTTAAAAACGCGAAACTTTGTCATGAACGAAATTTTAGATCATTTACAGTAATTAAATACTGGTATAATTTATTTTTAAAGTAATTTCAAGCATGGCTTGCAAATGGCATGTAACATGCATGTCCTTCAAGCAGCTTTAAAGTATATTTTTGGCTTTTATTTTTACGGTGTATTTTGATGCTGCGTCCAAACTAATGCAGCCTAAAGCACCCCGGGGCCGACTCTGCAGTGCTATATAGTCAAAATTTGAAATTTTAACTTGACAATTATTTGTAGGCCCCAATTGCTACTGGGTATACGTCAGAAGCGTTAAGATAAGGTATGCCGCTATATGACAATCAACTTAAGCATCATATAATACTGGTTTGTTGATCAGCATAAAGGGGATAGTGCAACTACCGGTTGACCAGTATCAGTATAATGGCTCGGGCGGGGCGGCTTACTCGGTAAGGCGTCTCAGTGAAGCAGCACTAGATAAAAGAGAAGTGGAAATCCGTCCTGCGACAAGGAGGCACATTACATGCACTCTAAGGATTCCTTCGTCGTCAAAAATTGTTAAGTAGGACGTTAAACCCCAAGCACTCACTAACTCACTCTATTGTTTCGGATAGAAACGAGTGTGGCACCACAGTTGATTAGTATCATTATTCGCCCTATATTTGTTTCTTCAGAGCAACTGACGGACTGACGACCTGTTATGTTCTTTTGAATGCCGACAGGAAACCATCTATAAATAATAGAAAACTATAATGTCATTCTACAGCTGCATACGAAAAGGCGCTACTTAAAACAAGCGATATTAGCTTGGACGGGCCAAACAGACAGCCGACCGCTAGGCAGCGAAATTAGCCTGGTCCATTATGGTTGTCCGTGTGCCTCAGTTGATTGTGATAATTCGATAATCGGCCGTTTGTTGTCGAGACTGGTATAGCACTCTGATTAACTCGGAGCACGGGCTCTTTTCAAGATGGTAGCCGATACGGAGACAGAGAACCTGCGCTGGATACCCTTCACGTTCGGCCAGTTATCAGTCAACATCACGTGACCAATAGCCATCTGTGTCAATTTGGTTAAACCGTACCTCGTTGGTCGACAGTACAGTAAATTTAGCATGGCTTGAAAATCCCAAGACAGTGAGAATATTTCAGGATTAGACCAGGAGCTTGATCAACCAGATTCGCAGATGTAAATCAGTCCCATGATGACAAATTACATTAAGATCGATTCGAACAAGTCGCCTTGTACTCTTGCTATATAATCCATATAAGTTACTAAATGAAAACAGAGCTCTGTGCCACAAAGCCATTTCAGTGGTTGGATAACCTAAACAGGAAAGGAAATATATTAGTGACGAACACTTTTTAGATAGATGTTGCACACAATATAATTCCATATTAACCAATAGTAATGCAGTTATACTGATGCCTTCTTACAGATTTAGACCACGAGAAAACAAACTTGTCAAGGCAACGGACACAGACGTCGTAACATACGCTTGTATACCTCAAGGGCTCGGCTTTCATCTTGACGTCAGCGATTGGCACTCATTTTCACGTGCGGATATTGGTAAACGCTCCCAGACTTACAGAAGCAAAAGCTACACAATCTTGTCAGGCAGGTGTCTTTACGCCTGCCCAAGGCCAGCGCCAAGCCAAACTGTAAATTTGGAATATTCCAGCTGACATTCTCACCAAGGATCTATATGAGTTCACAACTACCGGAGCCTAAGTACATGTATCATGTATAATGGGTTGACAGTGACGAAAGTGACAAAAAATCAAACAAAGAAACTCAAAGTTTCAAAATTTTGAGTCAGAACCAATTACCAGGGGCCGATTCTGACTTAAGACAAAATTTTAGAACTCTATACGATGCTTAGTTTTTGATTCTGGAAGTTGAAATTTGAACACATTTGTCTTAAGATAACACTGAGGTGGGGTACAAAATTTTCATTTCATCTATGTCGCAACCCTCCATGTCGTGGGAGTACCTCAGATAGGTTTATTCATTAGGGTGACCATAGAACACAGAATCACGTAAACGAGAGCCAAGAATTTAACTGTTACATTTTGGTTTGATTCATATTTTCCTATCTTCCAGCTCACAGCACGGACACCGGAAATGTTCTCCGTTTCTAAACGAACTATCACACTGCTCAGAACACTTTGCAAGAAGATCCATAGGCCATGGAAGTTTCCATCTCGACGTAAAATATTCTGGTATTTACCTATCATTTGTTCAAGATTTTTTGTATATGTAAACTCTGTTAGTTATTGGGAAACATTGTCCACTGATTCATGTTCTTCCATGAACAGTAGACATTTATTTTTTCATATTACTACTAACAATACAATATAATACAGTACAGTACAGTGCAGCACAGTACAGTACAGTACAATACAATACAATACAATACAATACAATACAATACAATTCAATACAATACAGTTCAATACAATACTATTAGGTTACTGCGAAGTGTTTTGTAGGCCTACATTATCGGGTGGTATTATAAGACTCCATGTTGTGTTGAAAATCCGTATCTGTAGGCGTCGAGGCCAATGCGAATTTCCAACACAACGTGAACGGGTACAATATACCACTCCATAATGTACAAAACACTTCACAATGTCCTATTTATTATATAGCTTTACCTGTTCGAGTTGAGGTTTTAAACTTCGCGCAAAAATAACGATCGAAGATACGCGTACAGATTCAGCCACGGCCTGGAGAAAGATCTTTCGGTCACCCCGTTCTTGGCGGGCAATGCACTCTGTATTCAGCGCTGGTATATTCCTACCTCACCTTTGATCTTCGCTTGAGTATTTTGGTGAATTTGGAAATCAACAAATAATGAAATTTATTTCCTCGTTCACATTTCCTCGTCAATGTTTACAAATACGCAGAGAGCAAACGATGAACACAGAAGTGCCCTCGTCCAATGCTTTTAGTATAAAAAGTTACATCCCTTTACTAGCATACAAAATGCATACAGAATACGGCTCTTCGTGATGCAGTATCGTCCCAAGTTCAAGGCGGTCACGTGGTTCGTGGTTTCATTGGACAACATTTATAGCTATGTAATAAAATATGGTATAGCACAGTACTGTACAATACAGTACAATACAATACAAGACAGTACATTACAGTATAATACAATACAATACAGTACAGCACAGAACAATACAGTACAATACAATACCAATTTTGTGATCCAAAGTTTTCTTTAACAAAAAGTACCCAATTATCAGTAACCATACAGCAGCCAAACAAAGTGACCAACATCTGTGCGGAACTCCTCATCAGTCATCGAATGCAGGTCATGTTTGGCGAATCAACAAGCATCAGGTTTTGTCACAATCAGCGGTCCTCAGCGGTGGTTAAGAAGCTTTGTCCCTGTGTTAATGGGTTAACCTGGAATTAAATGTCACCAATTAATCCTAGCTACAACTACGTCAACACGTTAAAGCTGGTAAAAGCTTGTTGCCCAACTACCGGGTGCACTGAGTAAAAGACAGACCAATTAAAAGACAATGGTGCAAGTTTTTCAGCTCTACTCAAATATACCTATAGAAATCAGTTTTCGAATTGAATACGCCCGGGAGGAGGTCTCAATGATCCAGGGACCAATGTGTTGGCTGTGAGTTCAAGTCTAGCTCATTCTTCCCGGTCGTAAGTGTGAAGATCTGGTAGCACCCTTCGGGTGGTTGTCGGTTTTCCACGGGCTCTGCCCTCTTTCCTCCCACCTTAACGCACGCCGCAGTCGTATAAGTGATATATTACTGAATTCAGCGTAAAACACCAATCAAATAAATAAATAACAGGTAACAGCTACACTTTTCACAGCCAACTTGTATATTTCGTGTTTAAAGCGGAAGGCAACTGGTGGTGTTGCTTTCCCCCCTCTACTACTGCAACGCTATTTTGTTCAACCTCATTAAAATGAATTATAACAATTTAGTTGTAAGACAGAATTCTTGATAGACTCAGTTCGGTTTCATTGATACAGTCAGGAAGTGGTGTATGCATCAGGTTGTAAACGGGGATTCTGCAGGTAAAATGGCCATGATTAATAACCACAATTACCACAAATGCAATTTCCACATATTTCCTTTCTACTTATCAGTATACTGCTATAGTGTCAAGACCAAAATCGACCTTAAGAATTTTGTAATTGTCAACATTTTAAAGTGTATCTGTGTGCTTAATTACGTATTTCATTTATGCTTAACGTCACGCTCAATTAGGAGCACTTACTTATACATGTATATACGATGGCAACAATTTTCATGGGTAGAGGAAATCAGGGTGCCCGTCGTAAACCACGAACATGTGGTAAGTTACTGGCTAACTTTATTATTGTCACCATGGTTCCACAGCAGTGAGAGTGGGGGAATCTAAAAATTCCCTGTCCAAAGCCGGTGTTGAGCCTCTACTTGAAAAAACGAGACCACGGCCCGATGTCGTCCTATCTATTTATGAGTATATCTAAGTGTCTGTGTATTTATCATTGGTATAGCTCGAAGTGGCGTTGTCGATGGAGTTTATAGTTGTGCTTCAAATCAAACTGGACAAAGAAAGACCCGAGAGTAAACCGTCCAAACAACACTCCAAAAGGCCATTTGTGTGATTTTCTACACGACCTGAGAGGTACGCACAATGGGCAATGCTCAGCCGTGTTCAATTGTGTCGGTGGTGGCAAGAGCGGAACACTTGTGGAGCTATTTCAATGCTAGTTTACTAATGTGCTGACGTTTTCATAAAAGCTAACTTGTTATCATTTGCTATGTTCATTTAGTTAATTAGAAATCGCTTGGATTACCAATCTAACAATGTCGAAGGTAAATTAGGTTCTGAGGTTTACATTTCTAATAAGAATTAATAGCTTGGAGTAGGCCAACTAACTTAATACTAAACCATGCCCATTTTTCATTAATGGAGTGATAGGTCTATACGCAATACAGGTGATATCATAGAATCGCTTACTTGTTATAACTGTGGATTGGTGGTTATGAATGAAAATAGACGTATTAATAAAGAAAGAAAGCGATATTTCGTGCAATATTGGGGATCCTTAACTGTTTTCGCGAATATCATTGAATCACACGAGCGTTAGTTAACATAAAATATATCTTCCATACTGCTGTTTTGACGTGATTTTATAATAAAATATATCATTCAATAGAGGTGACATCCAAATCATAAAATTTACATTTGACCCAGAATACCAGATACACCATTTGCTTATTAACACCGGATTTTTAATATTTAGTATGTTTTGACACGCTTGTATATTACACTACTTATTAAAATTCAATATTTAATCAATGAATACTGATAATCAATTATTCGCTCAATAAACAATTATTTAGGCGGTTCAACGCCTAACTGATTAATTGATCGATTGATCGATTGATTGATTTAATGATTTATTGACCGTTCATATACACAATTATGTTTACTTCCTAATTTGGGCTTTAGTGGGCATCTGTCACGAACAATGTGTTTGATTTGACTGACAGTCACGGGTCACCATGAGTGAGTGAGTGCTTGGGGTTTAACGTCGTACTTAACAATGTTTCAGTCACATGACGACGAAGGAATCCTTAGAGTGCATGTAATGTGCCTCCTTGTTGCAGGACGGATTTCCACCGCTCTTTTATCTAGTGCTGCTTCACTGAGACGCCTTACCGAAAGCTAGTAAGACGACCCGCCCGAGCCATTATACTGATACTGGTCAACCAGTCGTTACACTATCCCCTTCACGCTGAACGCTAAGCGAGGAAGTTATAACTTCCTCTTTTAAGGTCTTAGGTCGCGATGTTTATCTTAATTGTCAATCTGGTACACAATACTCCTTACGCTCTCATGATACAACGCATACTTCTGGTAAGCACAGTGTAAATATGTTAGAGCGGTACGTGGAATTCATAGAATGTAGGATAGTTAGCTCAGGCAGAGATTGTTGTTGTTTTTTAGCATGCGTTCATAAACTAAGTAAGCACCAGTAGATTGTTCCGCTTTAAGTCCTCCATGCATGCCCCGAGGGAAAATAAAAAGTTTGAGATCATTAAAGTGCAGAACAATGCAGTTTGAAAAGTAACTGCGTGCAATGTTGAGTATTTTCAGTGAAATATGTTAATCTGAAGCCGGAAGCATATATAACAACCTAACAGGAAAACAGCAATCGGCTCACACTACCTTGCATTAAGGGCAAATACCTAGGAAAGCAGCATGCAAACCATACATCAGGGATTATACAAGTTAATATGCAGGGCAAAACCGGCCATAGAGGCACATTAGTAGGGTGACATCGATTCCAATACACACCAAACTTGCACCTACGGACAGGCGCATAAAGTAAGGCGGTTTTTGAAAGAGTGGCGATCATATATTGCCCTCTTCAAGTGGAAATGACAGATCTGTGTGCTCCTGTGATAGTCCCGCTGTGAAGCTGCTCCGAATCAAGGAAGGCCATTTGAAATTGAGATTGCCTGTGCACTTGTCTTTGCACCATAATCTTTGTGTCAACCCCAGATGGCGAGTCTTGCTTGACCAAGCCGCATTGGTGAGATGATGACCAGCCAGGAAGCGCTGAGAGCGTGACGTGTCTGGGGACGAGCACACTGGTCGCCGATGCGTTGTATCGCGACATTTTCCTTTTAGGCGGCGGCCAAGCATAAAGACGGTGGAGACTGTGTTTATATAGGCGCTTCTGGTGTCATTGTGTTAGAAAGGAAATGGTACTGCTACTGACCATCGTGTTTTACGTCCTTAGCTTCACGCTGGCCGC
This sequence comes from Liolophura sinensis, assembly GCF_032854445.1. Lineage (NCBI taxonomy): Eukaryota > Metazoa > Mollusca > Polyplacophora > Chitonida > Chitonidae > Liolophura > Liolophura sinensis. Next base: position 32,853,402 of record NC_088300.1, on the reverse strand, counting down.
GGGAGAAGGCACCCAGGAATGTAACTTAACCTGTGGTTGGGACGTGGGCAATTCTTTGGTTACCTGTGAAGGGAAAAACGCTTCTCAAATTCCACAAGATCTACCCTTGAACACCACAAAACTGTGAGTACCAGTCATGTCTGCTCGTACTTTGTCACACTGATCAAGCTGATAAAAAGTTGCAGATCGCACGATCACGAAGCTAACTTACACTTAAATCCATCTTAGTATTAATATCAATATTGCCTACTGCGTTACAGTTATGACCAGTGTTATAATTTATACAATTTATACTTTAATTTAGCGCTTAAGTTAAAATCTAAGTTCAGGAATAATACAACAAATGAAGATTGAGACAGCTTCGTGATCCTGGGCGCACAACCTGCAGAATTTATATACTACTTACAAATTTTGTCCTCCACACTGGTCATTGGTCAAAATTAAGCGTGTCGAATCTTGGAGAGTATATGCGCCTTATTCATAAATCGCCACACGGGATATATGCAACAGCTGAAATCAAAGTGTAACAAGACACACAGTTTTGATGAAGGACAACCTATACGCTGATGTGGTAAGCGATTTGGATGCTGATTTTATTTTTGCACATAGACATTCATTGTGTTGTAAACTGTTGACTGTTTCTCTTTGCACGATTTTATCCTAAGTTGTTACTCGATGCACTTTCTTTTCTGGTGGATTGTGCTTGAACTTTGGTTTTTGGAATTAAATTTTGGTTGTTGCGATTACTGACATTGAACGTATATTAACACTTACGATTGATATACTTCGCTTGGTTGGGAAGTAAACTGAGTCAGTCTTTAAAATCAATCAGTCGTGAAAGACCTGTATATGTACGGAGAATTATGGAGGTCTAATACTCACAAACATGTATTTAATGGAGCGATCGATAAGGTGTTGACTGTTCTGGTAGGAACGACTTAAACGGAGTTCTTTCCGCTTTGAACCTACACTCGACTCACCTCTTCCAGGAATGCGTTAGCACTAGTTTTTTATGGTAAATTTTGCAACCTGTTTCTTTGCGAAAAGTATAAATTGTTAGTTTTGCCTTGTGGTATGCTTGTCCAACTCTTGCTCTAACGACCATCTTTAACAACCGGAAGCCATTTTACATTTCTTTTTGTGTTGTTGTTGTTGTATTTACAGGTTCATTGTTTTTTTATTACATCGAGAGGAAACTAAATTTAGTAGACCTATGTGCTGTATATGTGAACTGTGTGCGAGTTAGTGATGAAAACGTCCACGTGTTTACTGTGAGTGAATTTACGTCTGCAGCAACTAAAATGCAAGCGGATGGAAAAGCGCATTAAGTGTCTTATCTTTCTATATCGAACCAGCCCCAACGGGATGCAGATGTTGTTTATTCCTATTTTATAAGCGGGGTATCACTCAGATCCACCCGGTTGTCAGGCCAGTAAATATTTGTGTCGCTATTCTTAGAAATGTATTGCTCTGTTTAAACTACATGCACTATGTCTTATGCAAATATCGTTTTTCACCCGAACCCCAGCGGTAACAAGGTCAACAATGCCAAAATATTACCGAAACATTACCGAAACTTGATGGTTTACTCCATTTACTTTATTTTCCTCCACCAGCAAAACTCATTCATCACATAAGTGAATGTTCTTAAGAAGTATATAAATGAACAATCCAAAAACAATATCACTATGAATATGTATGTTATGTATTCCTTATAGGGTATTATTTACTAATATTCAAATTAGGAGATATAAACAGATAAAGACATGTAATAAAACGCAATCTCTTAATTACTTTGGTTCAAAATAGTGTGAAATAATTAAACACATAATGAAGTGATTCAGACATTTATTGCAACAATATTACTCACACAGCATAACTTACACGCAGAAGTATCAGGTAGGCATAAAAAAAATGGGCTGTACTTTGACACTTAATATCTCCGAAACCCTCTGACGTCAGCTTCTAATTTTACCCAAATTTACCCACTCAAAAGCCATTATGTCCTAAGTATACAGACCAAATTTCAATTTCATCCTTTAAGATTTCTGTTCGTGAGACCCAAATAGAGTCAAAAACGCATGTTCCATCCCTTTTGTACTTGAAAAGGGATTCCAAGACGGACAGACGGACAGACATAAAATTGTTGTCGTTTCTTTCATTAGAATGATTCAAACCAAAACAAGATAACAACGTGAATGAAAATTCTATAAAATTATTTTTTCTAGCTGTAATGTTTAATCAGTTTGATACATTCATACCGTCTATGCAATCAAAATGAATCTACTGTCATGGTTATATAACTATACAGCAGGCTAAGCTAAAAAACGGTTGAAGCATACCAATACATTCTGAGTCTACCTCTGCCTTATGGCATTTCTACACCATGTTTGGCTGATTTTTATCCAATTATATTAAGTACAAAGGATGTCAAGGAAACATGTAGACCCGTAAGCCTAGTATCATTATCACAGTTCAGACCACAAGCGGTAGAACAATCAGTCATATTCACAACGACCAATCAAATTAATAAAACAAAAACCATAACTGTCTCTCGAAAAGCTTTATATTATTTTAACGGCAGACGGTTTCTTGTGCCGAAATTAGAAGTAGTCAACGGTTTCCGTCAATGTCGTATCCGATGCGCCAAATCCCATGTTTATTCTAACAACACTTTAGGCTTAAACTTTGAAAGGTTCATGTTTGTATTTTAAAGTTGTATCCAGATACAAGTCCCCCTGTCGCATTCTTTTGGACTATTCGTTATTATAGAATTAGATACGAATACGCCATCGAATTATCCACGAGGTATGTATATATGTATGAATGTTCAGGTTTTTACGTCGCACATAACAACTTTTCAGTTTTATGACGATGAGGAGTCTTTTTGTGGCAGAGCGAGTCCATTTCGTCAGTGCTGTCGCCATTGAAGTATCATGCCTAAGACATCAGACATGACACCCCATCCAATTACATAATACTGACACCGAGCCAACCAGTCCTGCTTCCTTTGTCTAACTTTTCAGTTTTGAGCGCCAAGCGAGGTAGCACCAAGAAGCATTTTTAAAATTTTTCGTATGACCCGACCCTGGTTTTATCCGACTCTGGTTTTATACCTCACTTATAGTCAGCATTACGGTAAGAAGAAACTGGGCGGAGCCCGGGGGAATGTTTATGGTTATAAAGTCCTAGTGGGGTAGAATTCCTTAGTGATTGATTGGTTATTGTGTAGCAACTTACTGAAGCATTTGTCACGAACATTATGGGAATCAGTTTTATGTGTGGTGAAATCCGAATTGGTAATGAAAAAACCATCCGCCTTTGGCAAGTAACAGATGAACTTTCCCACGTGTGCTCTACAAACTTGCACGGCATATGGGTGAAAGACAGGCGGTCTATTAATTTGTACCCTGTATTTGACTGAATTAAGAACTCAAGCTAAGAATTGCCCAGCTGATTATGTGTCCACCAGCCTCAAGTCGTGTTACAAAAACGAATATGCAACACTTTGGTGTTGTGGCAAAACTTTAGTGTTGTGACATTTTGTCCCTATATGTATTTTTTCATAGATAATATTAGAAATTTGTGATTCATGGAAAAGCGTTTATTATCGATCACGAACCCAGCAGCATAATCATTGTTAACTCCTTCGTTTTGGACTCGTTCCGTTAAGTGTTGTACAGCCTGTACCACATGACTTTGTTACCTAGCATAGACATGCTTTCTATAGGAGGTGAGTTAGGGTTCTGTCTTTGATGCTGGTATTAAGAAAGCACTAATTTCTTTATAGGAGAAAAACATAAAATGCTTGTGTAAAAGGGAGATGTAATTACCCCGAAGCTTGGTTTGAGTAATTCCTTTTAGAAGGCATCATGTAATCGCACAAGCTTTCGCCTTGGCCATCAACCCGGATACGTGAGCTGGACCCACAGGGAAGGTCCTTAAACTAGGCGCACTCATTCCTTGAGTGCACCGCATGATTGTTTATCTTTCAAGTCGCTGGAAACCCGCGAATCTTTGGAGCGCTTTCTCAGATCATTTATGTAACGATATCATCCGGCAGAACTAGGCACTGCATGTGATCAGCTAAACAAAGCTGCCCATTGAGAAAGCGATTGAGACTTGCGTCAGCAACAAAATCCCCATTTGTCGGATACATGTAGCGGAACATAAAAAAAAACTCACATAAAAACCTGAATTAGCCTAAGGACCAGCTAATTTCTGCCTAACTCCCCAACATGTGTGCTGTTATGTAAACAGACATTTGGTTCTTTGAGCAAACTCCTGGCGCCGGAAGAATTCTCCTCAGGATTGAGGGAAATCCCCTTCTATATTTCCGTGGTTGTTTCGTACCGTGTTACCGACTTTGTGCGTTTAAAGAAACAATTTGTAACAAAGTGAGTTTTATATTACTATCGCCAATTTGCATTTTGTGCCGATAACTTTGCATTTATGAACGGATTTATAAATATTCGTTTACAGAGCAATTAAGAAGCTGTTATCCAAACTCATATTAAAAAACACAGGCAACGTCTTATCACTGAAATAAAGGCAAATGGTTTCTCATTGTTTTTATAGTTTGACGTCCTGGACACAATTCATGCGGCTAACTGGATTACCGTGTTGTTCTTAGCGTTACCACAGTCTCCAGGTTACACGGAAGTGGCGTGGACTAATTGTTCATTGTATAACATTTACAACCAAAATAATTTTTGCGGTAGCTAGGTAAAATTGGGAGAGTTGATCGTAAACAGCAAGGCACAGCTCATTGTACAACACTTACGATCAAACTTGTCTATCTATGGTAGCTGAGTAGACCTGAGTAAGTTGTTCGTAAATACCAAGGTAAGGTTCATTGTACAACATTTACAATCAAACTTGTCTATGGTGTGAGTAAAACTGATTAAGTTGTTCGTAAATACCAAGGTAAGTTGTGTCTTTAAGGCATGGTATTTACACAGAATCCAGTCCACTATAGATTTGCAGAACTGAGGAAGCTGATTGTAACGACCAGTTCTACCATACGCCTTTAACATGTGTTCCCATGGCTCTTACAAACAACCTAGCCCATGATGGCTTTATGGCCCATGGTGACGTCTAGAATCTTTGGCAGTTTACTGCATGATTGTGCGTAATTCCGCTAAACCCGGGGCTGAAGCTGTACATTCATGGCGTTGAATTAGATCGCCACTTTCGATATATGAACAGTTGCAATCAAAGCGAAACTGAGATACTTATTTTATTATCGACTACTTACAGTCTACCATGGTACACGGTTTGTATGCTGATTTCACCCAGTCGCCTAGAACATACCTTGCATCTTTCCTACATCACTGACCGCTTCTCGTACTTTATATACTTTCTTAGTTCTTTGGGGGTTTGTGTTAAGCGTCGTTTTGGGAATTGGCTAGGCGAGGATTGACTTGGAACGTCCACCTTGGTTGACGGCTGGTATACGAATGTCTGTTTCGGTACATAGGGTAAGGGAATAGTACCCAAGGTACATAAGCGCGGTAAGCATTTCGTCGTTACATTACACATGTAGTTACTTTCATTCATTATCAAGAGCTCGAGGGTCGAGTCACAACTAAGACCTTAAAAGAGGAAGTTGAAACTTTACATGCACATTACATGCACTCTAAGGATTCCTTCGTCGTCATATGACTGAAAATTGTTAAGTACGACGTTAAACCCCAGGCACTCACTCACTCACTATTTACTTTTTCTTTCGGCCAAGAAACCAAGGGTAATGAACCTGTTGCCTTTGAGGAACCAACAGTGTTCCAAATGACCTTTATAACCACACTTTCCATTGTCTCAGATTTTTACGCAGTACGCACACAGAATGCCGGGGTGCGCAATACTGCCTTGTTTTCACTTTTGTCCGTGCATGGTTTTGGCCAAGACGCAGATTCATCTGAAAGGGAAATTTGATAAACCGAGCCCCCCACTCAAGCAACTGCTTTTTGGACGCCATGCACGTGTACCCACCGATAATAGTGCTTACACGACAGGTACATTGATACTGTTTATATTACTGGCCGAAGACAAGAATATATTAATTCGTGGATCAGTGGTTCTTTCCACAAAACTATAGCAAGATTGCGTCAAGCGCATTTGCCGTGTCTTCAGTATGCCTTGTCATGTTACAGTATAAGAAGACTACGCCATAGAGAGTAAAACCAGATATGCCAGAGCAGCGAGGGCAGTGTTGATAGCCAGCAAATGGTGAAACGTAACCGGTGAATCATATCAATTTACCGCAGTTAGAATTTATCACTGTTCATGTAAATGCTCTACTTAGTAGCAAGTTACACGTCCCTAACTCCGTGGCTTAAGGGAATTAGGTTTGCAGAGGGAGTCAAAAGAGGACCGTCTGCACCGTATCAGATACTATAAGCAAACATTCTAGCCTTGAGCCGAAGCAGGGTCATTGAGCTTGCTTCGATCCAGCGGTGTCATTGTTAAATTGTTTTTTATTTAATACTATAGTCCTCGATGAATGAGAAATTTCCTCACTTGGATTGTTAATTTGCCTGACGTTTGCATTCTAACATGCGAGTCTCAGTAGCGATTGCCTGAGCTGTGGCTACCGGCATTGATCACCTGCCAGAACGCAAAGGTATTGAAGTATAATAGTTGCATAATGGTATGAGGAAGCAAAAGCTGAAGGGCTAATCTGACAAAGATGATACAAAGGAGCATGGACTGTACCGCAAGCGATAATGGCAGCAATAGATATGTAGCTTCTTTTGCCGGTTAACGGCTATTTACAGTACTACAGTATCGATCATAGTAACAAGCTGTAAACATAATTGAACAGATTATTTCCGCGAATAATATGTAATCGAAAAAGAGGCTTTTGCAGCGAATATTATAAAATAGTATATTATCTGACCTATTTGTCAATTAAACATGTACTTTATCCAAATGAGGCATTTATTACAATTGCCATTGTAGCTCTTGATATGCAGGCTACAATCGTGTGGCAACTCCATGTAGTAGATGGTGATAGTGAGAGCTCAGTGCTACCTAAATATATACATTATCTGCAGTATTGCTGTAATGCGTGTTATACTATCCCTGTGACTGACTTGACGTACTCACATCCGGACATTGTTTGCTACCACTACTTTGAAGAATCCCACTAACATCCTGTCATTAGTAGTTAGTGGCGCTATCAAGACGATTATCAACCGGGTCATTATTAACGTGCCCAGACACCTTCCTAGTGCATGCTATAAACAAATCCGTATGTATGCATCATTAGAAAATAAATAATAGAGGCAGTGTTCGTAAGCTCGAACCGGCATATTGGCCTAACTGGTTATCGATGGTGTTCTTCTATTGAAGCATTCTCACTATTGTTGGGCTTTAGATAACAGCAACGGCTAATGCCTCACCACTGATGGGCTTTAGATGACAGCAACGACTAATGCCTCACCAGTGTTGAGCTTAAGATGACTGCAACCACTAATGTCTCACCGATGTTGAGCTTTAGAGAACCAGCAACGACTAATGCCTCACCAATGTTGAGCTTTAGAGAACAGCAACGGCTAATGCCTCACTATTAGATGACAGCAACGACTAAAGCTTCAAGATTAGATAACAGCAATGACAAATGTCTCACCATGCCGGTCAGTTTTATGAAGTTGGACACCATAGTTTCATTGGTAAACCAACCACCTTTGCCAAAAAAATCACAATCTTCCCCAGCCTTGACCCACACAATTGCACGAGATATTGATAGAAGAGCAGTGGGCTCCAACGAATGTAAAAGATACTCAGTCTCGGCCAGGGTTGAACCGGGAACCTCCTGTGTCAACAGCTGAGAATTGCATGCCTTACCACTAAGCTATTTCCTAGTCCATAAACTCCGTTAAAAATGTAACTGGTATGTTCAGTGTGTGTGTTTGTAACTTACTATAAATTTTTATTCGAAACAGGATGGATTTTATGGGTATTACCGTCCCTTCTCGTATGGTGATACTATTTGAACATTTGCTTAATTGATATTTAAACTGATATTTAATTGATATGGTGTTAGATATCAGCTTGAACAAAGATTTTAAAAGGGGGACGTCACATAGCTATCATTTCATGACAAGTAGAGTTCTAGTCTCATGTGGTTTTATCAGATATTATGATTTGTCAATGGTTTTTGTTGCAACTGAAGTAACAGAATCGTGCAATTCCCACCTTATTTTGAAGTAAAAAAATGACTCAGCAACACAGTTTCGTCTTCATTTTCGAGCCAGGGAAGGAAAATAACCTTTGAGAAAAGCAGAGCAAGAAGGCAATTAATCTAATTGAAGGTATCCAAGGCAGGCCTGTCATATTCCGAGCCTGTCCATACCGCTTTTCGTAATGTTTATGTTGACAACTGTGCATCATCGTATCGGGATTCCATGGTGAACTTGCTGCTGCGAAGCCGTAGACAAGTTATAACATGTGAGACTCCCGCGTGGCCAAGTCACTTATCATTTCCATCCTCGGCCTTTAATAACCGCCATTGTAAGGCTGCTCGTGCTACCACCGGAAGTCTTAAAGTAAGCCTTTTTCGACAGTCGTTTATACCGTTTTTATTTATTTTCTCCTAATATCTTTGTCGGTTGGTGTATCTGTCCTAAAATGTTAATGTATTGAGGATTCGGGGGATGATTCTAGTAAAGTGTACAATAGATTAGTAAGATTCAAACCTACAATCAACGCATGAGCAAGCAGTCCGCTGAAATGGATTCCATCCTCTTTTTTAATCTGATATACCCTATGAATACATGTATAAATGCTAAACTTTCAGATTTGGGCCAAGTCAGGAAATTGAAGGCCACTCGAAAAATTTCACACCGCAATTCGCTATTCCTCTAATAAACAGATAGTCCTTTTGTAGAAGCAATTCCGGTGCAAAGTGTCCTCTTCGACCCCTTTCTCTTAATGCTGCCTTGTAAGAAAGAGAAACGGCTGCGGAAATAGGAATTCACGGCTACATGGAAAGACCACAGTTCAAGATTTCAGAAGTAACTGCAATATATTTTGATTTTGATTTGATTTAACTGTTGACGCCGTTATTTATATTGAGATGTTGACTAAATGTGTTATCTAGAAAGCCTGAGAGAGACTATTTTAAATAGGTAACATAGCTTTTTTGTTTTTTGTTTTTTGTTTTTTTTTGGAAAATTTTAAGAAGTGATGAGCTTTACCTTCAGATTTGGGCCAAATAATGTTAATTCATGTAAATTGCTACTTTTTAAGCATTCACATGAACAATAATGACCCTTTGCCAGCAGTCACACTGTCGTGGCTGCTCTCAGTGTGCTCTCTGTGCTGTCTTTTTCGTGTTGAAATCATACTCTCTTCATTTCCCCAGATATTTCAATACTGGCCTATAAATATGGCATTACATCACAATCAATGCAGTCAAGACTTTTTCCTTACGAGATGTCAGAAAATCTGCTGTGAGGATAACGGTAACGTGTTCCCCAAGGGAAAACTTCACTTAACGATCTTTACCAGTTACCGCTGACCAGTCTTTTACCAATCTCACATGTCATCTTTTCTCACGGCGCGTATCATGTTATCCGATCAGTTGAAATGAGCGGAAAGATTTGATCAGGGGAAATTGAAGTAATCTTGTAAACGTTGTAGGGGATCGTTAAGCACCCGCTAGTGACTGACCAGTGACCATGGACTGGAAATCTGCAGATCCAGCTTCTGTGTAATGTTTTATTAGCGGTGCAAAAGGTGTCACTGTAACCTTGAATTCAGGTCAGAATCCATTAGTTTCCGAAAGTAGATTCCCAAATGAGCCATCATATACGGTACCCCAATATCATACCCAGTCGTCATATGCTCATTTGAGCACAGACGAGGAAAATATCTGCTTTAGGATTAAAATTACTTCAGATTACTTCTTTCAGACGGCCTACCCTGCTTTTTCCATGGGTCTTACCCAATCAAATTGCTTGATCCTTGCTACAAGCTTAGAATGGTTCTTTACGACGAAAGGTGTGACGTTATAGTGGGTAATTGTTTTTGAAATCGGCTGTTACCAGGCGAATCCAATCGACAACACGAATGTTTTTTAACGCTTACATGTATCGACCCAACCATTTATTGTTATTTCTGTTATGGTTTTTTGAGACGTGCTAAAAACCCTACTTCTTGATCTCCATTTCCTGTCAAGCCCGCGTGTGATATTGGTAATCTTGAATACTTGTTCCACGTTAAGGTCAAGGTCACATGGGGCTTCCTTCCCCTTGATTGAAATGAAAAGTGATGAAGATTCCTCTCAGATTCCTGTCAGATTCCTGAAGATTCTGATGCTGGGAAAACGTGCGGATAGAGTATGATGCAGATAACAGTGATGTCATTTGGTTAAAAACATGGAGATTGTTTTACATAATTGATTTATTTATTTGATTGGCGTTTTACGCCGTACTCAAGAATATTTCACTTATACGACATTATGGTGGGTGGAAACCAAGCAGAGCCCGGGGGAAACCCACGACCATCCGCAGGTTGCTGCAGGCCTTCCAACGTACGGCCGAAGACGTTTCCATAATTAAGGAAGTTAAGATGAAACCTACTTTACACATCGTCTTTAATAGATCCGTGTGCAATGGCGACTAGAGAACAAGCTAAAATAGCAAGATTTCTAGCAAATATTAGTACCGCACAACCAGTTTGCCAACACCACTTTCCTCCCAAAAATAAATGTCAACGTAGGAAAGGCAAATGAAACACTATACAGCTTGAACCCGAATTACTTCACGCGGGGAAAGGTGGAGTCATCACTCCTATGGCACATTGCTTCCTGTTTAGACCTACTCATGCCTGCTTTATACGTGTGGTGGTACGTGGAAAAGTCTGGCAGCAACCTGCGGATGGTCGTGAGTTTCCCCCGGAATCTGCTCCGTTTCCTCCCACCATAATGCTGGCCGCCGTCGCATAAGTGAAATATTCTTGAGTACGGTAAAAACAAGTTCTTGAGTAAAACACCAATCAAATAAATAAGTAAATATAGCGAGGAGTAATTACTCACTGACTTTCCATTGTGATAACTGACAGATAACCATTGTCTTCAGCCCCTATAGAAATGATCAACATCTCATCCCTCACACCATCCTTTGTTGCTGCTCTCTGACGGATATTGGCAACTTATAATCATACACCTGCAGTGGCCTTACTGAAAAAAACAGCGATGTGCCTTCTGCAAAAGCACCATGTGCTTACGAGAGGAAAATGAGCTGCGAAACTAGAGATGAGAGGAATTTCTTACAAACGCTTCTTTTAATAAATCATACATGAAAAAAACGATATTAACCTTATAGCATATCACAATTCTTTTAACAAGTCCCAGGCTGTGAAGTCTTAAGCTATATTTGGAACGCTTTGTTTTAGTGTTGCATCTGATATCTCTTGTACAAAACATGGGCCATTCATGTTCAAATAACATAGTACGAATATTTTTTGCCCTGATGAGGTCATCTACAACATTACTTAAATATACGTCCTCTAGCGTTTGACTAAGTACTATATCGCAAAATACGCTTTCTCAGTGCCACATACAAACCAGGACTTTGTTGCTGGTGCTACGGTAGAATACGGCCCGTATTTTGGTAGTTTGCACAAAACTAAAACGTTCCGAACAGAACGTCCCCTATTCACCTGTGTTGATCTAAGCGCGGTGTATTTGGTTCATGGGGCTGCTGATGGCAAATGACTATATCGAAAACCACAACCACATGTTTGAAGACACAAATGGCTTTTCCATGATAGACAAGAATTTCTATTCTACATGCAAAGCCAGGACTTCCGGGACTACATGCCTCGTGCACGTCCATGAAAAAAGAAATTCACTGAGCTGTAGTCAGTGTAGAGTTGTCTTTGGTAGCAATGACGATAACAATGTTGTCTTCCATTCAGCGTCACTTAGTTGTAATTAGTCTAGTGTTGTCTTTGGTAGCAATGATGATAACAATGATGTGTCTTCCATTCAGCGTCACTTAGTTGTAATTAGTCTAGTGTTGTCTTTGTTGGCAATGATGGTAACAATGATGTGTCTTCCATTCAGCGTCACTTAGTCGTAGTGAGTCTAGTGTTGTCTTTGTTGGCAATGATGGTAACAATGATGTGTCTTCCATTCAGCGTCACTTAGTCGTAGTGAGTCTAGTGTTGTATTTGGTAGTAATGCTGACAACAATGATGTGTCTTCCATTCAGCGTCATTTAGTCGTAGTGAGTCTTGTGTTGTCTTTGGTAGTAATGATGATAACAATGATGTGTCTTCCATTCAGCGTCACTTAGTCGTAGTAAGTCTAGTGTTGTATTTGGTAGTAATGATGATAACAATGATGTGTCTTCCATTCAGCGTCATTTAGTCGTAGTGAGTCTTGTGTTGTATTTGGTAGTAATGATGATAAAAATGATGGGTCTTCCATTCAACGTCACTTAGTTGTAGTGAGTCCAGTAATGGCTTTGGTAGAAATGATGTGTCTTCCGCTTAGCGTCACTTAGTGGTAGTGACTCTAGTGTTGTCTTTGGTAGCAATGATGATAACAATGACGTGTCTTCCATTCAGCGTCACTTAGTTGTAATGAGTCTAGTGTTGTCTTTGGTAGCAATGATGGTAACAATGATGTGTCTTCCATTCAGCGTCACTTAGTCGTAGTGAGTCTAGTGTTGTCTTTAGTCGCAATGATGACTTTATTTACTCTAGTCTGTCCGTGATATTAATTAGAAAGCCATTGGCGTGTGAAAATGCTAGTTTGTTCAAATTTACTCTGAAGTCTTCAAGAGGCTCCCTTTCTTGGGACCCAGAATATTTTTATACCTATTTACATATCTGCAAAATGTGTAGCAATAACAAATTTCTCTGATACTATATAGCGTACAGTTGGCTATAACATTTAAGAATTTGCATGTGTAGTTAGAATTAAACCCCAACTGAGTACACTGCCAAGAAGCCATATTCCACCGGTTGGGCGTGACCATTTTCTATTTACCACACCGTCCTCTTGGCTCTTATTTTAATTCCATGTTGTTATCGTTTATAATTTACACTAGTCAAGCCATGCAATCTACAGTAGTACACTATGGCAAAAAGGCTGCTAGGTTAGTAGGATGTACTCTTATTTTCTAAACGTGCCTAGCACAAATGCAAAGCATTACGGCCCACAAACCACGTGCGTGCAGACGTTGCAGCTTGCACAATAGCTTGTGGTAAGAACACTGCATTAGGCAGTCCACATAGCAACAGCCAGTAATGGCTGCCACGCTGGGTTCTTATCGGTGGTTGGGTTGAAAAGTTTAGGATGCTTGAGTCTACAGTAACCCACTAAGGGAAAATGGTAATGGTCGTTAATGTAGCTCTTCTGTTTATATCTAGGCTTTATTAGAATGCTCCGTCTACTGTCTCGTTATAGGAGTCAGACTGGCACAACACTGTAAAGTAATCTGACTGAAGTTCAGTCAAGAGTATGTCCATTATTGAGAGAAAGTTAGCTGTAAAGTAGCCAAAACAATTGCCCTGACCCATCGATGTGTTGGAATCATGCATTGAACAAATGACACCGACAGCATTTATGGCACATATGACACAGACAGCATTTATGGCACAAATGACACAGACAACATTTATGGTACAAATGACACAGACAACATTTATTGCACAAATGACGTAGACAGCATTTATTGCATAAATGACACAGACAGCATTTATTGCACAAATGACACAGACTGCATTTATTGCCCAAAAGCCATAGGCAGTATTTATTTCACAAGTGACAGAGGCAGCATTTATTGCACAAATGACAGGGACTGCATTTATTGCACAAAAGACATAGACAGCATTTATTGCACAAATGGCAGGGACAGCATTTATTGCACCAAAGACATAGACAGTATTTATTTCACAAATGACACAGACAGCATTTATTGCACAAGTGACAGAGACAGTGGACAAATGACAAAGACAGCATTAGTCGAACAACATGACGCAGACAGTATTTATCGTACAAATGACAAAAATAGCATATATTCCACAAATGATTTTATGAGTATTATCATTTTCTAATGTATCGCTGCAAAACGGCGTTTGTCAAATAAACTTCATCGTAGGAGTCGCAAAGCTGAAGCTTTCTTAATCACCATGTGAATGCCAATTTCCTTGCTGATTACACCTCAGCATTGAACAAGGAATGATCATTCATTGGCAGCAGTAATAATGTACAAAACAAGACAGGCATCGCATCTGACTAAAATGTGAATACCACGTGACCCAAGTGATGACAGTCGTGCTTTAGCTTATCTAAAATAAATATGTGGCCCGATGAAGTACATAACACTAATTAAAAATATTTTGCATAACTCTTGCCTGGCTCTCTGCGCACAATTTGGTGAAATTTAGTATTGGCTTTTGTCCACAGAGGCGACATACTAGCACGAAAGAACGCAAACTAACTTCACATATATGCATGGTGATAGAGAGCTGTAAGGGTACCACTATCGGAGAGTAAAGATCAGAAATAATTGGCTTGTTTAACTCTCATATCAACGATAGGCCTTAGACAAGATCACACAAAGAAGGCGCTTGAATAAGTTCAATGCATATATTCTAACAAAATATACAAATAATACAACTGACAATAATATTCAAAACAAAACAAGTAATTACAAAATATATAGTCTCTTATGGATGACAGCGTCCAAATCCGGTGGGAATATTCCGGCTTTCAAAGGCGAGTCTGTCCACGTCAATATAGAATCCACAGTTAACAGGATTCTCCAATCGAAGGATGACAGTCCTATAAGTGACAAACTGGAGACGATGTTGGTCCACGACTGCCTGTGACGGTGTAACTTCTCATAGCGGACGGGTTGACAATAGCGTTTGTGATGTACCATAAAAGCTAACTCTGTGGTAGCAGCCACAGTTTCACACACGGCCTTTGCACTTATACTTTTCGGACACATTTTGTGCCGCTTCACTAACGCATTTCTCGCACTACATATTTCACTCGCTGTATATGCATTCTGCATCTCACGATTTATCTATTTTCAGTTGTTTACTGACCCCATTTTTACGTTGATACTGACTCTTGCATGATACTGTCTGCCACCTAACCATTATGTCCATGCTTAGAAAATGCCATTTACTCTGGCTGTACAAGATGCACCAATACTCATTACGCAAATACGTGGGCGTTGAAAGCGTTACCTCAGACGCGGGCGCTAAACGTAGTGGCTATAGGATGGGACAATTAGTCTTTAGTGGTGCCAACTGACCACGTCAAAGAACTTTCCTAATCGACTATATATAGCTCCAGTCTTATAAATACTTGATGCTTTGGTTTGCCGGAATGTTCTTTGTCCACCATCTCGTTCTCCTCCAGTCCATGTAGATTTCATTGGGTTTGCTCCATTGCTGTCTGCTAGACGTGCGGAGTTCATTCTGTTATGTCTTGCTTCCAGTTGTGTAGGTAGTTATAGTGAAACGGGTGCAATAAATCAATTTTGTCGAACGCAATAACCTTCTTCTCGTTGAAAATGCGCCAATAAACGGCGGAAATAAAGCGCTTTTATCCGTTCCGTATATTTCTGTATAAAACAACCACCTTTACATTTAACTAATGATATCCGTCATTAATGATGCGATACCCTCTTGAAATTTATATAAACATAAACCTCAGTCTTTGGAAATTAATCAAACTTTAGGGCCTACAGTCTTCCATTCATAACACCCATGGCTTTGTGATTGCGTGTGAATCTTTATGAAATGTTCTCTAACCGTTCATTTCATTCAGTCCGTCAATATCTGGTTGAATCAATTTAATACATACATGATTACAATTGGTATCGCTATCATCCGTTTTATTGCACACTCCACCATCGACAGGCGGTTTAACTATAATCTGAGTAACCAGTCCTGTTTAGTTTACCGTCAGTAAGACACAATTCATATTACAGAGACATGTACAGCACCCTAAACGCCTGGGCTAACTCTGATTGTGCTTGTTTATCTCATTTGATTCTAGCTGGTTTTATTGAGTTCTCGTTCTCAAGGATTTTCCTGGACAGAGAACGACTTTGATAACCGTTCCCTGCTGCCAATGCCTGCAAAAATGGGCTCAATCATTGTCGGAAATTGGCGTTGTAAGATTAATACATTAAAAAAAAATTGAACCTTTTTATAAGTTATTGGCAGAGGCTGGGAAAGAACCTCGGTGAGAAGTTAATGATGGAGTCTTTTTGGGTCTTTTTTTGTTTTGATGAAGTATGTGATAAAGAGTCGACAGGAAGCCCAAAGTGGCTTGACCTTGTTTAGCAGGCAGTCATTACTAGATCTAGTTAAACATAGGCAACTGCCAGGACATTGCGCTGTCTATCTATTATATAGATGGGATCAACAAGGCTGAGAATCTGGGGTTACGCAATGTTTATATGTAGTTATATATAGTTATTTTATATGATGAAAACTATTGTTTTATAAGTATTCTCTAGCGAACGTATTCCTCGATCACCTTTAAAACTGGAAGAAATATAAACAGCCTGCGTAATTCGTTATTCGTTAGTAAAAGTCCATGGTTGAGTCATGAGCAAGTAGTTGCATTATTACACTTCATTAAACCACTCTGAGTGTAGCAATACAGGCGTTTCGTGGCCAGCATTATGGGGGGAAGGAAACCGATCAGAGCCCGTGGGAAACCCACGATTTGTATGTATGCATTTTTTATTTTGAGCTTACACAATTTCCATGAAACATCTACAAATAGAACATTAAACAGCAGTTTTGTTAGGAAAAGAAACAAGAAGATAAATAATGTTTGACGAGGCAAGAAATTATTTTCCTTATATGAGGTCATTAAAGTACGTCAACTGTTTTTTTTTTTGCATAAAACATATATTTCAAAGCTGTAAACATTGTTGTTATTGGCCGTGGGATATTACATGGGCACCAGTCAACCATAAATGATTTGAAACCTTTGCATTGATTGGTTAGTTCACGTCTGGTAGAATAATTTCACATTGATTTTGTCAGCCCTATAACGTATTTAAAATGTTATATTTCACTTAAAGCATTTTTAAGTCACATACATTTCGCTTGATTTTGATTGATTTGTCCATCTCTATGGGTTCAAATAAGAGTTTTTTGTAAAGTTTGATTAAAATCTTATCAGTAATAGTTAGGTGCTGGCAACAACAACAGGTATCATTTAAAGACCTTAATGTGCTTCGAAAATGCATTTTTATGTACCAAACTCTGGGTAAAATACAGTATTAAGATTATATTCTGAAAAAAAAAACAACATTTTTCACATGAAGTTTGTTTCTACTGAAAATAATCAAATTTCACAAATATTGTTCTGAAAAGAGCCAGTAAAATGTCAGCATGACTCATTTAGTTCTAGGGACCCAAATTAGTGAACTACTTGTACGATGCCGTGCTTTCAAATGCTTCAAAACAAATCGGGCACTGTTATGCGAAGATAAATATCATCTCAAGCTGCATGTTAAGTCGTTGTGGATCGTTGTACAGAACCATCAATCACAATGTCATACCGATCTGATTACACTGACCAATTATGAACAAGTATTTCTCAAGCCCAGGTCACAATTTCCTCGAGATATCATAAAGACATCCTGTCAAACCAGTGATGACTGTCCACTTTGCGTTCTATTTTATTATTTCTAGAGCCCTTGATACCCATATCTAGAATATTAATGCTTTCATTTATCGCTACGATTACTGCTCTTTTGTCAATGTGGCACGGCGGAACCACCATACATCAATCGTCGACGTAGATGACCCACATTTCTGCCTTCTGTTTTTCACTGGTATTTCACTGTAATTACTGAGCTATTATTGCAGTATAAAACACAAAAAATGAGATGGCCCCATGAATTATCAAAAAGGAAAATAACGGGCAGCTTACTGGATCAATTAATTCAGGAATTCAACATTTCTTATTTCTATTTCAACGAATCAAAAATACCATGGGTCATCAAATCTAGCAATCGTGAATACTCATCCATATTACGTCAGGGGGCACAATGACCCAGGGGCCTCTAACCAATGCTGTCGCTGTATGTTCAAGTCCAGTTCATGCTCGGATCATACGTGGGAAGACTCGTCAACAATCTGCAGATGGTCGTGGGTTTCTCCACCCCAGGATCGGCCCGGTTTCCTCCCACCTTACTGCTGACCGTCGTCGTGTAATTGAAATATTCTTGAATAGGGCATAAAACATCAATCAAATAAATAAATACATAAATATCACGTCAGTCCACAAAAACCGTCCCGACACGCAAAAAAACACATATTCGAAAGGTGCGGATTTCTTACAAATCAAAGGTTTATATAAGGAAAAAATACGTTTATATTGTCGGTTGACTTTACAAACGCCTTGCCTCAGTCTGTCAGTCATCAAATCATGAAAGGATTAATACTTTGGGTGAGTAAAATTAACACAGTGTACTACACAACTGAAAACGAGAGACAAGCCCAGAAAAGAGGCGTCAGTTTGACATTTGGTCGTATAATCATACTCATTTCACATACTCAATCAATGTTAAGTATATACAGACTGTTGAGCCCAATTATTAGCTGAGCTAGGTAAATTCAAACCATGCGCTAACGGAACTTTTCCTGTAGCAAAGCAAAACAAGAAAAAAAAAACCCACACCTATCAATCATTTAAAAAGGGAAGCAACCGAGAAAACCGACATATACTTGAGCAAGGAATCCCCCGAATCGCCACGTTTCCATCCGTATTGCTCATTATGCAACTAATCAATTCACTGTATCATTTTTTGAACCAATGCATCTTTCAAAAAAATAATATCATTAAATCCTGTTGTTGTATAAATCACCCATGAAATAAATACAATGAAGACCAAGTCATGGTCAAATTTCTTATAGACCCAAGTCATTTTGCCGCCGGTTGAGTTCACAGCGGCTATTTGTCCGAATATATTCGATGATATGTGACGGGTTTACGCCGAGGACGAGACTGTAGCGACCATCGGTGATGCGACTGGATACTCTGTCATGCCAGGGGCACTGTGAAGCGTCGAGACTGACTTAACTGGTAGATAAGAGGTATCGCACTAGAAACAACCGTTTGGGTAATGGGAATGAATTCCTCCCCTGGTTTTTATCGGAGGTGTAAGGCTTGAGGTTGATTTATGGCTCAGTCAACGGACGGGCTGACACCTATCAGCCAAGCTTCAGCGGCAGTTTGAAAAAAACGCGAAGGAAGGGAAATCTCAAATAACGATAACACAGGCGTTTATCATCATGAAAAAAACGGGTTAATCGCACTCTAGTCTGCACACCAAATGAAGGCAATAGTGTATATTTTCCGAGCATTTAACGTTATCAACATTTTTTCTTACCCTGAGACACTTATGAATTATCTCACGGAGGCTGATTGGTGCAAAACCACCCCACGAAGACTTAGAATATCAAGTTTATACACAGTGAAACTTCTTGTTCTTTGAGCATTGGGGATTCATCAAAGTGAGAAAATCTTCTGAAGCCATTTGTTATGGTCTGCATCGTACCATTTTTCCCACACCGGGGCAGAAACCATGATTCATTTATTTTTGTACGCATCTGAGAGATACCAGATTCATACGTGAGTGAAGTTAGACTGCGATTCGCAGTTGGCAGTTAGCTATTCAATGGGGACAAGTCCTTATTTCTATAAATTATATATTTGCCTATATTTTTGTATGACATCATATGGGCCAGACTGCTATTGAGACTGCTATTCACATAAGCGTCCCCTGGCGTCAGAATCGGGAATCATGGGCATGACGTCATAGTCCGCATTAAGTGTCATTCTTGTAGCACGTATGATGTCTGTAGGTGCAGTATTAATGGAGATATAGGCGAATATAGTATATATTTATAGAAATAAGGACTTGTCCCCGTTGAATAGTCAACTGCCAACTGCGAACCGCAGTCTAACTTCACTCACGTAGATTTATACGCATCTGAGAGGTACCATTTATGTTCCAGTGTGTTATCATTGTGTGGCTTGTGGTGAGTGAAGGCTTGTAGTGAGTGAAGGCTTGTAGTGATTGAAGGCTTGTGGTGAGTGAAGGCTTGTGGTGAGTGAAGGCTTGTGGAGAGTGAAGGCTTGTGGTGAGTGAGGGCTTGTGAGGAGAGAAGGCTTGTGGCGAAGGCTTGAGGAGAGTGAAGGCCTGTGGGGAAAGCAGGCTTGTGAGGAGAGCAGACTTGTGGAGAGTAAGGGCTTGTGATTGTGATGTGGTTAGTGAAGGTTTGTGGGAAGTAAATGTTTGTGGGGAGTGAAGGTTTGTGTGGAGTGAAGGTTTGTGGTTAGTGAAGGTCTGTGGAAAGTGGATGTTTGTGGGGAGTGGAGGTTTGTGGTTAGTGAATGTTTGTGGAAAATGAATGTTTGTGGTGAGTAAAGCTTTCTAGGGAGTGAAGGTTTGTGTTTAGTGAAGGTTTGTGTTTAGTGAAGGTTTGTGAGCAGTGAAGATTTGCGGAGAGTGAAGATTTGCTGAGAGTGAAAGTTTGTGTGAATCGAAGGTTTGTGTGTAGTGAAGGCTTGTGGGTAATACAGGCTTGTAAGGAGTGAAGGTGAAAGAGTGAAAGCTTGTGGTGAATGAAAGCTTGTGGTGAGTGAAGGTTTGTGGGGAGTGAAAGTTTGTGGGGAGTGGAGGCTTGTAGGGAGTGGAGGCTTGTGGGGAGTGAAAGTTTGTGGGAAGTGAGGGTTTGTGGGGAATGGATGATTGTGGGTAGTGAAGGCTTGTGAGGAATGAAGGCTTGTTGGGAATGAAGGCTTATGGGGAATGAAGGCTCGAGGCTTGTGGTGAGTGAAGGTTTGTGGAAAGTGAAGGTTTGTGGGGAGTGAAGGTTTGTGTGGAGTGAAGGTTTGTGGGGAGAGCAGGCTTGTGGAGAGTGAAGGCTTGTGATGGGTGAAGGTTTGTGAGGAGTGGAGGTTTGTAAGGAGTGAAGGCTTGTGGTGAGTGAAGGCTTGTGGTGAGTGAAGGCTTGAGGGGAGTGAAGGTTTGTGGTGAGTGAAGGCTTGTGAGGAGTGAAGGCTTGTGCAGAGGAAAGGCCTGTGGACAGTGAAGTTTTGTGGGAAGTGAAAGTTTGTGTGGAGTGAAGGTTTGTGGGAATTGAAGACTTGTGAGGTTTATGAGAAGTGAAGGCTTGTGAGGAGTGAAGTCTTGTGATGAGTGAAGGCTTGAGGGGAGTGAAGGTTTGTGTGTAGTAAGGGCTTGTGGTGGGTGAAGGCTTCTGATGAGTGAAAGTTTGAGGGAAGTGAATGTTTGTGATGAGTGAAAGCTTGTGATGAAGTGAAAGTTTGTGTGGAGTGAAGTTTGTGATGACTGAAGGCTTGTGATGAGTTAAGGTTTTTGGGGAGTGAAGGTTTGTGAGAAGTGAAGGCTTGTGGTGAGTGACGATTTGTGGGAAGTGAAGGTTTGTGTGGAGTGAAGTTTTGTGACGAGTGAAGGTTTGTGGGAAGTGAAAGTTTGTGAGGAGTTAACGCTTGTGAGGAGTGAAGTCTTGTGAAAAGTGAAGGCTTGTAGGGAGTGGAGGCTTGTGGGGAGTGAAGGTTTGTGGGAAGTGGGGGTTTGTGGGGAATGGAGGATTGTGGGTAGTGAAGGCTTGTGAGGAGTGAAGGCTTGTTGGGAGTGAAGGTTTGTGGTGAGTGAAGGTTTGTGGTGAGTGAAGGTTTGTGGGGAGTGAAGGTTTGTGTGAAGTGAAGATTTGTGTGGAGTGAAGATTTGTGTGGAGTGAAGGCTCGAGGGGAGTGAAGGTTCGTAGGGAGTGGAGGCTTGTGGAGAGTGGAGGTTTGTGAGGAGTGAGGGCTTGTTGGGAGTGAAGGCTTGTGGTGAGTGAAGGCTTGAGGGGAGTGAAGGCTTGTGGTGAGTGAAGGTTTGAGAGGAGTGAAGGCTTGTGAAGAGGAAAGGCCTGTTAACAGTGAAGTTTTGTGGGAAGTGAATTTTTGTGTGGAGTGAAGGTGGAGTGAAGGTTTGTGGGAAGTGAAGGCTTTTGAGGTTTGTGAGAAGTGAAGGCTTGTGATGAGCGAAGGTTTGTCAGAAGTGTAGGTTTGTGAGGAGTTAACGCTTGTGGTGAGTGAAGGCTTGTGATGAGTGAAGGTTTGTGGGAAGTGGAGGCTTGTGGGAAGTAAAGGTTTGTGGGGAGAGCAGGCTTGTGGAGAGTGAAGGCTTGTGAGGAGTGAAAGCTTGCGGTGAATGTAACTTTGTGGGAAGTGAAGGTTTGTGGGAAGTGAAGGTTTGTGGTGAGTGAAGGTTTGTGGGAAGTGAAGGTTGTGGGAAGTGAAGATTTGTAGGGAGTGAAGGTTTGTTGGGAGTGAACTCTTGTGGCGATTGAAGGCTGGTGGAGAGTGATAGATATGTCATTCTCTTTTAACAAAATTTGCACAGCTAATAAGGAAAGCTTTATAATGGGACAATAAAATAAAACTATAGTTCAAGTAGATGTAACAAATTCCGACCTTCATCCAGTGACCTCAAGGAAAATAACAATTCGCATATCGAATATATCTATTTGTCAGAAAACGTTATCATGCCATACAATATGTTAACACAGCCATCGCTTTTTTGCAAATCGAAATAGAATTAATACATTACCTTGACAAGGATATCATTCAATGTGTTAGTCTATCCAGAGATGATGTACAATGTGTCAGGATGATCATGTTAAGGAAAATCAAATGCTTGTTCCAAGTTGAGAATTTTAAAAACACAGCAGAAGTAAGTGTACCTAGTTATCAATCAAAACAGATGATCCGTGCAGCGTTTTTTCTGTGTGTTCGTGATATCGATTGAGATATTTTTTGATCCACCCTATTATGACAGCACAAGTAATAACATCTGTAATCGTCCGAATGCGTTAAACGTCTCTTTAATAATAAAAGTGTTAGGGCAAATAAATAGCTGTATTATTGCATTACGAATCGGTAAGCCCCAGAGAAAAGATGACTGTAATTCAAAACCTTCCCTTGTTACGTTATATGCTATCACGATCTTGCGGATGCTTTTTTTGTGTGTTCTACACTTTGTGTTCATTCGACTGTAAGCCTCCTTACGCGTTATTTTAAGTGGAGAAATTACTGATTACTTGTTGAGCTGTTAGAGGATCAGAATTCTGATACCCTCTGTGGAGTGTGAAGCACGTAGTCACCAAATTGTACATCTGTGCAAATTTATGTGAAGTATCTGACAAGCAGTAGTCCGGCATTCTAGAGCGAACCAACAGCTGCTTTCCACTCGGCATCCAACAGACAAATATATACAGGGTTGTTATTTTATGAGACCGTATGGTTTTTGAAATTTCACAAATGTTAAAACATATCTAAAACCTGTTTCATTGCAGTGTATTCCTGAGTGTTAAAACTCTTTAGACAAAGGTCCGTTGTGATCCAGTTTGATTGTGCCTGATGAGTTCATCGATTTTTCATTTACACTTTGTAGTAAGGACTTTGCAATAAAGTCTTTTACCCTCTTTCAACTCTCTGTTCCTACATAAGATGAAACAAAGATATTAGATAGGTGAAATCAAAGCTGAAATAGTGGAGTTAGATACAGACAAATCAATTATCTAATCAAGCCGTGTTTGTTCGGCACTGTTTGAATGCTTTGTCTTTCAATATATCCGTCGATCGATCTCCGTCACCCCTTAACTTTGCTGTTGTCTTTCGTTGTCCCCCGAACCCCAATATCATCTATCCTGGTCTTGTTTCCGGTCCTTCTGTTTTCCGAACATTACCCCAGTGTGTTGCATCAGCAAACTCTGCCAGGGTCTCACAAATAGTGGTCGTTATAGGGAAGACATCATCCTGCTCACGTCCACACTTCCATATCACACATTCGTGACAGCGATACTCTCTCCGTACGTGTCGAGTTCCACCAGCCGTGCACTGGCTTCGACGAATGGGAGATTTATTGGAATTTTCAGCCATGGTAAATGAAATGACGTCAACTGTGTTATAAATCAAAACATATACGACTGACTTGTGCAGTCACCAATGAATGGTGGATCTGCTGATGAAGATTACGGTGCGGTTGGTGAACAATTCGGCATCAGTTAGCAATGGTAGATGGCGCTGATCCCTTACCACATAATCCGGAACAAGTCGGGAGAGGTTTCCCGGACATACTCTCTCTTCAGTAAAAAGATGGGGAGGGGGGATCTAAAATGCACAAATTTCTACACATTAATTAGCTTTTGTAAACTACTCTTTTGCATCCCAGATTTTCTGTTCCTAACATTGTCTGTCTGGTCATGCAGTGTTTATACGTGAAATGTTTCGCATTCAATGTTTGTCCTTTTAGTAAACTTGCTTTTATTTGTCATATTAACTGTATGATTTTTTGTGGTTTATGCATTGTGTATAATACTTTTTTCATGTCTATTGTTCGTATGCCAGTTGGCCTTTGATGTGGATAAATAAATAATGTAGACATCTGTAGAATAAAGAGGCTGTTCTTACCCACACTGTTATTTAGCTATAGCGATCTACCTTAAGCACAAGGTAAAGCAACATCATGTTACTAAGAGTTTGAAAAGTGTAAATATATAAGCCCACATGACCGTAATTTTGCCTGCGTTTCCCACCTTACCGCCTTTTACCCAATAAAGGTTTGCGGTGCAAGATGTTACAAACACATAATGTAGCGCTGTAGCGATTACGCGATAATGTGAAACGATGACGCGATAGTTGCCGCGTGCTCTTGCAGTCATGCGCCATCGTTTTCAAGTAATGCTACAACGCTCTGCTATTTCACTGTATCAAAGCCAACTAACTTGTAATGGTACGTCAGGGGATTTTGAGATCTTGCATTGTTGGGATGATGGTGTTACAGGATATATGTATACAGCGGTTATTCTAATATGCAAGTTTATGTCTCTGTAAAAAATACATATCTTGGAAAGAGCATGTATCAACATTTCTTTAAAAATGGTGCTACGATAACCATAGATCACTTTTCAATTGTTAGTTAAGTAACCTTTTAATAATTATGGAAACCTAAGCTCTTCGTTTATGTTACACATTAACACCGTATGTTTTCAATACTCCTGCTAGTAAAGTGAGTCAAACACAGTACTGAACTAAGCACGGTGCCAGAGATGCATTATTGCTAATATCCTTTGGCACCGAGTTAAGCACAGTTCACGATATCAATTTCGTATGTTTTTGCGATATTTTGAAACCGATTCAGACATATATATGCACATACAGGTAGTTAGTACCATGGAGGATCTTGCACTGTCTTGCAGACTGCTTAGTTTTAAGTAGTCGTATGCTACTAAGTGCGAGTCATACCTCTACAAAATAAGTTGTTACTGCAGTTAAATGGTTTGCTTAGGTAAGAAACTGAGGCCGTAACTACAGGATATGCTTGCTAACATTCAGATTAGTGCCTCAATCGGGTACTAATGCTACATCAATAGACGAAGCAATACTGCATTGTTGCTATTATTTAGCATTTAAGATGAATAAACCATTTTCATGGTTTGAAACACCACATCAAACTGGATGTTTACTGATAACCAGACAATGGCACTGAGTAAAACACAGCACCAATACAACATATTTGCTACAAACGCTACTCCATCACTGAGTCATGTTATACAAAATTAAGAGCCTTCCCCTGACGCTACACATCGTGAAAAATAAGAAAGAAAAACAAAAACCTGTCCAGTGCGTTTTATCCTCTACATAACACATTCATCAATATTACTGAATAAATGCGTGAAAAATTTACCTTTAAAGTGACAAGTGTATTGTATATGTATTTGGTTTACCTTTTGTGTGTACTTTATAACAGAAGGGTAATTTGTTTAAACAGCTGCATGTAAAGAATTATTTCATGTTAAACTCACACAGCCTCTAATATATATATATATATATATATATATATATATATATATATATATATATATATATATATATATATATATATATATATATATATATATATTTGTTTTTCATTCAAGCAAAATCCAAATTGTGATTAATAGTGAACTCAGGTCTCATTGCTTCAACTGCGGCTTGAAGTTACTGGTAACAGTAACTGGTGGTTTCCTCCGGAGACTCGGGTTTCTCCTTCCGCATAAACCGTTCTGTAAGTTAAAACTTTAAATAAAGTCAAAAAGTCAAATAAACCAATAATTATGAATACAAATTCACGCCATGACCTATTCTCATTAAAACTTGCGTGTAGCCTTTAAACTGGTTAGGACCTTCCAATCTGAACATATCTAGGCAATACATGATAACGAATATGTATGTATGCTTAGGTTTTTACGTCGTACATGGCTACTTTTCAGTCTTTAGGTTTGTACATATATTGTGTCTTCTTGTGGCAGGGCGAGTCCATGCCGCCAAAGTCCTACCGCCACTGAAGTATCAAGCTGAAGACACCAGGCACGACACTCCACCCAGTCACATTATACTGACACAGGACCAACCAGTCTTGCTTCCGTGCTCCAGACCTATCAGCTTTGAGCGCCATTTTTTCAGCCTTTGGTGTGACCCGACCCTGGTTTGATCCCAGGTCCCCCGACTTCGAGGCGGTTGCTCTAACCATTATGCCACCTCAGCGGTTTACATTCTCTCTTAGGTGTTCTTTTTAACTTCAGGTGAGTTTGGGTCCCAACTGAGTAATATCAGACAACGCACCTTCAGATGACACATTAAATGACTCTATAATGACTGTTAAAAGTAGCAGAACGATAAGACCTGAACGAGTTTTCAGTTCACCTAATTCCCATCAGCATGTTCTGTTTACATAAACCATGCGTTTCGACTTTAAGAATAGAATATCCTCCAGTCGTGGGCTGGAGTGTGCGTCTCGCGCTGATGGGACATAAAGTTGAACTTGCACTGTAAGACGCCACAGTGGACTGTTCACCTCGGTATGGTTAAAAACACACACCGTGGTCACCATGTGTAAGAAGAAGGAAACAATACTACTTGGGAAATGGTGAAAACAATACTTCCTGAGAAATGGTGAAAGCAATACTTCCTGCAGATGTGAACAGCTATACATAAGCTCACGTCAACAAGCATATACACAACCAAGCTCATAGCGGACCCACTCTGGGTTTGTCATATTTAGCGTCTCTTTTTTTTACATATCGATTCCACAGTAAATGGATCAGCCAGTCGATTAAACAGGAAGCCTGTACAAACTTTGAATATGATTTACATCAGCAATTAATTCCATTTTCATCAGGTATGACGACCAGCTCTAAAGGAGTTGTTGTTATTTGGGATGGTGTTGTTCTTCTTGATTGTGTATTTTTGGAACTCGCATGGGTTGCAGTCTGTGATCACAGTCTTTAAGTCTACATATTCCTATTGTTAATCACTCTCGAAATGTATATCACCGGATATAACTTATACACAAAGCTATAGAGACACTGATGTATTTGGCATTTCTTGAACTAAGGCGATATAATAGACCTATGTGTTTATATACTGTATAAAGTAGGCGCGGGATTGCTTACCTGGAATCGCTAACGTACAGCCATCACCAAGGTTTACAACATTATGAACGCCAACTCAAAGGGAAAAAAACACCAGTAAGTCTGTCTGAATACGTGGATGGAATCAAAAATTGTAAACACGTTTAAGATTTTTTGTTGATTTTAGATGAATGTCGTCGGGTTTTATCTGAATTCTATTAGTATAGAAATGTTTTTAGAGCACTGACGAATCAAAGCCAAAATTGGTCTCCCCCACGTTTTCCGGTTGTCATCACAGTCAGTTGTCGGCGAACGTCTATTTTTGTTGCATTTCAGTATAAATATAGAAACCCAAGCCTTCTATGTACGGCAAGAAGGTGTTATTTCTTTCTATTTCGGTGTTATCACATATACTTACCCCCGGCATCACGAGCTGTGAATGTGTGCTCAGGACGTCGCGCAAGGGTAGCGAAGATTTTGAAATCAAAAAGCATCAGTAGCGCCAGAAAAGCCTTGATGTGTTAACCAGAAAGTTAAAGATCTAATATCTTTACCTGTGGCGAACCTGAACGATATTCCACTGTTCCATTACGTTCGTACACAATCCAATCTGATTATCCTGTATGTAAAAGGTATTTTATTCGAGAAAGCACTTTTTCCCTAGATTACATAAAGCTGCGCACACTGTAGTATAAAATAGACTGATTATTTCAACAATGATAGACCCAATTACCTCGACGGTTGCATGAGCAGACCAAATCATGATTTACTAGGCAAACTATAATTCCAGTTTCCATCTGCGCTGGATTAACAACTGTGTAGTGTACTGCGGACGACATTATGGACTAGAAAATATGTGTAGACGAAATCGCTTACGGCCAGCTAATCATGGCGGATTATCAAAAAAAGGACAAAGGGCGTCTCGCTGGACAAAACAGGTGTCGAATTCCGCATCTGGCCTGTAACAGCAATCTCCTTCAGCGTGGGATAATAGAGGGAATGGCTGACATCACTGCTTGGCTTCGGGCAAATGTAGAATGTAGTTCTCTGGTAGTCTTCTTGGGATTATAGATATAAACAACGTATTATTTGCTATACCACGGCTGTTCAACCATACGAACGACTGACGCCAGACGCGTGGTGAGAGGTTCCAAAGGCAAAAATTGTCCACTTGCTGTCTCAAGACAACAGCTTACATTAGATCCTCCCACTTCTGAGCTCTTTCAACTACATGTCTCTAGTTTGTACTTTTCTAAATACACGTTAACCCATTGCTGTTTTGTATGCTGATATGCTGTCTCTAAATATGGAGCAATAGAAATCAAAGTGAAGATCTACAAGCGCAACTCACGTTCGTTCCCAGCATTGCATCACGCCATTGTTAAGGAAATCTCGCGCACTCGGTTTATCATCTCGAAACAATTCTACCTTATTTAATTCCCAGCGACATTATAGTTCTGCGTCAGCACGTGGGCGATTCGGCGAGTACACACACAGGGGAGTTACCACAAATAAAATAAATTTTCTCCGTTTTTAACAACAATTCTCAAAACAACTTCTAATGCCACGTGCTTGCAAATTTAGCGATGAAGCATTTGGCTTTTAATTCAAATGTGACCTTTAAGAACAGTTGCAATCAAAGCGTGATTGAAATACCTATATTTGAAAAGTGTTAATTACATTAACATGTTAAAGGTCTTTTTAATAATCATATATTTTTTCTTAAAGGAAAATGATAACTTTGGTTGTTTTGGATTAAGTGGGTGAAGCAATTATCGACTTGGAACGTCTCTTCATGGTGAACGAGTGGCATAAGAATGTCGCATTTGTTTCTCAGAAGTCATTTTTACTTTGTGAATACTCTTCCACACAATTAACGTTGGTAGGACGGCAAAACAAATCTGTCCCATTGATGTCTGAGGGCCAATACATAGGCTTATTCCCCTTAACAAGTTGTTGCTGTGTATGACTATTCGTCTACGAATGTAGCAAAATGATTGAAATCTAAAAATAGCCAAAGGCAAACATACCTCAACTTCAAGGGTAAAGGTTTAAAAACTAAAATGTGTCTCTCGGCTTAGTATATCGATTTAATTACTGGCTGCTGCCTTCATTTGCTTGTTCCTCCTGTACACTTAGTCTTTTGTAATTTCATTCCACATGTAGATACGTCATCAGTTATCTAGATATTTTTTGAGTTATCTTTTTCAACATTATCGGCAACTACTAAATAAAATCTTCCATAACAGAGGCAGGGTTATCGAATTGTAAATAAATTATATGAAATCTTTCTAAAATCTCCAAGGCAGATGATTATTTCTTACAGGAAAAACGTTATCATCTTGCCTTTTTCTCTCGTGCCAGTTAGATGACCTCTAGAAGATACATGTACAAATCAGTACACGAATCGACTTTCTATGGTGTGCGGATTTCATGCTTGCTTTAGGATGTGGGTGACAGTGTGTGGTATAAGGCATTGTGCCGTCTCAGTTCTGTCAGAAAGCCCTTGGATACCAAAGGTTAGTTTTCCATCTCTGCTTCCGCTTTAGTGACCAGATTATCAGGTATCAGGTACAGTACCTTAACAAGGGCCTCCGTTTCCTCAGGGCTCTACACAAAGTTTCCTCTAACCTTAAAGCCCATCATCGTAAGTGTTTATTTTTGGATGCTTTCATCATAATACAGAAAACCATTTACTGCATCTTACTCTAAAGATGTTCTCACAATCATTCTTTCCATTCATTTTACCCAAGGAAATTAAAAGAACAATTAAGCTGAGAAGGTGGATGCATTTTGTCATTATGGTTTTTGAATTAATCGCGAAAAGTAAATGTTCATTTTAACAACTAAAGATTTGCATCAAAAGAATGTCTTGGTGCTCAGAAAGTATATGAACCCTGCAAAAATAATCTGTATCGAGGGATTTGAACTCTGACCTACACATTTAAAATCCAGCACTCTAGTACATGTATGTACCCTAGAAAGGAATTATATACCCGACTGCTGATATCAGCATTAATGGATAAAGGATTAACTTTGTGGGACACACAGGGATTTGAACTCGAACCTCCTCATCCGAAGTCCGGCAGTTGTATATGGCAATTTTTCATACAGCTGCTGTTAGTACCAGCCATGGAAAGCTAATACTTTCAAATCCCTGCCCACTTAAATGCTCCCCCTCTATCAAGACGCACTCCCTTTGGTAACTGTGCTGGCGCAGCACCAGTCTAATGGATTAAGGATTTGCTATGTGGGTCAGGCATGGATTTGAACCCAGATCTACACATCTGAAGTACAGCGCTCTAATACTGAGGGATTACCACTACCTGTTTCATATTATGTGAAATATAAACCCATACTGTTCCTGTTTCCAGCAAACAGAAAACAACTTCCGCACGGGAAATGATATCAGTGTCAACATTCTCCCGAGGCCACGAAGAAAATGTATCTTACAGATTAAAAAAAGCATGAGCTATTTTTGTATCGAAATTCCGACAGAAATAAAATTTAATTTGGAACAGAATTTGATATCGTTTGTTAGTCTAGGTTCTGAATTTAAGGCGTGTTGTTTTTTTTTTGTTTGGTTTTTTTTTTGTAATATGAGGGTCCAATTATAGCTTCATCTCGAGCTGCATTTGGCTTTATTTAGGTATGTTAATACCAGTATATGCTTCACGAATTTTTTTTTGCAGAACTCACAGGTTACCCGCAATCTAAGGAATTGCCCGAGTATCATCATAAACAGAGTTTTACCATGGTGTGACCTGCGTTTTAGCGTTTTGTTTGTGCCATTGTTCATAGATTTCCCCCAGTATTCATCAGATCAGCTGACTAAATTTACTAGTCTCGTTTTTTTTTATTTAACTGTTCGTTAAGTGTTTCTTGTCTGGAATGATAAAGTGATGAGTTTCTCTGTTCATCATGCATTTAGAAGGATTTCAAATTAAGTAAGTCAACTGTTCTTAGACGTGTCTAGAATGGCCGAATAATGATTTCTCTTTAGTATGCACTATTGGTTCAAATAGCATTCAATAACAATATTCAATAAATGCATTTTGAATTACTTAAACAACCGTTTCTTGTAGCGTTATAGTGAGGACGGCCAAATAATGATGTTACCCTCCTCAATATAAAGTCGAAAACACCGCTGTGTCAACGTTTTCAAAAATATTGTTTCTCTAACTGCCTTAGGGAAGACATTGCAAGTTTAGTGATATAATCACTTTATTGTGGGAAATACTGAATTAAGAATTTCCAGCTTACTTATTTATTTATTTGATTGATGTTTTACGCCGTACTCAAGAATATTTCACTTATACGACGGCGGCCAGCATTATGGTGAGTGGAAACTGGGCAGAGCCCGCTGGAAGCCTACGACCATCCGCAGTCCAACTTAAATAGCACAATGTAGGAATAATGCTACATACTGCATACAAGATTTCACGTGGTCGATGGTAAATCTTTAGGTAACATGGCTACCTATGTAACTGAAGCCTGTTGACCACTTCTGCTCTCAGGCGTGATAACCATATGAATGAAACAAGGCTTCTGGAAATTGGTCTTCAATAGCTGTTTTGCCGAATGGCCACTCGATTCGTGCCGTGACACTTTAATTAGTACCGTACTAGCATTGATATGTAAGTCCACAAAGAATCACGGTGGTGTACCAAAGTTCTAGACAATTTATTTATTTATTTGATTGGTGTTTTACACTGAACTCAGGAATATTTCGCTTATACGGCGACGTCCAGCATATGGTGGGAGGAAACCGTACAGACCCCATGGGAAACCCACGGCCATCCGTACGTTGCTGATAGACCCTGTTCTGTACAAGAAACAAGTTCACACCACACGGACTGTTAATGGAGATCCCAGATATCTCCAACGCCATCCACGATTATTGCGTATGCAATGATTCCAATACATAATCTATGCGACTGATAAAGTAAAAGTCTCTTGATAAAATAGAGGTATGCTTGTGCGCCCTGGCTTTATGTAATCAGGAACTCTGTGTGCATCTAATATTAATTTGATAAAATAACGGTTTTGGTTCATTATTACTGAAGGATATATATTCCATGTTCTTGTTAAAGAACAATTTGATCTGGGTATGTATGCTATCAGTCGGAGAATAATTCCCTTTCAAGAATGGGCTTCAATTTATCTATTTATTTGAGTGCTGTTGAACGCCAAGCTCAGACATTTTTCACTTGTCCGATGTCTTTTTTTTTGATTTAGAGGAATTGCCCGATGTAACCCACCGAATATTGACATTCACCGACTTTTTGACATGGTGTGGTGTGTTTGTGAGTTTTAACAATGTGGTCGTGAGATTTAATAATGTGATTGTGAGTTCGACTCCATCCTTCCCTGGAACTTTACCAGCTCAAAGGGAGGTGGTGTTGACTGTGGGTGGTTAATAAATGTCAAATAAATAATTTACAAACACTTTCACGTAAACGTCAAAGTGGAAGCTCACGCCTTTGAACAAGTATGGAATAAAGTGAAATTCTAGAAATAATGTAGCATGAATTTAATGAACGGTATAAAACAGCAACCGATATTTTGATTATCGACACTTTACGCGAACACTTTCACATAAATGTCAAAATGGAAGCTCACGCCTTTGAACAAGTATGGATTAAAGCGAAATTCTAGAAATAATGCAGTATGAATTTAATGAACGGTATAAAACAGCAACCGATATTTTGATTATCCACAACATAGATTAGCATGGTACTCGATTTTGATACTGATTTGATTCCTGTGAGTAAAATATTCCTTGTGCCTTTCCAACGTCATTTTTAGCTATGGACCGTTTCTCTTTGCATGAATCCGTTCTAATTTTGTATGTTATACACCTTTTTTGTTCTTCGGTGGAATGTGTTAAACGATGTTTTGGGAATTGGCCTTGTGATTATTGACCTGGAACGTCTGTTTTGGTTGACAGTTGGTATACGAATGTCTGTTTTGGCGCCTAGATTCTTACTTCTAACTATTTGGTCCTATTCCCCTTTACGGAAACCCACCGCCTTAATTTGTACCTTTGGAGCATAAATACTGTAAAATGATATAGCTTATCCATGAATGAATATATATGACAGCCTTCATTCATCGGTTGGCTGGGTATAAAAATCAAGAGATATTAGCCCTACACTGACTGTTATTCACTATGACTGGCTATGTTAATATTCCGACGGACTCGAGTGTCTTCAGTAATCGATAAGGTACTCAGGAGTGCCGAGTCGCACAGAGTCGTTCGCCGCTGTCGATCGCGCCTGTCCTCCAGTCGATGCAATACTAACCCTCTCACAGAGGCCCCTTTTAACTATTGGTCAGACAAAAGCTGTTCACTGTGAGGTACGCTTCCAACGGCAGCCAGGAGCAGCTTACCTTTCTCAGAACATAGCACGCAACGAGGAGGCAATAGTTTGGAATGACTCTCAGCGATCAGTTTGGGGAAAGGCAAGCTCTGAAGCTCTCTCGGAAAGAACGTTGGCTACAACACAGAGAGTTCATGAAGCCACTAACTTTGTCCCGGTCTAGAAAGACCCATCCTTGACCAGTTGTGTGGTTGGATTTGTTTTTTTTTTTTGTTTTTTGTTTTTTTTTTGAAGAGTAACAATGAAAGTTCATCTCAGACACTCTCAAACTTGTTACTGTAGTTTGTTGATGGTGCTGGTTTTGGTCCCATGTGTAAAGTGTTTGACAAATAACACAGACGGATCCGAATTCAGTGATTGTGAGACGATGTGTCGTTGTACTCTTGGAGAATCGGAAACAGACGTGAGTTGCCCCGGTGGGAATACAACAGGCGTTCCTCAAAACATTCCCTTCAATACCACGTCGCTGTAAGTAGTATTTCTCTGTTTTGCTTTCAGTATGTACAAGCCTTGGTTTATGTGAAACATTTAAAAGTCATCTATAGAACGTATACTTGTATAATTACATTAAACTTAGATTCGATTATAATCTCTTAGCTCTACACATCTGTTAAATCTTCAAGCAAATGATTTGCTTTGAACAAAGTTTCGCTGTGTATAAAAGTTGTCTCAAAGTAATTTGTAGCGTACGGGGATACGTACACAAACAAAGGGCTCAAGCTTTTCTACGTCTGCCAGTTTCTGTCTGGTAGGTTATCCGCGATACTTCATCGTCTGCAGCTGCTGGCTTCCATACAACAATCTGGTGGATGTTGACTGATGTCGATATAAGCCTGCGTGGCATCTTACTAATT
This sequence comes from Liolophura sinensis, assembly GCF_032854445.1. Lineage (NCBI taxonomy): Eukaryota > Metazoa > Mollusca > Polyplacophora > Chitonida > Chitonidae > Liolophura > Liolophura sinensis. The sequence continues at coordinate 32,818,691 of NC_088300.1, read as the reverse complement.
ACATGGCCCCTCGGAGTTTCTGAACACTGACCGTTAACTGTTAGTTTTCTGTGTATGCGCATGATAAGTTGGACTAAGTTTTTGCTAGTCTCCTCGTCACCATCTTTGGCCCAATCTAATCATCTAACCCCCCAACAGTACACTCAGTCAAAGATGGCATGGTTTCGCATAACGTTTGGGAGTTTGTTCTCACCGATAGAAGGGGGGATGTTGATATTGGGGCATCCCGTGTAGGATTATATTACGGACAATATAAACTTAGAGCGGCGATCGTATTATGAAGGGGAATATACATATATACGTGTGGCTGGAGGCCTGCATGTCCCGGTTGTGTGGCACAAATTGCAGAACTTGCTATGCGGGGAGAGGTCGGGCGCTATTCTCTTGTCAAGAAAAGTATTCTGTACAGGTCAAGTGTGTATTTGTTGACTTAATAACCCACCGTGTGTGTACGCTATTTGTCGTTCGCCTTAAAGAAGCTTTGCAGTTTACAGATAAAGAATTTCTCACGGGTCAATACATTTATGCATACTGGGGCGTGGTATACCGATTCTGGGCGATTTATCTCTATTTCTGGATGATGAAGTGGAATTAACTTTTCCCACTGATAACACTGGATTACCACTGCTCCATAATTTAGTAGTAAGTTTATTTCGTGCACTTTTCACTTAAAGTTAAAATTCGTGACATCCGGGCTATGTGTTCTAATCCGCCGTCATAATAAGGGAAATATTCTTAAGTACGGCACAAAACACCAGTCAAATAAATAAATGTATTTCCTATCCAATGAGTTACTGAAGACAGTTATGAGCTTTTTGCTTTTCAGCAATGCTGAGTGTTTGCTCTTCACAAAAAATAATACACGAATGACACGATTTCTTCAGGCTTATTGAATTATAACTCATATGCATGTGAACCTGTTTTTTTTTCATAAAGCGGATAACCAGAAATAAATAATTTTAACTTAGACTGATCAACATAAGTACTAGCGTCATGAAAGCAAAGGAAAATACAATTTAAATTTCTTAAAACAAATTATCATGCTGTTGCTTGGTAAATGTAGGAACAAGTGTAAAATCAAAAGGGAAATAAAAACAAAGTTTCCTGTGTCCATTTCAATAAAGTTGTCAGCGATAGACTCATACATGTACAAGAGCTGATCCGATATATCTAGGTGTTGAAGTTACTTATCCGCCGGCAAGTTTGAAAAACAGATTTTATCAAATTTATACTTGAAGATAAGTTTTGGGTTGTTTCTTATTCTCAGGAGAAGAAATTTGTTTAGATCAGATAATTTCCATTTCGAGACTATCCCATTGGATTTGAAGAATATAAATGATTACAGTGTGGACCAGCCGGATGGGCTGCATTTGACCTGGGTATGCAGACTTGAATGTGTTAACGCGTTAAATTGCCAGACATTGTATCTATAGCCTAATTCGTTTCTCTCTTGTTCTCCTTTAGACTCGTGCATTATTTATCACGGTGCAAAACAGACTTTGTGTTAAACGGATTTCATGCCTAGCCGACATTGCCCCCACTGACTGCACAGACACGAAAGTAATGCATATTAGTAAGTGAATTTAAAAAAAAAAAATTTTAGGTTTAAGATCATTTAGTAAAGACGTCATTTAGTTTAAAATCGTCAGCCTGATTATTGGTACCCATGTGTGTCCTCTGTCTATACACCATGACAGGCCATTACACTGTAATCATTTAGGAGCGAGCGAGTCGTGGCCAAGTCATTAAGATACTCAGTTTTCAGTTGCGGGTTCAGTCCTGTCCTTGGTCGGGGACTTTGTTTGATTCCCACTGTTTGTTGTGCCTTGGTGATAATAAGCCTTTGATGACGGTTGTAAAGCCGTTTGTGCTGTCTGGCGTGTGTATAAAACCACTTAATGGTCTTCCACCCTTATGGTGCGTTTACCTCTACGTCTCACACTGGAAATCTCCTCAGTATGTTGGTTTGCCCCAACACTCCGGTCTCCTCCACCCATAAAACTGATAATGATGTTAACAATAAGATACGCTATTCTGGAGCAGGAATTGTGTGTTTTACAAAAAAAGTTTTCTATGATATAAAATACATGAAAGTGGCATGTTTCCTATCATTACGCAATGGGATTTACGCGTTGTGTGTGAGTATGTGGGTGGGTATGAGATCTGCATGTAAGTTGTAACTCGGCCACGTGACTGGTTACTAGAAGCGCTCTGTTTGTCTGTCCTTTCTGGCCGTAAGTGGCAAGGTCTGGCAGCAGGCTGCGGATGGTCGTGGGTTTCCCCTGAGCTTTACCCGGTTCCCTCCCACCACAATGCTGAGCTGAAATTAGACACAGTCATGTGGGTGTGCGGGGTGCCTCGCTTTACCAGTTGTGCTCGACATTACATCCGTCATCGACCGTAACAGCTCCCATTCTCCTATTGTCTGAGCCCCTCCTTTTCCCCACCCGTTCTTATTAAGGATCAGTACGGAGGCTGTTTGTTGTTACTATAACTTCACACTGAGGCCTAAATGGTTTTCTGTTTAACACTTTACTTGACCATATTTATGGTCGCAATTTGTTTCACCTGAAAACTGATAGAATTTCGGAAAGACAGATACTTTTGACTACAATAGTAAGGTCTGTTTGATAACGTGAGGTCTAGCATCCGGTGAAGATCTCAACTTGTCATACGCTCACGTCACGTAGCAGACCTCACAACCAGACGCCGTAGAGAAAATCAAAGGGAGATGGCTTTTTTTTCTTTTGGACAGAATTTTAACCCTATCCAAATAACTGTTATCCATCACCATTTAAACCCTGAAAATGATTACTTTTGACAGTGTTATATTAAATTCATGAAGATTTATATTCTTTTAAAAATAGGCCCCGCTTTTATAAACGGGCGCAACAAAAATGATCTCCGTGTCCCTGTCAAATTTGAAAACATAACGCTACACTAATGGCGGATTATTCATTGCGTCGATCTTTTATTTTGCCCAAAAGATGAGCGCGAACCTTTTGTGATATACGGACTGTATTTCACACTGGGATAGACTATTGATCCAGGTTTTGTTGTCCCTGCAATATCAGGTTAAAAAGCACACTTGAGACGTTTGGCAGTCCAGGGATGTAAGCGTCAATATTAAATGCACCCTCGTTGTGGTTTGTTTAACATTTTCACATAACAAACGAAGAAGACCGGCTGAGATCTCATCGAGATTTCTTGTTTGATGTCAAGCTGCAAATGGCTATGGGCCCACCGTTAGTGTAGCTGACAGCATATCGAAAGATATACTAAGATGAAAGCATTTAATGTCCAAGAGACGTAATTCTAGGACAGCCACTGCTATGTTCAACGCATGAAGTATTTGACTGAATGGATGTCTAAATAGAACCTTACTTCCAAGAGTTGAAACGCCGCTGAGGAGAATCCACTTGTCCTTGCGTTAGTCCCACAAAGTGTTTAATGTGCCCACTATCCAACCTGTCCCTTTATGTATCGCCTGTCTCTTTAAATATCACCAGCCGTATTATTTGACTTATGTAGGCTTGTCAAATTATGTGCAGCCCGTGATTTTGTCTCACTAAGTGATCGTCTCTCAAACTGTGTCCATGGGAACCATGAGACGTCTGTTTCACTATATGTCGGGTGTCCCGTTAGGTGTCGTCTGTCTCACTATAGCTGTTTCACTACATGCCGCCTGTCTCACTATATGACGTTTGTTCCATTACATGCCATTTGTCCCGTTATAAGACGACTACCCCAGTATATATCGTCTATCCCATAATGTGTCGTCTGTTCCACTACATGTGGACTGTCCCAGTATATGTATAGGGTGGATCTGTCTCACTATTTGTTGGCTGTTTCACCATACGTTGCCTTTTCCACTGTTTATCGTCTGTAGTACTGTACATTGTCGGTAGGTGCCCTCTGCAATCTGTCGCTTATGATTCTGTTTCATTTCATGAATTATTCCTTGTCCTGCTTTATATCCTGTGTCCCACAGTGCACGGTCTTTCCCACTGTGTGTTAACTGTGTCGTAATGCTTAGCAGTAAAAGTAACTGTTAATTAAGTGGTTAAATTGTTTCATTTCTTACATACATGTATTTAAACACTCGTTGTCTGATTCCAAATTTAATCAGAGATCAGCATTTGAAACCCATTGTCCTCAGTTTGGCCACAACCTTAATCTATTTTCTCACAAAATTCCGAACCAACGCTCCTCTAACTACTTACACCAAATCCAGGAATGTCTATATATTTTTAAACTGAAACCTTATTCAAACAACGAGGCCACTTCTGTCACTACAAACATATTGGACATATCAGCTTTATTGTGCACCAGCGAATAATGTCTTACATTTTATTGTGCACCAGCGAACAATGTCTAGCGTTTTATTGTGCACCAATGAACAATGTGTAAGGTCTTTTGTGCACCAACAAACAATGTCTAACGTTTTATTGTGCACTAGCAAACAATGTATAGCGATTAATTTTGCACCATCCAATATTGTCCAACCAGTGTGCACCAGTGAACAATGTGTAAGGTCTTTTGTGCACCAGCAAACAATGTCTAACGTTTTATTGTGCACAAGCAAACAATGTATAGCGATTAATTTTGCACCATCCAATATTGTCTAACGTTTTATTGTGAACCAGGGGACAATGTCTAACGTTTTATTGTGCACCAGCAAACACTGCCTAACGTTTTATTGTGCCCCAGCAAACAATGTTTAACGTTTTATTGAGCACCAGTGAACAGTCTAACGTTTTGTTGTGCACCAGGGAACAATGTCTAACGTTATATTGTGCACCAGCGAACAATGCCTAACGCCTTACTGTGCACCAGCGAACAATTTATAATGTTTTATTGTGGTGTTCCACTTGTGAACAAAACTTTTTGTATATATCAACATGCTTATACTGTACATCAAAAGCTGTAACACTATACCTCGAAAGCGCAGAGTGTAATATTCAAGCCTATGTATCTTAGTCATTCTTGTTATTTTTAGTACACAGAGTATGGTTTACTCTGTGTTTTTTTTTTATTTATTAGTTTTATCGGGGAGATTGATGAAATACTCAAGGCTACTCCACTTATATCACGGCCACCAGCCTTATGGTATGGAGAAACCAGATAGAGCCTGGCGAAAATCCAAGACCATCCACATACTGGCTGACAAATGCTGAATGACTTGGAACTTATATTAAAGGTCTCCTGTCTGATCCGCTGTATCAAAAATATCTCTGTTGGGGAGCGACAGATGGACGAGCGGTTAAGACGCTTGTCTTTCAGTCTCTAGAGCACAAGATGTGAGGCTTTAATCGGTCGAAGACAATGAATTTGTAAGTTCCCTCTCTTTAACATGTGGTGGGGCCGTGGCCATAATAAGCGGTCCAGTTTGATCGTTGGTGTCGCCTAACGTTCGTTGAAGACAATATGCACTACATATCTTTCACAAATATGGCACCCTGGTTTCTTCTACCGACAAAAAACTGACTGTCATCATATCGATAAGAGGGCCTCCGTGGCCCATTTGGCTAGCGCCCTAGTGCAGCGTAATGATCTAGAAGTTTCTCACAAATACAGTCGCTATGAGTTCGTCCAGCTCAGGCTGGTTTCCTTAAGTGGGAAGGTCTGTCAAAAACCTGCGGATGGTCGTGGTTTTCCTCCGGGTTCCGCCCGGCTTCCTTCCACCATAATGCTGGCCGTCGTACAAGTGAAATATTCTTTAGTGCGCCGTAAAACACCAATCAAATAAGTAAATAAATCATATCGATAAGAAAAAAACTCTTCGATATGTTAAGCAATAATCAAAAACGCCCACATGTTCTTATCAGTAGCTAACTTACTTACTGCTTAAAGGACTGGGAACCGCTTATGAGGGTGGAATATATGATCCATTATTCAGGAATGTCACTGTCTACTTGACTGACAAAATGAAGAATTAGGATGTGCCTTCGTCTATTTTATCTACTGACTAAGTATTACCCGAACTCTATGATGTAGAAGTGCACACCCTAAATAAACCTTGTGAAATTTTTGACACAGAGTAAACACAAATGGCCAATGCCTGCTGGGAAATAAATCTTTCAACCTTAAATATTTCATGAAAAGTAAAACGCTATTTCGTTAACTTGCAGCAAAGAATTGATTCCGAATTGAGAGATGAACGCCTCTAGTTCATTATTATTTTCTTTTTTTTTTTTTGCACATGGCATTCAGTCACTATTATCAAACAGCCAGTGATGTTTGAATGGATCATTGATCTTAGGGTAAAAAGTTGCATTTTTATTCACAAAAAATTACGACATCAGATTTCTACATATAATTCATTGCTATGATATATGTCAGGAATATTTATTTCTTGTAGCAAGGATAAAACTTTGCGAATTTACCGCTGGAATGACAATGCTAATAACAGAATACAAAAAAAGTATTTGCTGAAGACTGTAAATCATAATCTATTACTTCTTTAAAAAAATTAATGGACAATACACAACCAACCACTTTGTTTCATCCGATATCTGACCTGATAATCATTCCACTTATTTCCTCGAGGACAAACACAAGTAAACCTACGATCATACCCATTTTGGCTTTATGATTTATCAGGGTGGTATACCAGTTATTTAGCCCTGTAGATCCCTGAAGTCCCTGCTACTAGCTGATGATACCCTACACTTTGTCTGGTAGTAATTCCAGATAAGCCTAAAACCCATCGTGAAATCGTGACAAAAGACATATTTTTTCGCCATTTGATTACAGACGCTATGGTCTGACCAGAATTAAGTAAGGGCAAACAACCTCGAGTTTTAATGAAATTGTGACGTTTTGTCTGTATGAATCCGAAATGTCAGTCGTTCCAAGGGCTGTATCCCATCTGAAGGCCGTATATAACGTGTCCGCCTCAAAGAAATACGCCAAAAAACTTTTCTGAACAGATAATCACGAATCTTGAAAAGCACATTTGTCTTGGAGAGAAAAATCAAAATGTATTTATTCTGTCTTCTTTATTTTTAGGGCACATGATTAAAAGTACAGTATCTTAACATTCCTTGTAAAACAACAATTAGGAAGAACGCGTATCGTTTGCGCTAATTTTACTCCATTGTATTCTTAAAAGGTATAATACGAGTTATGTGTTGGAGGTGGGAGAACGACAAATACTCTTATCAAGCATGGGTATATATGTAGAGAGATTATCATAACAATATGTGATCTGCTATGGTGCATCAGATTGAGTTTTCTGAGATCGACCTGTCGTATCAGCCGAGCTCGAACAGTATATGCATATACAAACCATTCTATACGGGAAAATATAGGTATATATGAACATGAGCTGGACTTGAACTCACAGCGACTGTATTGGTGAGAGGTTCCTGGGTCATTGTGCCACGGATGCCCCCAAAGCGTTTTATGTAAAAAATTGTCAGATGTAGACAGTCAGGATGTATGTAGAGCCAATGTGCCTAGCAAAGTCTCTGATTTCATGTATAAACAATGATCTCGGATTTAACATTCTCAACATCGTTTCGCAGACAGATTATCACGAATAATATTCCTTTCATTATACTGGAAGACACCCACAAGTCAAAAGTAGATAGATGCATGTTTCCTAATTATTGATAAAGCTGTAAATAAAATATGTATCCTCAAAGTGCTGTTTCACGCAACGTACGTCGTCCGCTTGTCTCCGGTGAAATAGGCGCCAAGTAAACTGAGACGTGCATACTCACAACAGTGTATCAGAGGTTATACCTGGTGTACCTAGACGTTAGAAAAACAGCTGCAATCAAAGCTCAACTGGGACACATGATTTTAATTACTGACAACTTTTTAATTGACGTGGTACGCGATTTGGATACCGGAACTGATTTCATTTGTTCACCTAGATCATTCCTTGCGCTTTTGCGCCATCACTGAAATATACTGACAATTTTTCTTTGAGTGATTCCGTCCTAATTCCTTACTTTATATACCTTCTTAGTTCTTTAGTGCCTTGTTCTACGCTTCGTTTCGCGAATTGGCCGTACAATTACGATTACGATTAACCCATTGACCCACTGACAGTCCCATTTCACCCTCTGCACGTCCCATTTGATCCACTGAACGTCCATTTTGTTTGACGGCCGAGCATATGAATATCTGTTTCGACGCGTACATTTAAGTCTTTATGAAGAAAGGTTAAATTTAACATCGGATAGAGTATTTTTAGCTGCAACAAGCAGCTCTGTATGTCGCTATCTCTTTTTGTCATATTCTATCTTTCAACATGCGCTGGTCGATCAAATTTCAGGCATCTCATCTTTTAACCTCGGTCATTTGCATAATGAGAGGTCGATGGGCAAGACCCCATCGACTTGATCAGCAATGCAACAGATATTGCCAATACACCGTTGATTTGCTAATTTTCTTACATTTCGTTATACTACACATAACTAATAAGTTAATAAAACAAGATGAGCCTACTTACTGTTATATGATAGTGCCTTGTAATGAACTTTTACTTAGAGATGCAGAGATCGTGTTTAAGGTCAATTTACTCTCTCATTTAGTTCCAATTTCGGGTAAATTTCCGGCAACAATAGATCCTTTGTTCTGTCCGAATTGGATTCCCTGGCTACTATCGGTTTGCCGATACTATCAATCGCACCAACTCTACTTGTTAATTTGGAATTCTTTGTCCTATAGGTTTGTGGTGAGGTGTTTGAAGTTATACTATCCTCTTTGAGTTCAAGGGACGTGGGATTAACACTTTTGTTATTGTGGTCAAACCTCCATCGACCCGGATTAATATTCTGCGGGCCTTTGACAGACTCCTCATATTGGTACTGTGGCACTTGAAGAGCACGTGGTGGCCGAAAGACAGCATTAATCATAGTCTCTAAAAAACACATTTTTGTCTTGCGTTACCTTAGTAACCGTTCTTATGAAAGTGTTACAACAACAACTGTTAAGCACCATACTTTAAGCTGAGAAACCTTACAGAGGAAATAAACATCAGATGTTAATTGTGCTAAAGATTTTCACTATTTGAAGACCCCAAAACGAATATGATGTTAACGTCTAACCATCGCGCTACCAGAGAACCGACTAAGGAATGTTGTGGTGGCACAATTTTCGTTATTTAAATAACTAAAAACGTATGTAGTGCTGATCAGAAAGTCACTGGAAATCGAATGACGAAGAATTTTTATCTGCTCAACAACTGTAGTGGTTTAAAATGACGGCGTAATGGAATCCCTCTTCTTTGTTCTATGTAGCCAGCACGTTACTACAAAACCGAATTATCGTTGATGTTCGAATAACCAAAAAACTATGCAGTGCTAACTTCTGGATTTCACGCTGAATTGACAGTTCTTTTCTTGTAACAGTTGAGTGCTACGTCAACAGTTTGCACACGAATCGCCAAAGCAAACTTCAGGTGTAAAAGTTTTCCCAATGACTTCTGATTGGTTACTGCGCATCAGCTTGTTAGATTTTTTATAAATTTGCTGTAAGTGATTTTGAATCCAATGACTTCATCCCCAAGAATGAATGAATGAACGCCTGGGGTTTATCGTCGTACTGAACAATTTTACTGTGATATGACGACGAGGAGTCATTAGGTGTGTGTACATATACTGTGTCTTCTTGTGGCAGGGCGAGCCTCGTGACAATGCCGCCAAAGTGCTGCCGCCACTGAAGTATTATGCCGAAGACACCAGACATGACACCCCACCCATTCACATTATACTGACAAAGGACCAACCAGTCCTGTTTCCTTGCTCTAACTTCTCAGTGCTGAGTGACAAGGGATCCCGGGTCTCCCGAACTCGAAGCGCATCCCCAAAAAACCCTGTTTGTAGTTGTTGTATTTTTAAAACGTTTTTAAAGCCCCTCTGTCAGATGTTTTGCTGGACACCTAATGGTGTGTATTATATTTGTAGGTGGTGGAGAAGGTGTATATGTTTCTATAGGTCTGTTGAATAAAACAGCTAATGTACATTTTTCACAACGACAAAAAATAATTGAATTATGAATTGGCGCTGACAACTATTTTACCATGATGTTAACCGTGCGTTCAAGTACGCAGATGAAAACCATCAAAGATGTATAGGACAAGTATTAGGTTTCTAGCTTCTACCAAACCCGGATATAAAACTGAACACCACATTGCTCTGTTCTACAGAGGAACTTCACATCTGTACGCATCTGCGCATGTGTAATCAAAATGTACCTTCAATGTTGATATGTCCACATGGTCGAGCTGGTGAAAAAGAGGTATTGTTATACGTTGAATAACATTCTTCCTCGGTTTCAGCATAAAAAAACTGGGTCAAACAGATGTGGGTTTTTTTCCTGCTTGGATCGTTACTGACTGATCACTTTGTCACATATTCCCACATGGCCCATCAACAGGGGATTATCTGACTACTGTAATTTACGCCAAACTTTGCAAGCAATTTGCTTTTTTGTCATATTCCTAGATAAAAAAAATAACCCGCCAAATTAGATTCATGAGATAGTTAAGGTAGGGAAGGAGATCCTTGTTAGGTGGCCGTCTCTCCATTGCCAGTTTTGGGGCATGACTTAGCTATTAGTCCATCACAAAACAGAATGAGCAGGTCTAGAAAAAGTCAAATTTTATCATGATTTTGTATAGAGCATTTCCTAAGAAAACCTGTTTTAAAGTGGTGCATACCTGAACTCAAAATTAACCGATTTTCGTTGTCTATGTCATCTCTTCACCGTTGGTGTACCAGTAACCTCAAAGCCTAGACGATGGATCAGTATAATCAACTGATGCACTTTGTCATCTTTATCCCTTCGCCCTGGTATCTAGTAATGGGATGTGATATGGATGCAAAACAATATTTAGTCATCTATCGGAAAACGCAGCAACCTTTAACAAATTGTATCGCCGATCATCCAGTTAATTTTCAGCACACCGCACTAAGGTTTAGACCTTTCCGGATTTCGATTAGCTTGTGATGTTCACCTCGGTGTTTATCATAGGTAGGTTTAAACGAATGTAGGGTCCTTTTAAAGTTAATGGCAAGGATGTGCTTCCTTTCTTTCCTTCTTTTTTTCTTTTTGGATTTAGAAGGGCGGATCAATCAGGATTGTAGATGGCGCATGGCGGTGAATGTTTCATCTGATTTAAGATCAAATTTATGGATTGTAAATTGCCAGTCTCTCCATTATTCTTACTCTCTCTTAACCATTTTTTTTTTATTCACTGGTTCATTTATCCTCTTAATAGAAACCTCTCAAATATGTCCGTTACGCTTGGATATATACATATTGGTTTTAGCTGTAAATACTTCATTACAGCGAGGGACGACGATTTTCCTTATAAGTTATCAAATACAAGTCTACTTTAGTTAAGGCTGAGTAGTTCTTTTCTTAGCAACGGGGGAAAGTTTTGATGGTATATTTGACAACGGTGTTTTGCTGGATGCGTGCTGTGTCCGTAGTAACAATGGTGAGTTGTGAAAAGAGAACCCCATTTCATTCGGTGATATATGATGTGCCGTGTGTCATTTCGGATCGATACCTACACCACAGTTCATAGTGACTTCCTGTCTATTCAATGCAGCCCATCAAGACGTCTGGATCACCTATGAAATATGTGCTTAGATAATTCGTCCTTTTGATGATAATTCATTTGCAACCAGCGGGAATTTCGCAAAGCAGGAAAGTTATCACTTGTACATCTTGATCGTAAACCAGAAATAGGATTCTGCCTTGATATTTTTGCAGCACCTAGGAGAATAGCAACAAAGGAAAGTGCTTAGGGACTTTGTGCCATTGTGAATTACCGAACATGGGACTTCATTTTCTCTAATACGTTTGTCATGCGAGTGCTTTTGTCTACATGGGGAATGAAGTAATTACGCAACGAAACATCGGGGAGTGTTTTTTCTTGTTTTTTTTTGGTTTTTTCTTGTTTTTTTTTTTGTTTTTTTTTGTTTTTTTTTTTTTGTCTCCCAAGAACCGATTTCCACCGGAGAGATTTGAGGTGTTTTCCTTAAACCTCTCTCTATAGGTTAAACAGAAGCCAGCTAAAAGGTATTTTCCATTCTTGGAACATTCATCTTAAGCTTGGTTTTATAACGCGACGGTGTAATTTGCTTTCAGCTAATGTCTTTTCCTCCAATGATCTTTCTTCTTGAAGACTCGTTTTACTTCCGGATACATTGGATGATTGTGATCCGCGTCAACACAACCGACGCTAGCGGCCACCAAGTTGAATAACATAAATAGTATTTAGACTATGAGTGCCTATAAACTCGGCTTGATAATCTCGCTCGATTACTGCCACGATCTCCGCCAGCCATTAGAGAACTTGAAAACAGAAATGTTCCTGGGGGAAAGAGGAATAGTTAATTGTGACACAACAAACACCATGTGGCCGGGAAAACGCTAGTCTAACATACAACATACCACCTCTGGCCACAGATCTAGCCGACTGTGTAAAACAAAAATCCATAGTCAGTCTAGTGTATGCACAATGAGTCTGACTTCTGACATTTGTCTTGAAATGCTTCGCCACACTTACCTCCGTTATGCAAGCGCCTTTTAACCTGAATGCATAACTGTTGTTTTGCCAACTTCCAGATCAACTGTCCATACAGTCACTATGAAAATGATGATCGTGTGGTATTGGTGATCCATCAAATGATACTGCTAAAAGAACATAATCCGTTTGTCATGCTACAAATTATGTTTCCCTTTGCCTAACTGTGGTCAGCTAGAGTATCCTATTTTTGAAAGGTCTCAAGTTTCAGTTATAGGAACTGAATTCGTTTCTAATCGTGGAGCGAGGCGTTGCACTCTGAGTAAGGCTCATGAGGTGTCGGTTCGTTCTTCATTATGATTCCGACCTTCCCACTTTCCCATTGTTCATGAGGCATTGTTAATACATAATAAGCTGCACGCGGATTACGTGGGGTCGCACAATCGTAAATGCATTGAAATCGATTATCTTTCAAAACTGTAGCGTTCAAATCTGTACGTCTCACTTGGGAAAACTGGCCGTCATTTTTTACGAGAAAAAAATCATATAATTAAATAAATCGATCAATAAATAGATAACTATCGTTTTATAAAACAAAATGTGTTTGACTTAATTAAACTCATAATGTCTGTGCAGTTTGAAAATGATATTAATTATAATTACTCAATATACCGACAACACATTCTGCCACATGTGGACTGGGCGGTTCGAAAGAAAAGAATTTATTTGCACTCGAAGTACAATGCACAGCAATTCTAAGCAATACAGTAGCTGCTCGTCATTTGGACACACATCTCACCAAGAAGGATGAACGCCCTGACGAAATAATGCAAATACTGGACACAAAAACCCTAATCCCTCTCTAACGACTGCTTTTAATTTTTTCTACTCGAATCGCTTACAGTCATGGTTTGTGATTCCGAAATGTTACTCAAGCTTAGCGGTTTCTGCCCCTTTACGAGTTTCACATGATACTCTTATTCTCCAAACCTAATAAATGTTATATTTTGTGGCAGATTAGAAGCAATGAATTTCTTCTCGTATAAAACTATCATGAGAACAGAAGGTTTGTTAGTGCATCGAGTAACAAGCAAGGTCAGTACATTCCCATCATGCCCTCTTAATGAGATGTCCAGTTTTTTCTCTGATTGCCTTTCATCGGTCTAGCTTTTTGTTAGTACGCATGCGTTACTCTGTTATATACTTCTTATTTCTTTACGGAAGAGAACATTGCATATGTTTTTTGTTTCTCTTGGCCTCATCTATCTGGTTTTAGTGGGATCAGATCAGTATTGGTCATGTGGACTGAACACAGCCTGTTTGTAATCGAGCACACATTAATGAGGAAGATACTGCGGTTAAAGTTTTATTATCTATGTAGTTAGTATGCTTATCAACTGCGGCCTTGATTGAGGAGTTCTGAAGACCAAGTTTCGTGCAAACCCTCAGAGAGCGGCATTTCCGGTAGAAGCCATAGTCTCCGTTAATTTGTCATTCCGCTTTTCAGACATAAATACGTTCATCTAAGGCTTAGTTATAGAGATGGTTCACACCAGGGAGTACACTAACCGGATCCTGAAAACACGGAACGGGAAATGAAGCGGCTAGATGGACGATATGTGTACGGACCCATAACCGAGCTTTCCACAACTTCCTATCGTTAATTCTAGTAAACCTCTTAACATTTTGGCCAAAGCTCCCTAAGTCTTGTCTGGTGAATTAAAAGCTGATTAGCTTAACTACATACAGAATATCAATTACCTCTAGTCAGACTGCCTTACTCACCGCCAAAACTGTCTTGTTTAATACACCCATATACCACATGCTATTTCTCGAATACAGGTAGAACATTCGCGTACCACAAGGTAACTGGACTGACTGGCGTTTGTCCCTGGATTCCAGGGTTATAAATTGTACCTCTAACTAAGACATTCTACGGTCTTCTCCATGCTTGCCAGCTTAAACATGTACTGGTGCTTGGTAAATGGTAGACTTTTTATTTATTTCCTTTTTTTCTCTAACTTTAATGTAATTACTCGATCCCACGCCGTTCTATATGAACGCTCATGATAATATACTGTTGAACATCAGCTTTGTCTGAGTTTCATACTTTCTTTCATTTATTTATTTATCTATTTAATTGGTGTTTTACGCCGTACTCAAGAATATTTCACTTGTACGACGGCGGCCAACATTATGGTGGGAGGAAACCGGACAGAGATTGTGGAAAACGCACGACCATCCGCAGGTTGCTGGCATACATTCTTTGTCTACGTTTATTTATTTATTTATTTGATTGGTTTTTTTTAAGTAATACTCAAGAATAGTTCACTTATACGACGGCGGACAGCATTATGGCAGGAGGAAACCGAGTAGTGCCCTGGGAAACCCACGACCGACCTCTTTGTTTGTGTCTTTGAATCACTATATATATAGTTATTCTATTTCTACCTACGTATCACCACGATATGGCTGAGATATTGCCAAAGTAGCGTTAAGCCATCGTCATTCATTCATTCATTTTAAATAGGTATCATAAACAAGCTCAAATTAGCTACATCTGCGACACACCGCAAAATGTCTTACACGCAGGTTCCTCGTCAGGTGAATGACACATGTTAAAAGATAGACTGTCAAACATTTGACCAACTGGCCGATCGACCGATCAACACAAAGGCAGAGAGACTTATAGAGCTGCTGGTCATATCTCAAACTTAAGTCACCGAAAGTATCTTAAATGACCAAATATTTCATCCCCAAAAGTGCATTTTTAGAGGCAAATAAATGTCCCAAAATATTATTTTTGGTGATGAAACTTACAATTTTCCAGTGGAATATCGTCCCGTGATCCAAACAAATCTCAACACACCTGTCTAAAATCAACAGAACTCTCAGAATCAGGGCAAAATGGGCAACTTAGTCATTGACGAAATTTATGATCATGTAGGATACTTGACGTAGAAAAACAATTCAGTGCATAATGTTCTTTTTCTTTTCTTTTTTTTTTGGTATATTATACCTGTTGAATTCTTTTTCATTGTCTCAGTTTATTTTTCAAAGACTTGTGTGGAATGATGTTTTCGATATATATTTGTATTGCAATTATTGAAAAGGTCAAATAGTCTACACGACTCCCATGTTACCTCCCATGTTTATCTACCCGCGTTTCGCCTTGTACACTCACTGATCGAACCATCTGCCTACAGCGCATGTTTGCGCACAAAACATCGAATCGCACAAACTTATCTCAAATGTAACAACATTTAAATGTTTGCTCTGATGGAATCGATTTGGGTGTAATTGCACAATAATAACAAAAAAAAAATTTTCTGCCATCCGCATTATGGCTCCAATAGTGTTTTGCTCTTTCCAGGTTTGTGTAAACTGTTCAGTTTTGTACTTTCCTGACTTATATTCAATCACATATAAAAGCTTTGGAGTATGTTTTATTGACAATGAGCATAGGTACACTTTATACCAAAGTACAGCCTGCCCCCCTGTAGAAGACATCACGAATGAGTGTTTTCACTGCACAGTATGATCAGAATGATAGTCCATTAGACTCCATTAGTCATTGTTCTTTGTAGCTCCAACTGACAAACAAATTGCAGCGCTTTAGTATTCTCAAAGCGTTTTGTCGATAGAACTGTCTACCCAGGAAATAATCCTGTTCAAGTGTCTTGAATTACTGCTCTTTATGCGTCCTGTGTACTAGGGTAATTCTCAACTGAAATCCGCAGCAACGAATTCCACAAGACGAGGATGTACAGTTGATAGCTTTACCATCTGGCAGATCTTTTGTCTACCTCGTTGAATTAATAGCGTCTGTGAAAAGATTTATTAACATTCTCACAATTAAGCACCTCTCCAATGTCCCCAGAATATAAGTTATTTAACACAAGACCCCCTACATGAAAGTACTTCTTGACAATCTGTGCAGACAAATCATGTTGAACATGCAATGAAAGAAAATTGAAAACGATATCTTCCTGGAGTTTGTTCTAACATTGGTAAGTATCCGTTTCAGACACACCGTCACATGGTATTTATTTACGTCATTATCCGCCAAATGGATTAAGCAGGTTTGTCTGTCTACAAAGAGTCTATGTAACTCCAACCTTGAGATGTCTAAATCCGTTATTCAGTACAATTATACTTCTTCCAGTTATGTCAAAATAACCCAGCAAAGTTCCTACTTACGCCCACTTATGAATGTAAAGATCCTCGAGGCGATTAATTATTTGTTTCCTGTAAATTAAGGGTACCAGTATATCATTCCTGCATTTGGGTGCAATATTTGCCTTCAAAATGAAGAGTGAAGGAATCCAAAGACATTACAGGCTGCTGATACACTATAAATTTCACCTAGTTAAATATATCAGAACTTTGTCTGCTTTGGATAGATTGGAAAACTTTTTGCCCTGTCTTACTGCCCACTGCCCTGGAAGTCATAATGATGAGAAATTGCTCTCTAGTTCAAAACATGGTAGTCATGCTAGACGGAGTTTTGATATGTTGTAGAGAAAAGTGCAAGCTGCATGTGGTGGAATGGCATGGTACCACGGGGAAGTTAGAGAATGTATTTGTTTTGAAGTTAAAGTTGACAAATTTACTACATAAATAGTAAGGAAAATGAATGCGCTCGTGTAACCTTACGTTTCTCGTTACCTGGATTTGCTCCGCCATTATTCAGTGGCTTATCGGGTTACCTTCTCTAAGAACCCTCGGACCCTGCTGTAAATCTGTCAGTACTTTCAGACCTACGAGATGGTCAGTAGACCGTTCTTCCTTTCAGACTCGGGCTGTTCACGGGTTATTTTACCTTTGACTGTACTAACCAGGACTACGTGTTATAGACGGTGGCGGCTTAGATATGATAAACGTGTCTCCTCACAGCGCGATGAAAAAAGCGGCATAGGGACTTAGCGTTGTGACCGTCCCGTGGCCCCCACTAACCAGCTGTCATTGTAATCCAACATTATGACCAGTGCCAATTGGACTATTTATCACATTTGCAGTTATTCGCTTATCTCCATGTTCAGAACAGCCGTTGTACCGAATCCTTGCTCTTCCTCACGTATGGCGCGGCTGGACTTAACCATTATCGCTTGAATGACTAACGCGAGCCAGCTACGCTGAACACATTTTGACTGGAAACCACGTGATACCCCGCTGTGATCCACCCAATCGTCTCAAATACCCCGAATTAGCTTCGGTTTTGGGACGTCCGGTTCTTACCGCACATTAAATTAAAAGTGGATATTAATATAAGCCCACTGTATATACATTTCATCCCTAGTGAGAGATGAGTGAGTGCTGATACGCTTATGTCTTCCCGATGGTGTTCACCATATTGCCCTACTTGTAGTAGTGTCATTTGAATGGATAACGCAAATGCTATATGGACCGGCCCCGATAGCACAGTTGGTAGAGGGCGTTCACTTCGGAAGCGGTAGATCCAGAATGAATCTTTGGTCTAGTCACACCTAAGACCTTAAAAGATGCTTAAGGGTGGTGCGGGGTAGGGCGACTTACTTGCCTTCGGTAAGCTGTCTCAGTGAAGCAGCACTAGATAAAAGCGTGGTGGAAATCCGTTCTGCAACAAGGAGGCACATTGCTTGCAGTTAAGGATTCCTTCGTCGTCATATGACTAAAAAATTGTTAAGTATGATGTTAAACCCCAAGCACTCGCTCAGCAAATGCTATATGGCATGATTTATAACAATTTATGGTATGTGTTAACACCGTGGTGGTTAAAGAATCCGGTACAATTTGAACCTCTATATTCTATCAGTATTGTGTTATATTAGGGCGTCCTTTGAATCAAGGAATATTCGTCTTAATGGGATACCACCAGAGTTCGAAGTGGGACTTTTCAGTGACGCTGGACATTCCACGGCGGCGTCAACAACATGAAATAACAGTGGATATACCAAATACGTCACCGATCAAACCTCAGCTCGCAACATCGTTCGTGTCGCACAACAAAAAACTTGTGACGTGCAAGTACTGTGTCACACTAGCGCCACCTTTTGTGAAAGAAAAATCTGTCGGTACCCCAGTCACTGGCTCACTCATACCGCAGACCTTTGGCAAACGACGTAAGCTCAGTGTAAATATTTTTATAATTACTGTTTTCAAATTTTGTCATTGTCCAGAATAGTGGCAAATGTAATAGACGATTTACAGAAACCTTTTGATCTCGTCGGTCTCTTCATAGTTTCCATTTTGATGATTTTGGCTTTAATCTTTATATCGAGATCTTTAGTGTACAGTGTAACTTGTTGTTATGCGTTATCTCAGTGGGGTTCACGCGCATTCTAAGAGGAAACCGGCACGAAATTATATTAGATATCTACAATTACTGCTGACAGTGCCGATCGTCATACCATTAAGTTAAACTGTGCCTGCCAAACGTTTTGACAAATCTACTTTTTTATGATATTTTCTGTCTCATCCAATTAATATATATGATTTTCAAATATGAATGGCTTCCTTTTCAATTACATAATGTTATCTCTTGCGGGCAGGTAAAATGAAAAATGTGAGGTTTTTAGGCTCTCAAAACGGTCTGTGCAAGGCAATGGTTAATGGTTGTGTTTAAGCAATCGATTAGAGCCAATTTGCGGCAAGGCGATAAAAAGCAATACTGAGCAGATTGTCAGTTAAATGTACATAATTACTCCATTAAAATCAGTTAGAGGTGGACAAAAAAAAACATAAGGCGGAAGCATTAATGTAACTAGCCAAAAAGGACTATTTTCACACCTTTGCAATTGGGTAGCAGACAAGCCTGTATTCAACGTAGGTTAGACGCGTTCATAGTTAAAATAAAATTATTAAGTTTAGTATAAGTTTTTCTCACTGACTTGATTGCTTTTAACGTCGCACTGAAAATTTCCTTACGCCCATGACTATGACCTACAAGCGGCATCTTCCTATCGCAGCACCAGGAGCTTCTCATCAGTTTGGTTGGACACGTTCAAATCTAGCTCAGACTGACTTCCCTCCGGTCGTACATGTACCTGGGAAGGTCTGTCAGCTACAAGCGGATGGTCGTGGATTCCTTTACATCATAGAGAGTAATTAGAGGGCAAATAGTCACATGTATTGCCCCTGAAATTCGAAAACCTCTCAGTTTAGTTCAGTTGGGGGTTTTATTCAAACTGCTGATATATAGAATTTAATGATATTAATACATATTTATAGTGCCTAAAAAGTAGCAATGTATTTATTTATTTATTTATTTTGATGACCAGCATTATGGTGGGAGGAAACCGTGCAAAGCCCGGGGAAAACCCACGACCATCCACAGGTTGCTGGCAGGACCTTCCCACGTGCGAAGTAGCAACGTAAACACCCTATCTATAATACAGTAATAGTCGCAATATGTCATAAACTTGCACAATTACGAAAACATCCAGAATAATCAGCTGGTTAATTTAGTATCAGAATTAATAGCGCGTTTCTTTAATGGTCGGTCGCCTCATAGAAAAACATCGAAAATGGTAGTAAATTCTACTGACATCATTTCTCACTCAGCGGCGGTCCAATCGAATCAAACACGTAGACTTGATTTCAAGTGTCCTGAATGCCTTTACCCTTAATGCTGGATAAACAATGAAATATTGAAGGTTTCCACTTTGTGTAACTCGCGTAGACTGTAAGTTTAACACAGATAAATTGATACCTGTGGGGAAAAACAGAAAAACTAGCGGGAAATGTAAACTATTTAGATTTTCTTAATAGTGAAATGACAGTGTTAGACCACGGGATCGTGTTCAAAGGTTGTAGTAGTACAACTGCCCTTCACCTTTCTCCAAAGGCTATTGTCTGCCGGCGTCCCCTACACTACGGGATGTAGGCGTTGAGCCAAACAGCTTTTCTTGCTCTAACCTATCAGTTCTGAGCGACAAGTACCATTTTTAAAGTCTTTGGTATGACCCAACTCGGTTTGATCCCAGGTTTCCCCCTGGGATCGAGGCGGGCACTCTATCCACTAGGCAACAGAAGCTGTCTTTATTTATTTATGGATCACAATAGCCTTCCTCTAGAACAACATTGTTGTCTCTTTTTTTCTGTCATGTCTGATTTACATACACCCACCTTCCCCCCTTCCCTCTCCACCATTTTTCGGCGCATGTGTCACTCATAGCAGGTGACTAATGTGGACTAAACTGCTGGCGAAAGAGCGAGATCTGGATTAGAACCTGTCACCTTATTGATTTGAAATGGATCGGCTTCGACAAGAGCATCGCTTTAGAACAACTGGTGTCAGTGATAGTTTCCACTTTTAAAGCAGTCGATTCGTGACACACAGTGTGTCAGTCGATCAGTCAAGTCTTCATTTAACTAAGCTAAGAAACTCAGCTATTAAAAATAGGTCATCCGTTGGAAAATTTTGGGGTGATTTGTACAATTGTACGTGTAAGAAAAGAAACAAGAAAACTCGGAATGAGTTTCTTTGCTGTCCATTTCTGAACATATTATAAACATCACAGGTGCCAAGTAGTATTTTTTTGGGGGTTCTTCACTAATCGGTAGGTTTCTCTCACAAGGTATAAGGTCTTAGCCAGTTAATATAGCCAACCTGTAATAAAAAGATCAGTGAGAAAGACAGACAATATAAAATCATCTGTTGCCTAACCCCCGTGCAGCCATTTGAATGCCCCTATCACATTTCGTTCTAAACAATTCACATTAAAGGAG
Source organism: Liolophura sinensis (assembly GCF_032854445.1). Lineage (NCBI taxonomy): Eukaryota > Metazoa > Mollusca > Polyplacophora > Chitonida > Chitonidae > Liolophura > Liolophura sinensis. Next base: position 32,797,489 of record NC_088300.1, on the reverse strand, counting down.
TGATATTATGCTAAATAAAAAAACACTTTTAGGTGCAATCGCGTTTAGACTTTGAAACCGTAGTAGGTTTTTTTTTTGCTTGTTTTTTTTTTTTTTAAGTCTAAGACTTATATCAAGTACGCGCAGTTCGTCCATATCACTGACTATGTTACATTGTAATACTTTGGTTTTTTTATTAATAAAATGTTTGAGCTTTTGTACCCTTGTCTGCATTATGTACGGCAGATGTCTAATTAACAAGAGGCCATATTTCACCGGCTACGTGTGACTATTTGCCCATTATCACACTCTGTATTTACTCTCTGTGCCGTACGTCTTTTATAGTATTACAGTGAGGCTTAGTTTATAATCCGTGCACCACATACGGTACCTTGATATAGCTACCTTGTTTTGTCGATCTACTGTATAATACTGAGCAGCTATCTGACTCACTGTGATCGCGTTTCCACTGATAGACAGTCTTTAAGCCGCATTACTATCAGAGGGTTCGCTTGTAGACAGTATGAAAGGAATACAATGTGTCGTATCCACGTCGAGAGACTTGCAGACAGAAGATTTGTCAGAGGTTCCTATTCCTATGAGAGGTGTTCGGGATTTTACTTCCGGGTCAACCGGAATGTGGCGTGTGTGATATAGTGTGGTCAGCAATGAAATGTGTAGTACACCTATTACGGTCAGTCGGCAAATAGGACGTAAGACATATTTCTGCCTGTAAACTGAATGACCCTACAGGATTTGCCAATATGAAAACTATCAGACTAGTAACATATCACTGCAATTTGCCTTATACTATGCCCTTAGTTATTTGTTATAGTGTTCGTAGTCGGTTTTGCCTTTCTCATAATTAAAACATTTTGAAGAACTCGGCCGAATGTTTGCTGATGATGATTTTAGATTTTTGACGGCTTCTTTCCATTGACTGATATGTTCCATAATGCGTCAGTGGTACATATGTCTGACACAACTTAAATAATCATAGGTAGCTAAACTAGCCACATGTTTTCCAATATTTGTAATTATGCATGAGAATGAGGTTTCGGAGAGAATGTTTTCAGGAACATCATATCACAGGTGCAATGTTTTTATGTTAGTCCGTTCAACAGGGAATGAGGGAAAGCATGCCACAGAAATGTCCATCTAAACCATAAACTTCTACTCAGCGATAAGAACTGGCAATTGTCTAACGAACCGAGCCGTGCCAAGCGCCTGGTTCGTACTGATGCGCTAGGCTGTTTTGTATCTGTGCTCCAGCGCATGCTTAATGCCGGTAAATACCAAGTGGGCCAGCTGAAAAACTTTAGCGTTGACCTGTGCCAGAAATGAAACCTGGTGGTATGGTTAATAGAGGGTCATTCCATTTTGAAACACACGATTTTTCATTTCATTCGTTCAATTCTGGCACAATTACAACTTAGTCAACGATCTATTTTAATTAATGTATTAGCTTGGACTGATTTCCTTCCAGTGCATTCTAAATAGAAGACTTCGTGAATTTATGGCGTTCTAATTAAAATAAAAAAATATCTTGACAATCAAACCACGCAATTAAGATGATCACCAAAGGCATGCCTCGATTTGGCCTAGAAGCTGTGCAGTGAGGTGATAGATACTTTTGACGTATCACATGTGCTGTTATTTCGGTGCTTCGCGCACATGTCGACGAGTCCAGAGACACGATCCGATGTTGTTCATTAGTGAATGCTAGTCACACAGCTGTACCGATCATAACAGTGTTCACCTAGCCGCCATGCACGTGCATTAACTTAAACTCGGATTTTAGTGAAACTAAACCCTGTTAACAACGTGACATTAATCAGCCTGCGAACAGTTTATCCATTCTCATTCATGGATGTTAATCTAGTATAGCTTTGTATCAGGATGCAATCGAAGTAAATAGTTTTAATTTCCCAGTCTGCACAGATGTTGCCCAGGAAAGGTGATTACCGGTTCGGGAGACAGAGTCGTGTCTTGACAGATTTGTTACCCGCTTCAGTTTACATTCTATATTCTTTGATGCCACACGCTACTGGATTTTGCACATTGTCCGAGTCTGGGCAGTGTGGCCAGGCCAACAACGATATGACATATTCAATTCTTAAAGGTCTGCGACATCAGATCTCCGTGTCTAGACAGTGTCACATGAAGACAAATTAACGAACAGTATAGTGACATGTACCTTTCTAGTTTTGTGGCACTTAACATCGTAGTGGTTTACTTCGAGCGAGGTTCTTGTCGGATAAAATCCAAAGACATTGTCTATACGAGAGTCACATTAAACTGTTGGCCGAATTTGTTTACACTACTTTCAGCGGAATCAGAACGTAATATTTTCCTCTTTTGTCGTACAACGATGGTCGAGCTATAATCTGCCTCTTGCAAACGTCAGGTTTTGCCTAAGACTATAATTGGTAATTTTGCTTAAGACTATACTATTGACAGTCTTGACTAAGACTATAAAATTGACAGTCTTGACTAAGACTATAAAACTGACAGTCTTGGCTAAGACTATGCAGCTGGCAATCTTGTCTAATACTATACAATTGACAATTTTATCCAGGACTATACAACTGGCAACCTTGACTAAGACTATGTAATTGGCAGTCTTGGCTAACACAATACAACTGGCAATCTTGACTAAAGCCATACAATTGGCAATCATGCTTAAGACAATACAATAGAGAATCTTGCCTGAGACAATACAATTGGGAATCTTGCCTGAGACAATACCCGAGACAATACAGTTGGCCATCTTGGCTAAGACTATACAATTTGCATTCTTGCCCAAGACTGTACAATTGGCAATCTTACTTAAGACTATACAATTGGCAATCCTGCCTAAGACAGTAGAATTGGCATTCTTGGCTGAGACTATACAACTGGCAATCTAAATGACTTTTTGAAGTAAATCTCCTGACACAATAACCATCGATTTGTTTGAGTCCAAAGTAGACATTTTTATGTCAATCCATCCAGAATTGTCAAACAGTTTTATGTCATTCCGTAAGTAGTTATATTATATTGATTAAATCGTGTTATCCCGTCGGACGTCTTGAGCCTTCCTAAAACTACGCAAGCTGACATGAAATCGTTCTGAATATTTTAGGTACGATTTTTGCCCTGTTTAAGTCTACCACATAATTGTCTTAGAAAAAAAACGTTTATTATCGATTTTTTCACTTGTGACAATCTTGCACAGTTATAGATTATGAAACACTCAAAAATAGTTAAAAACTCAATGGAGAAGAAAAAACACATCTGAAGGCACGAACCATGACACGAACTAGTTTGTGCATTGAAGATTGAGTATTATAATTATTATTACATTGGGTATTATAACATTTAGGGTACAGTTGTGTAAATAAGACGTCAATGGTTAAGACAAAATGAAATACCTTAGCTGATACAAGGAGAAAAAAGAAAGCAAATAGACAATGAAATAATACCAGTCTGAGAGTTGTCAGAGTATCTTTACATGTATCTAACAGTAGGCTAAAACTACAGTTGGCTTCTGTGTATTAAATATTTCCGCCTTAAGCCGTAATCATTCTTTCAGTCCTTCGTACTAGGTAGTACCCGTACGTTTTAATCCTGCACGATGATGACGGGTCGCTGTACTGATGGGTCATGCAAAAATGGATCCAGGGTATCTGCAATAAAATGTCTGAGGACAAAGAATTAGTGAACCAGTATCGTAGACTAATTGTGTAGTCTAAAGTAACGGCATTTGTCTTAGAGCTAATGTCCCTGATAAGGCGGGACGCCGTGTTTCCCTGTCAAATGGCGATTTACAGCAACGAGAACAGCTTCTTCGCCGCACGCTCATCCCTCGTTAAGCCTATCAGCGTGGTAACTAAATAAACACAGGATTGGTTCCAAACTGGAAGGTGGTCTTCTTTTATAAACGATGTTAACTTGAGTAAAATCTAATAAAGGAATCTAAAGTTTTTAAATCCTTAAAGAAAAGATTTTTTTACAGTGAATCGATCCCTCTGATTAAAAAAAATCGATCCATTTGCAGTCTCATAAACAGCCACTAAATCTATTAGCTTAGCTATTATGTAGCTCTTTAACCCGGTGGTTTTGGCGACAAATACAGGTTTTGAGGTAATTTTGTTCCTCTGAAAAAGAAAGATAACGGTAATTTTGTACATAAGAAGATTACACATAACCTTATCATTCTATAAAGCTGATATTATCAGACTCTTTATGATTTGTGTGCGAATATCATTATGGCAATGGGCTTTGTTTTTGTTCAGAAATAGTTTAATCAGTTCCGATATTGTTCCCAGTTGTGCTCAGGTGTTTTACTTTACCTTTATTGCCTCTGCCTAGGCAATGCACTCTCGACACACACACGCTCACAATCGTTAGATTTACAAGTTCATGAATGTAATAACTATACGATGGACAGAGGGGAGCGCAGTATGCAGACCTTTGCACAGTAGTTTCGCGAACTAACCTGCCACAAGAAAATTTAATCATGACTTACTTTCAATTATAACGACATGAGGCGCGACTTGAGCCATGGTTGTTTAATAAGAACCCAAGCTAGGAGTTAATCAATGTATAAAGCTGAAGTCACAAGTGTAACAAAGCTGTACCTAACTGGCCACAGGAGTTGACAACGTCTTCGCGTGTTGTTCCAGATAGTGGGACAAATTTATTCATCTTTTACTTTATTTGCTTAACGTTACACCGTTCTTTTGAATAGTTCAATCAGAAGACAAAAATCCGATCGCGCTTCCACTCCATTCTTAGTTGTGACTTATTGATTTAAAATTTGAAACTACACTTAGCATAATGTTTCTGTTTCTAGTTTTAAAACTAAAGGTTAAAAAATTAGAATGTATATCAAGTTTCAAATCTTGACTTAATATTAGATTGATTGCTTGTATCGCTATACGCAAAAATCCTTTCGTATCACGTTATGAAATACATGAAAGAGTCGATTTCTGTTGACATTAAATTACCTATCACCTAGCTCGCCGTCTCCCTGAGGCACAAATGACACCTGCTGGCTTCATGAACTTCTTGTGTTCACAAACGTTCAGTTCCTCAACTTTCTTCATAGTTCGTCTACTCAAAATAATTCTTCGATAAACTTTATAGACGCCTGTAACATTGAACAAAACATGTTTTACCTTTAACAATAAAAGAGGTAAAACTTGAAACTTCCAAAACTATCAACACCAGGGGTCTGACAAACGTGTTTACATGAAACTCTGCGAGAGCGGAAGATATTATCAACATGGCACTTTTCTTGACAATGACAATTCGATTAAATCAATATATTCTAAAAATTAGCCGATTTCTTCTTTTTTTCTTGAACTGCTTTTGTGTTGATAATTTAAATGATTTTCTTGCGACAGAGCATTGTTATTCAGGACTGACAGAAAATACGCTTAAAATTTAACTTGCAGTAAAAAAAAGAGTGATCTTCGGTTGTTAACCTTGCATCAATAGGGTCTACTCAGTGATGTCGGCCCAGAAAGACGCCTATCCCAGGCAGTTCATTTGTCGGGCATAGTAAAAACGTTAGAGCGTCACGTTTAAAGGCACTGAACGATTGATATCTCTACGGCGCAGCTCTCTACAGGCACCTCCATCACTGAAGAGTTCTCCGCACGACTGAGACATGATCAATGTGCTAGGAGTGTATAAGGTGTGGGCCTGTCTGTCTTGGTGGTATTGACAGATGGAAAATGCATGCCAACCCAGTCTAACCAATCTGTTTGTAGGGTGATAAACCGACAAGGCGAACCCTATGACTGCCTATGTTTTAACCTGTAATGTTAAATATAACACAGTCTGATAGATGTGCTCATTATTAGCAGACATTCTGAAACACTCATTGAACTAATATATTATGTTCACGTACTTTAAGGATTTGTACTTTTGTCAGAAAAAGATTTTTTAACTTAAATACTATGAATTTAAATTTAGGCGCACATAAACGAAGTCCCATATATAAAAGTATGATTATGCATTGATATTTATTTAAAAAAAAACATTGAACCAGGAAGTTAAACGAGGTAATAAATTATTAAACCAATCGCCATGATAAAGATAACCTTCCCAATATGTTTTCTTATTACAAATCACAAAAAAACATGATAAGAAAAAATGCAGCGATGTTGCCGTTTGCATTTTATTGCATGCATCTAACGAATACAAGCAATCCGTAGCGCCGAAACGAAAGCCATTATTAATGTATCGTACGTGCAATGCTGAAAGTTTTATATGGAACAAAATTGCTGCCATGCCCTCATTTATTTATGCCGGTGTTCTGTTGACATGTGCCTTGAAATATTTATTCTGTTGAACCAAAATTAGGGGGGGAGCCTTCAGCATAAACTGTCAAGTCGTTTGCCGTAACAGAAACAGTAAACACTTGGGGTTGTGTCTTGATCTGCTTTTAAAGAGGTGATGGCATGCTGTCTGTGGCAGATCCGTTCCCTGGACGGCTTTCCGGTATGCATAACCGAGGCTGGAAACTGGTATGTCCCTACACGGATTTGGAGCGTCGTTTATTTGTACGGTCAACACAATGCTGTTCCTCCGTCTTTGCTCGGTAATTTTTTTGTCATAAATAACCCACCGGTATCAATCTGGTTCAGTCTGGAACCAGAGCGTCCAGAATTGCCATTGTCTGGGTGAGAGTGAGACCAAAGGGGGTAATATACTACAGGCGATAATGAGAATACGGCTCATAACCGTCCCTGTGTCAATTGGCTAATTAGGAGCATTGCTTAGCGCTTCTGTGAATGGTCCAACAGACAGGTTCTACGTTAGCTGAGTGATGATGTATTAGACTTATTCTCTTGACAACAAAGTTGGCCGATGTTTCGTACAAAAGCAAGGAGAGAATATACGCACCATTGGTAATGAGCAAGCAGATGTTAGCTTGTAAATCCTGCTACCGTGTTTGTTCCATAATAGACAGAATATATTACGTATGGCAATCGCTCTCATGTGAAATGCCTACGTAACATATCGAACAAAGCTGTGTGGGCAACGTTTCTGTAACCGTCTACATAGATATACGGATACTAATGCCATAAAGATCGGGTGCATGGGGCGTCCACATATGGAAGTGTGATTTGTTCCTTATTCGTACTGTCTGTCATTTATTTGCGACTCATCTCACACGATACTGGAATGAGACGTTAATTTTAATTTAGTAGCTATTCTGTACGTAGTAAGAAGTTCACGTAAGGAGAATCTAAAACTATGTGTTTGTTATTTTGCAAAATGTGCGAAAATGGTGCGGTGTGTTGCACTGTGTTTATTAATATAGCATTTTCCTTGTATTGCCACAAGGGTTTCCGTATTAGCTGTGCTCTCTGGTCTCGGCCCATACCACTTTCACCACGGCCAAGACGACAGCAACTCAGTCAATATAGCTTGGCCAATAAAAACTCGTCCAATACAACTTGGCCACTACAGTTTTGCTCAGGAGTTCCGCATTGTCAGGCCGCATTGAATAATGCTGGTAATTATATTATGGTAATGACATATTACCACAGTTAATTAATTCCAATGTGGATAGTATGCCTAATAGGCCTTCATAAGGTTAAGTCGTACACAGTCTTCTCCACTAACATAGAGAGACAGAGAGATAATTGTGATATGTATAAATAAGAATAAAACTTGGTCCGTGTGACTTTTAGATAGTCCTTCTCAGTCTGTGGCTTACATACGGGCATTCTCTAAACACACAATAATCAGACACCAGCCATAGCCTACTGTAAGGAAATTACTTATTGCTGAAGTTGGATTCATGTTTGTCTGTATGATATATATAATGTAAAGATTAAACTATACGATCCAATGCTAAAAGTATTTACAAGACCCTAATTTTGATATAAATTAGAATGACACATTGCTGTGGTTAGTCAATAATCCCCAAATCATGGAATGATGAAAAGTAAGATAACTTTTGGAGCTAAATAGGCAAGCACTTGTCATGTTAAGGCGCCGGTACTTTCACAAGACGTTCGACACTGGAGTGGTACGCAGGGCTGTGGAAAATTGCGAATTTTCGCGCCATTGCCGTACCATATGCAAATTCTGCAAATATCCTATTAAATACCAATGTGTGTCACTATACCTCCGGAGCACAGAACGATATTCTCGTTATTAGTGATTACATTTCCTGGATATTGTTCGAAACTTAAACTGGTCTTCACCAATTTTCAGCACTAAAATATGTGATTTGTTCAGAGAATGTAATTCCTAATAACTATAATGCTGTTCCTTAAAATCACTTTCTAAATGGCATCTACCAATCTAGCTCTGGGAACACGCTGTTCTTTGAAAAATCAGTTTGGGCAAACAAAGCTTTCTGGGAGCAAAGGAAACATTTTTGACGCTTCTGATCGAAACGTCTGGTCGCACTGACTCCTTACTTTTAGGAAATAAGACGGTCAGTCCCAAGTAAGTATTACGCTCGTACGAACGAAGCTTGGCTCAATTAATATACATCAAGAAAATCATACTGGTGCACAAGCAATGACTTTTGCTTCCTTTGTGGTTGTAAAACTTATAATGGCATGGTTTTACTTTGATCTTGACATCTGGTGTTTTAGTAAGGTTACTTGCCGGGTGGCTAATTGAAGTAAACTATACACCCAGCAGGTATCCATTGGGTTATTGTTTCTTGTTCAGCCTGATGTATTAGACGAAGATGGGCTTAGCGTGGCAATGCACTAGATACGTGTTGAAATACTGCTTTAGCACCACGTTCCTTCCGGATATTCTGGCCCCCATAGATGAAGGGTTGGGAAAACTTAATACACATGTCAACTCAAAACTTTTGCAGTGTTTTATCATATTGCAAAGAAATTTATTTTTTATTGATTTTTCCAAAGTTATATGTCATATGAAACAAAAAAAAATTAGAAATGGAACTACTATTTTTTATCTTCCAAAAAGGGAAGGCAGGATTGAAAATATTGAGCTTTTTATGTGTTAGTCTGGACTGCATAAATGTACACAAAGAAATGACCCCGTGGGTACTATTCGAATACCAGGGATAAGAAGAAGTAAATACTTCTCTCCCAATGGCCTGTATCTCGTCTTAATGGAATTCACGTCAAACATATTGACAGTAGCTATGAGGATTAAGCTCTTCCCAAATTACTTTTTGGCTCGAACAGGCCATGCTGATTACCGAGAAAGATGTGGATTAGAAGGAAGTGGTATTTTCGAGTGCACTGCAAAAATGTCTGGAAAACTTACCCAAGGCCATCTGAACGTTGATGGCTATCATAAATGACAAATGAGTCTCAACGCGAAGTCTAAACTCATTGTTCAGTGGTTCAGACGCTGAGGTCAGAAAAGTGGGATAAAGTCGGCTGGGCGGTTACATAATATCCAACCAGAGGTGTTCCCATGTCGACCGTTAAAAGGGAGATCTATTGTGAGTGTCACGTGATAAAAACTAAATGTCGTCTGCTGGTGACGCTCTTCACTGTGGTCAGCACGCATCTCTTTTACACAGCTGCACGTTTAAATAACTCCCAAAGCTGTCGTCCATGTAAAGATATCCCTCTAATGACATCATAAAGTTAACTTGAAACACCTTTCAGCTAATCTATAAACTGTTTTATTCTTACACACTTTTATTTACATATTTGTTTATGGTCGATGTTTAAGGTTTATCTGGCAAACTTCCTATCTTGAAGCTGCAGCAAAACTAACGACAGCTGGATTTGTGTTTACTACCTCAATGGTCAGGTGCCGATCGGTTATTGGCGAGGCCAAGGCTTTCGGCTAATTTGGACCCTTTAAATCTTGAAGACTAACCCATTTTAGTAACTTCAATACAGGTTTGATAAAATATCTGGTATTTCGATCTTGAAGACTCCAACATGACACCCGCGACCAGTTACACGCATCGCAATAACAGTTGGTGTGAGGTCATCGTAACCATTATCACGAGACACGGATACCGGCTGTCTGAGAACTTATACCTCAGATATTTACCACAGCACATGCGCTTCTGATTTGGCCTTCAAGTTTTATGTGTCTCAACCCTTATTTCTTCTTTGCGTTTTAAATAACGACTAGGCGATTGAAAGCACAATTAGGAGCATAATTTGCGCTAAAAAAACTTTAATAGCTGGTGGCACAGAATGCTATTCCGTTATTTTGCTAGTCGATGTGTGATTCTTCATCTGTATCATAGAGCAGTATGGTTTAAACTGAAAATAAGCAAAATTGCCAGATGGACTAAAACATCTTACTTTGGAAAAGTTTCATGGACTATGGTTACAGATATGTGAGGAGTAAAAAAAAAATAATCACCGTCTGCCCCCCCTCCCCCACCCCAATAGCCTCTCGTAATTTACTAAATCCGCTGTCTAGCTTATAAAAACAGAGGAAATTTGCTAGACTCGTACGAATTACGTGATAATGTGAGGAAAAGTGTGTCAGGCTAAATGTGTGAGAGTGGTGTATGAATTTGCTTGATTATGCTTAAGATTAGACTTAGTTGAAGGGATTAAGAATTTGGGATCGAAATCGTGCATGTGGTCTCAGTTGTTAAGTAATCGGATCATCTGGGGCATCACCAATGCTTGTATGGTTTCGCCGATATACAACATCTTGTGGATGCGACAAAGGTTCCTGGGTCAGATCCTTAAATGTCTCGTATCTGACATTCCCTTGCTGCCTGTATCTGGTTAAAGGATCAACCACCAGATAACCCCAGAGAATTCCAGTACGGCCCTGAAACTAGATCTGTGTAACATTGCACAGAACGGAAGTTTCTCTTTGTGGTAAGAACAAGCTTCCCGTCTTTTGTTACTATAGAGGAAGACAGGAATGGTTCGGATTGGGGTGAATAAGTAACCACTGACCGGGGATATTTTAAGAACTCTGTTGCAGCTTAAAAGTATCCAATGGCGATATTAAGAATTCTATTGCAACTTAAAGGTATCCGATGCTCACTGATTAATCTGCGGAATACAGTCATTTACCAGAACAGATTGTGCAGACAACATGTTTTGAATTTTGGTATAAAGCTAAGGATATATAAGCCCTTGATATCATATGACATTAATGGTTGTGCCTGTGTGTGTGTTTACGTTTGTCCTGGTTGTCTACGTGGTCGTCATTTTACCCGTTCATTGTTCTTTTATAATTTGGTTGAGACCCATTCGTCTCGAAATAGGGTGGTCACAAAGAGGTGGTGGTGATAAAACACGGTGGCACCATGCCAATTATTCTGCAAAGTCCTCAGTAGTCAATGCCTTTTTATTCTTCAAATCAGTTCAGTGCGCAGTAGAGGTGAGAGAACCAGCCATAAGCAGCTGTAGATTTAGTTTAACTAAGTTAAACTGGATCTCCATTTAGCTTAAAGACTAAGATTATTTGGCTTGAGGTTCAATAATGACTTCGCTGCGCACAGTCTTTCTCGCTAAATCAAAAGCTCTAACCTTGGTTGTTCATTGCCTGGAATTAGCAGATTTTAGGTTGTATGTAACATATAGATATGTATAGATATATATACAATATGATTTGATAGCGTTAATTTCCTAAAATATCAGCGTTATTTTACAGCAGGTTAGTATTTTAATATTACCATTTACTGACATGAAATCAATAAAAATAAGTTATGTTATTGTTTTAAATTGACAACAACAATCAAATTGTTTTAAATTAAAAGAATTCCGTCAAATTTTATCACCTTTGAAAAACTTTAATATTAACTGAATGAAGGTTCAAGACTTCCAGACGTTCATAGCGCCATAAGGCAGCAGATACAGCCCTGACAGCAACATGAAAATTATTAATTCTTTTTCCTGATTATCGGTGCGCCTGGTACACATGTACAACTACGCCTGAAGTACACTAGTGATTAGATTTCTGCATTTGATAAGCTGGCACTACTGACGGTCCGCTCACAAGATCACTTGCTATCATGTGGGGCTATCCCATAATCCCCCACGGCGCCATAGCCTCGCCCTCAACACATTCCTTATCACATGCAACAAACCCTTCAGAATTAAGTATGTGGTCTAGCCTTTAGTCTTCGAACGTTTTACTTAAATTGCCTCCCTAAGTACGTCTAATCTGTTATGATTGGATGAACACTGCTGGGAAGCTTTCAGTCACGAGTATCTCGTGGTCCGGAATCCCTGATTGTATACTGTTAGAAGTTTGATGAATTAAATTATAAATGAACGAGTACTGATTATATGCAGGATATCGTCAGGCACTTGCGATCTGAAATGGTATCAAGTTGCTTTGGTATAACAACTTATTTATTTCTTCGGGGACGACGTTTAGGTTAGATTCTACCACTGTTTCCAAATTATACATTTATTTATTTCATTGGTGGTGTCCGTCATACTCAAGAATATTTCACGTATACGGCGGAGGCCAGCACTATGGTGGGAGGAAACCGTGCACAGCTCGGAGAAAACCCACGACCATCCGTAAGTTGTTGACAGGCCTTTCTACGTAGGGCGGAGAGGAAGCAAGGATAAGCTGAACTTGAGCTCACACCGACCGCCTTGATGAAAGGGTTCTGGGTCATTGAGGATGACCTCCCATAATCCATTATGTCTACCTTTATTTTACAACAACAGCCAAATCCATAATGCCAGTTTAAGCTGGCATCCACATGCTGATCTTACCACAAATATCAGATGAAGTAGTCGATTTATATGAGCATACCTTAAACAAATACGTCATGACAAACTGACAATGACAATTTTACAGTGTATGCGTGTGTTGTGAACGAGGCGATTACTTAGCCGGAACCCTTATAACTTTCGAACCAATCTAAAAGCTGTTGAAATCCTCCGCACAATATCAGACATGACCAATAATCGATAGTCCACTAATATTCGCCTTCGCAGAAAAGAAGTGTATAATCAAGACCTGGTGTTATACATATTTATGGCGGCATATGTTAGAGTAGTGCCGACATCGACATGCCTGACAGCCTTAAATACCTACTTGACACTGACACAAGGTGTTGTGGAATGGACCTTTTATTCGATCCAATACCCACCCTCGGCGTCATTTAGGCCTCGTCTCTCACCCCCGCTAGGCATTGATCCGTACACTTTGTCCCATCACACGAGGGTTCCAATCTGTGATTCACAGCCTGTTCCTGTCTCATTAGACTCTCCGCTTTGAGAACACTTTTTCCATGAAAGCCGCGCAAAGGAGCCGATTACCTTTGAGCTGAGACAATCGGGATTTTCATCTGTCTGACTATGTGAACCATTCTATATATGAATAGGGCAAATGTAGAAAGCATATTTCTGTAATGAAACTAAGCATAAATGTTAATATTTAGAACGACAATAGAGAAAGTATATTCAAAAGACAATTCCAAAAATGACATCCAATCTCTAAAATCGATTCCCTGTTTTTGTCAGCCAAATATTTTGTTGCCTCTTTCTGCGTAAATGCCAGCTTTTGAAGACTTCCTTTAATGATGAAACACTGTAACAAAGCTACGTCCTGCACAAAAGTAATACCGTGTACCAGTAGCAAAAATACTCATGCAACTTTCTTTATTGGTTAGTTACATTCTGTTATTCCCAATGTTAAAACTTGCGGATATTTCCGCATCATACCGGGTAGTGGATGTACAAATGTACACATATCTTTTTGGAGAACAGCATGATGCATAGTTTGGTGTTAGGCTATTTATCGCATTCCCCGGGCTATACAGCTTGATACATGGGTAGTCCGCAAAATGCATGTAACAGAATGGTGAGCAGGACTATATTACCAAAGACTTGTGACAGGCTGGATGTTTCCCAATACGAGTGCTTTGACTGTAATTGCATTAGAAGGTGTCGTACGACAACCCGTTCTTGTGGTCCAGCAGTATATACTTCGTTGTTACTGGATGGATTGAGAACTGTTGTCACAGTGTGTAGGCATTGCTTTATTCCAACAAGTGATAAATATCCCTGATACTGAAGACAAATTGGCCCCAACTAGATTCGAACTTTAATTGTTTATATGATACGATAGTAAGAGAGGGTTTTTAATGCTATTACATGGTTCGCGCTAATTACCTGGCTGTATAATATTTGGTGGCTCTTTTGTTTATGATTTTCTTATCATTTGCACATGGTCAAGGGAGCAAAGCGTTGAAGTATATACTGCAGAGAAGAGAAAGGAATTAAAATTAACATGGATTGTTCCAAATGAAACAATCTCTCTCTAAGGGAACTATCGCAAAGAGCTCCAGATTTTGGGCAGATAAAATATTTGTGAGGTCTAAGGCGGAACAGATCGTCTTCCGGCTAGGGATCCTATATTTATCGTGTTCAACGTGATCGCCACGTTGAATATATGAACAGGTGCAATCAAAGCGCCGCTGAGATAAAGACTCCGATTTACAGATGAGTCCATCCTAATTTTCTACTGTATTTACTTCCTTGTTTCTTTAGTGGTTTGTGTTGAACTCTTTTTTTGGAAATTGGTCTTGCAATTATTCACCTGCAATGCCCATTTTGATTGACGTCTGGTACACGAATGTGGTTTCGACGTATGGATTCTAAGTCATGTTAGACTGAAGAGCCCGAAAAAAGGGCACTTTTTAGTTTTACATATACAAAAATATTTCTACTGCCTACGTCAGCACAGAAGTATGTGCACATTTTATTCTCAACATGAAGAACAAAACCACAGGGACGATGGCAGCGTGATAGTTGTTAAATGAACCTCACGTAAAGCGGTGAAATTTGACCTCTTGTTTTTTCTAATTGTCCATTCAAATGCTTAAATAGCATTAGCCTACACAACCCCTAGCAGCATGTCTTAAGTAGAACTAGGTAACGAAAAATGCAGCGATGTTAATTTTAATTTATTCGACGTAATCGGTCTAGAATTACTCAAAATGTTATGTCACAGCTCATAAACATTCGCAATAAAACATTGCAAAGGGCCAGGCCTCGGAGACTCGTATTCTGCCAGCAGAATCCTGATATGCGTAGCTATATATATATATACAGAGTAAAACCAGAGAAGACTTCGAAAGACGTGTATATATAAGACACGTTCCATGTCACCCTAAACCCTAAGGTATAGATCTGAAAAGCCCCAGTCCATATCTATTTCTCGATCAGTCGATTTGCTAATCAATCTGTAAAAAGCAGACCTTTCTTTCACTTGGACTTGGTCAAATTTCCAGGACTAACATAAGTTGGCTTCTATCCGAGCCGAGATAGATGAGTCTGTCTTATCCCTGTACAAGCTGTGAGGTATTGACGGACATCTGCCGGTGCCAAATAGCTTTTACTTTTAATTGGTAGCTTATTACCAGTCATCATTTTAGCAGACAGAGTTTAGCTGCAGAATAAGCTGAACAGGATTCAAACTGTTGCAGTTTGCGATATTATGTTGTTGCAATTTGTACAAGTTTGTTGTTGCAGATTGCAGTATAACCTGAGAATGTATTGTTTAGAAAGGTATATACCTCAACAAGATGGATGTGAATTTATAGCATACATCATAATTCATCAGTTACATGTCAAACATTCGTGGATTAACCTGGGCATTACGGTGTCCTCCATGCAGAAACTCATTGCGAAAAATTCTTGACTACAACCTGAAATAAAAATCACATAAATACAATGTGTATATATTTCATGGATATTTAAACCCAAATAAACTCAATAAGTGAAAAGTATTTGAGTATGGTCTTGAGTAATAATGAAACAAATTAATAAAATAAATACTTCATGGGCATTTAGACCCATAAAAATTGACAAGAATTTTTTTTTCAGGGGATTTTTAAAATTTAGAAACTTGAATTGTTTTACTACTGAAATCAAATTTGCTGATTGGATATATTGTCCGTGCACAGATTTAAGTTAGTAATTGGAGCAGACTATGCATTGATTATGCATTTTGTTACCACTGAAAATGGATCCAAAAATACGTTTGGGCGACATACAGTACTACAGGAGACGAAAGTGACACACATTTCAGTGCACAATTTAGCTGGAGGAAAGCCAAAATGCTGCTGTATCGTTGTGGAATGACTGATTAACATGTCCGACATGTGTACCATAGGAGTAACACTGGTATCAGACCACTACCATAACCATTAATCTTAATCTAATTCTGATCAGCACTGACTTTAACAACATGGTAATTTCTGTCCCTAGAGAATGTCGGAGTAGACCATATATCCACTGTAGCTCGGCGAACGTCTTCTGGTGCCTCTTAACTACCGCTGTACAAGTTTACGATGTATCACTGGGGGATTGGTCCTAAGCCGTGAGTTTTCATAAAGGTGCGTGTCGGGCGAAACCAAAAAGCCCCATTGTTAAGTTTCTTGTAATACAACGTTGCTTTTGTTGTTCATAAAAAGACCATCTGTAAGGGTACCACTATCGGAGAGTAAATATGAGCAACAACTGGCTTCTTCAACTCTCAGTTCAACGATAGACCTTACACAAGATCAAACAAAGAAACATGAAGACGCTTGAATAAGATAGTCCACGGAAATATAAAATCCACAGTTAAGACGAATTCCTCAATCTAAGGATGACAACCCAATAAGTGGTTTATTCCCCAACTGCCTGTGAATGTGTAACTTCTCAAGGCGGACGGGTTGACAGTAGCGTCCGTGATGTCGAGTTGTCGATGTATGTTTCCTCGGAAATATACACAAAGTAATTGGGATGAAGTGTACGTAATGGTACACAGAAACAATGAGCGATACAAGCTCCAAAATAACGTCTTCCAAAAATAGAAAGAGAAGAAACACATCAAATCCTTTAAAGTGAATGGCAACAAATGTGACTGGACTAAAATCAGTAAATAACTGTGAGCTTCACAACTCCGTCGCTCATATTTATAGACTAAAGTAAAAGAAAATTCTGGATGGTTTGAGCGTAAACATGTTTACAACACCGATACCTATTTCCAGAATGTATACTCTATGTACTACGACACTAAACTAAACACCGAAGCCTCGAGAACGTTGAACTCAATTACAGTGCAGGCTATAACGTAAACAAATCGGAAAATGTAGGTAAGACAATGACTCATGAAGAAATAAAAAATATATACAATACAATGTTTAAAGACGGGATTCGTAACACCATCGAAAAGCATTTTGTTAGTTTGGACATATGCTACATGATTTTGGGTATTGCTTTTTTTTTTCATTATCCCCCGTTTTTTTTATTTAAGCTCTACCTGAAGAAACAGCTCGACTTGGTGATGACCCAACTTGAGCTATTAATACACATCAGAATTTACTTAACGGCGATTCTTATACAAATTGCATGCAGATTATGGGAATATTGTTCATTTAAGAAATGTTCAGCTTAAGCTTACAAGATAACTCGACACGCCAAAATCTATGACCCACCGTAAATTTATTCAATTCAGATCTGTGAAGCACAGTCAGACCAAATGTATGAGGCACAGTCACGCCAAATCTACGAGGCACAGTCACGTCATTTCTGTTACGCACCGTGAGTGTATTCACATCACATCTGTGGTGTAGAGTCACACCAACCTGTGGCGTACAGTCACGTCAAATGGCGCATGCATGTTCTAAGTGGCCGTTACTTCAGTTGGTCGTAAGTCTGCCAGACCGTGGCTGTAAGTCTGCTTGTCAGTGGCCGTAAGTCTGTTTGGCAGTGGTGGGAAGTCTGCTTGACACTGGCCGTTAGTCTTTGCAGTTGTCGCAATAACAATAAATTCGCTTGACAGTGACAAACATGCATCTGCTTGGCAGTGGCAATAGCTTGGTTGGAAGTGGACGTATCTCGCGTGGCAGTGACCTTTAAAGACCGTTTGGTCGACCGCTTTGATGAAATGTCTATTTGAAGGCAAAAAGGTTGCCATTCCTTCCTCTCTGCATGTGGGTACATATTGTCGCCGGTTAACCAGCTTCTGAGACGCCAGAAAGATCGCCAGACGCTAGAGAAAGCACCAGACACCGGAAGGAATGTTGTCTGTCTTATTACGGCCTCATGAATTAACCGTTATAGCAGTTTTGCCGAGTTTCTCTCTATTGGGTGTAATTATTCATGCTCTCCAATCAAAAGTAAGGGTAAAATATTCCACAGGACTGTTATCGGAACTACAGTTAACGTTTCCATATAACCAAATTGACTCGCCAGACTCGCCAAAGCTGAACGGAAACCCCCATCGTATTGTACTTTATTCTATTAAAGAGCCCGCCAGTGTAACGTCTGTGCCCTAGCTTACAACCCGTAGGTCTTCAATTCACGACGCCCCGATTGCTCCAGGTGTGCAGCACTGCAGTTTGGGGAATTGCCCTCTGACTTTGTAGTTTGATTAAGATCGGATCAGTAGCGATCTGGTTTCTGTAAACATTTTTACTGGCCCTATTAAGCCGGGCGGGAGAGCAATGAAATAGAGTATGTCCACAACTGTTTCAACCGGTGTACGTGTGTGGTGTACCATATCGGTACGGCGGTGCAAGAGTCGGTTGTGGGTAGCTCATAAAGCTGGGATTAGCAAGAAGGTATTACTGCTACACGATACAGTACCAGAGTCATTATCGCTGTTCCTTACTTGCGCAGTAAATCAAACCGGTGTACATTAGGCTCAGAGCTTCTGTATATGGTGATTTTATCTGTGGACTTGAGGATGCGATGGTACAAACCACATTTGAGATAGGGCGCAATGGGAATTGATGGGAATCAAGTCTAGATACGGACATTGGACCGTGTAGTTTCGTACATCTGTTCGCCACAATTGGTTACATAGGGTTCTTTGAAAAAAGTGTGCGGCATACGCCCAGTGCACATGTTGCACATTATTATTAACAAAGATGAGGTGAAAACAGATAATTTAGGCGCCAATATGTTCTTTAGATGAGGCGAAAGAAAATTGACGCCATATTTTATCTAAATCATGTAAACATGTGTTGTAAATCCCCAGTGTAGAGTGAGTGAGTGAGTTCTTTAGGTTTAACGTCGTACTTAACAATTTTCCAGTCACATAACAACGAAGGAATCCTTAAGTTGTATGTAATGTGCCTCCTTGTTGCAGGATGTATTTCCACTACTCTTTTATCTAGTGCTGCTTCACTGAGACCACATACCGAAGAAAAGTAAGCGGCCCCGCCCGAGCTATTATACTGATACTGGTCAATCAGTCGTTGTATTATCCTCTTAATGAGTCAACCAGTCGTTGCACTGTCCTCATGATGCTGAACGTCATGCGAGGTAGTTACAACTTCCTCTTTTTTAAGGCCTTAGGTGTAACCAGGCCCAGGATTAACCCTGAATCCGCCGTCCCCCGAAGAGGACGCTGTACAAACCGTGCTGTCGGGACCAGTCCGCCAGTGTAGAGAGTAGCGGGCTAATATGATATTTGACCTTTCGGAGTAAACGTCGAATTTAAGAAATCCAACAAATGACGACAACAATCACAACTCTACGACATCTCGATCAATTAAGGACCATAAGTAGGAAGGTTTGTCCCCAGACTGCGGATGGTCGTGGGTTCCAACCATAATTTTTCTCCCACCATAATGCTGTCCGCCGTCGTATATATTCTTAACATATTCTTGAGTACGGCGAAAAACACCAATCAAATAAATTAATCAATTACGCACCACGCTTTATGTATTTCTCGATCATAGATGAGGTACATCGGCGCGATGAGTAATGGAAGTGGTCTTGCACGTCAGGCATTAGGACTGTCAAAGATTGGACAAATGTCTTCTGGAATTCCGAAATAGCGTGCTTTGTACAAATGGTGGTGGAAGCTGGGAGAAACTGGTGGATTCTCAGTCGTGATGTTTACATTATTTTGGTCAATCACGATTTTCAGTGAAAGAGGAGATAAACAAAGCCTGCGTACATCCTTGTATGCAGATTTATTGAGCTGTTTGGACTTTTGTCCGCTCACATCGCGCGAATCGGTATTGGTCTGAGAACGGTCTGTGTTTTGAGGAAACATGCTCCGATAAGGCGGCTATCTCCACGAAACAAAGTCTAGTCACGTCAGTTCCCGCCACGTAGACAACCAATTGTTGAAAATATTAAGTTCAGACCTTTCTATACCCCTGGGATCAATAACTGTTTTATACACGCCAGAGCCAGCAATCTAGGTGAGCGCAGGGAAACCTCCATTGCTCAGCTGTTTGTGGATTGTTCCTTGCTGGACTCTCAGTCAGGACGTGTCTCAGTCTCGCGGTGTTTCATGAGTTTGGCGACTCGTGTTTTAGTACGCCTCTTGAGGAGGAATAACTGCTGTCGCCTTGATTGTGTTCCTATTCACATGAAAATATTGACAAATTCAATTCTTAATTTGTTCAAACCTATTGCGGGAAGCAAACTAGCCTTTACGGCGTTTGCACTATAATAGTTATCATCTGTTGTATACCCTGGAGAACAAGGGTTCGTATCAGATGTCTGTACATTTGCTTTCTTTAGACTCGGACTAGTCTCACATGATTAGGACTGGGTGAATATGAGAACAGAAGGCGATTAAACAATACAGTCTATTCTCCTGCCTTCCGGCAAACTGCACAGCATATTAAAAATTGCAATGAAATAAAGTGAGTATAAAGGCCATTGTGATATATTAGAGCAAACAGTACGTTCTGGAGTCCTCCAGCCATGCGCTTTTTCGGAAGCCGTCTCCTAGCGTCGCTGCAGCCAGGAATGATGTACTCTCTTCCGTGATTCCCAGATTCGCTGGGGTCACAATTTCCGATTCTCGATGGTCAGCTTGGATAAATTGGGTATTTCATCCGACTCCCTTGAGGGTAATACCGGTGTTTCCCTGCAGTCGGGGTAACTGAGGGTTCAAATCTCGCACACCTACGACCCAGTCGCCCAGACATCCAGTCGATGAGAAAATTAAGGTCCCTATTGCTGTTGGACAAAGTTAATAATTTCATTTCCACCCAGAACTATTCCCTTTGCTGCTGAAATCTTTTGTAGTGCAACTCAACAAATCCACAGAGTTCTAATATTCCAATTCTACATGCTGTGGAAGGCTCGTATGACCTGTTTTGCCAACAATGTAGAGTTTAAATTGGTGATTTATGAGTGCCCAATTACACGGTTGAGTTGATTAGATTATCCGAATACGACAGCGGCTGGTAGCTTTAAGTACATCAGAGTAAAATTAATTTACTTTTTTGTTAAAAAGTTTGGCTGGAGTAATAAACAACTACTTTAAAATTGTCCTGGTCTTGTATCCGAAATTACAATACATGGTTTAAATAGATTTAACACAAGAATTGATGGGCTGTACTTTCAATCCGTCGTGATTAAAACTGATATTTGTTAAGTAAAAAAGCCACTGGTGCTTAAACCATACTACAGATTCTTTCCTTGAGATATAGTTAATCCAAAGAAACAAAAGATTTTCCTACATTCTTTCAGATTTGATTCCACAAAGTTTTCTTTGATCTTTGTGTTGTTCTTTTTGGATTCTCCCAACGCGCTGCTTGGTATAGAGACTACTTAGATTTATAGTCATAGTACAGTCGAGACTCGCACGCAGTGAAGTGGCACGTCTAGGGACACGGTGTGTGTACTGTACAGATGTGATTAAAGCACTCTGTCAGGCTACGAGTTCACCGAACTCGCCTCTGAGGAATCGGCAAAAGCTGCTGAGAAGGCCTTGGAGGCATTTCTTTCGCCTGTCAACGACAGCTGTGGTTCAGTGTGTTACACAAACACCTCGATCAGATGCGGAATAATGTATCATAGCGGTTCGGCCGCTTATTCGCCTTTACCGTAAACACATCCGCGGGGCGATTCAGTTCCTGGTTACCGTGTACATGGGTTAGTACAAACCGTTACTTTGAACATCCACCATGCGTCTGTTTACTGTATATATATTTAATGGTTTAAGACTGATCCAGGAGTTTTAAATTTTCTTAAGTCTTAACCCTCTCACAACTGAGGTGGTCGTAAATAGGAATTGTAGGTATTTTGACATCCCTGAATTTGGAACGACCAATTCCATCGACGTAAGTTTGTGACAAAACCCATCATTATTATCACGAAAGTTTTAGTCAGCGTTACATAACACATTAGTAATAGTACAACACGCTGTTATAAAAAGCGTTTTTTTTTTTGGGATCGTTTACAAACGAGCTGCTTTTGAGTTTGGATGGATCACGGGAAGTTCAGTCTACGTGAATCGTACTAGCTTTAGCAATTGCCTGCGTAATCAAAACGGTTTTTTTTTCTCTTAACACTAACCATGACATATACATCACAATGCAAGTATCATGTCTCCGTGTAAAGTATACTGTGCCCACTCCAACAAATCACGCAAAGCGATACATGATTTAATATTTCGATTTTATTTAAACCAGTGTCTAACATGGTTTAAATAATACCGAAATACTGAACCAAGTCGCACCCTATTTAAACCATGTCCCAAAATGAAATAAACAAAATCTATATATTAAATCATGTTTCGCCTTATTTGAGTCATTTTAGAAAATTTTTGAATAGAACTGAAATACTGAAGCATGTATGTGTTGCACGCAGCCGTTATGCGTCCACGTCTTCTATCCAGACTACATTTCCATTCAGGTAAAGTATAGATTAATTTGCATACTGACTCCAAGATTGTTTCATCCTCTCTACTGAAGCCTAAATCGCGTGCAATCTATAAACTAACTACAAATCGCTTGTTACAGACGTCTAGATGTAAGCTCCTGAAAACTACGCCAGTCTGTAAAGACCTCTACGGTCGTGTCATGCTCAGATGTTTGCGGCGTCACCTGAAGAAAAGCCAAGGGCAGATTTACGCCAGATCCCTTAGATTGCCGTAACGGAACTCGGAGAGCGGGTTTAAGTCCCAGATGTATAATTCCATGATGTGGACAAAAGCTCGTTTAAAGGCCGGAACGAAACATATTACTCGTTGCAAAGACACATGGGTTAGGACACAGCCTGGGAAATTAACCAGTGCACATCCGTTTTACAGATACAAGGCTATGGCTTGTTGTCGTGACGAAGTATTGCTGACAGCAGGCAGTCCTTAGCTAATTCGGATTGATGACCTTTGCCCTGACGGCCTCAGACACAAACTCGTGGGATTTGATTCGTCCTTAAAGTCAACCCTTCGCAGTAGTCGTAAATTTCAAACGTGGAAAAAAACGAGCATCTGGAAAAGTTTTTCGATGTCTACCGCAATCATGCCATTAAATTTGATTCGAGACGAGCACCTGGAATCGTATGTTTGTGTTATCAGCCCTCACACGTCCCCCCTGTCAGATGTATGTGACACCAGGGGGTAATACAAACCCTCTCGCTATCAGTTCAATCAGCTCCTGAAATACCGTGCAGGATATCTAACTTTCTTAAACATTTTGAACAATCGTGTCAAAATCCTCTGGCGAACACAGAAATACCTCATTCGGAGGTTTTCTCGTTATTTCGAACAACAGTGACATTGGGAGTGCAATATATCTCATTACACCAGTGATATATGTCGTCCTAGTGAGGAAAGGATAAGAACACTGTATTTGTACAATCCTACGTATACATATTTAAGATGAATCCGTATAAGGCTTTGAGTGTATATGCCGCATTAAATCATTGTTTATTTCGCGTATGTTTCTTGGCAATAAGCATGGATCATGAAATTGCATGCATATTTTCTTTTCTGTATCACCTTCAACAACCTCTGCAAAATTTAACTTATTATGTCATTTCCTACATCGTTTAAGCAACTGAGACTGTCTAATAATTTTTGTCAGAAGCCTTATTGCATACAGAAGTTTACAGTCTTCACAACATGTAGTTGTGAATTTAAAAACAAAAAAACCCTTTATGATTTAATATTAACTATTGATATTCATTTTGTGTCTGCAAAGTACATGTAACCATACAGGCAATGAATAATGTTGGTAGCTATGCAACAGCAGACAAGAGATAAGCGGATTGGGCAAACTATGCAGCTATTTTTGATATCTACGTGTTGGCCCTATATCTTAGATCATATGTATGCTTAACCGAGTAAATTTGTTCAGTTGAGATAACAGGTGTACCTTGTTAACGATGTTTGCAAGGTCTATGTACTAGGCTTTATAGCCAAGTATAGCCAGTGCTTATAGATGGCTAGATCAAGCAATATAAGGGTAGCAGTTTTGTAGCTGTGGGCGAACTGGTTTCAGTAGATGTGTTTGTAAAATGCTTTTGTGTTTTCATGAGCAAGATGCACTTAGTCTTTCATGATGTTCTGGCCAGTGAGATAAAATAAATGAGCGTTATATTATCTAATAACGCGTTATAATCATATAGCCATGAATGAATACAACAGTAGTTCATTGCCTCTGTACAGTCTTCTACATCGCTTCCCAAGCCCCACCCACCCATAAAGAATCCCAGGTTGTTTCTGAAAAGAAATTGTTAACGTAACATATGTGTATCTCGCGTGGCTAATGAGTTGTCATTTGTTTAGCAAATCTGAATGACGCCACATAACAGTTAAACAAGGGCGTGCCTTCTAATAGGTAGGGGTCCCAGCCACACGCCCGCGGCTGCGTATGGGCTATCGAGAAGAGCTGTTGCGGAGTGCGGATCCCCCATGGCAAACTGACAGAACACGAAACACCATTGCACGGTTGGAAACATTTTGCTAAAGGTGATTGTCTTCAGCTCAGATAATATGATTTCACGTGTCAGTATAACCTTGGCAGACGCCATGCAGATCTGAACACGATGAAAGATGACTGGACACGTCAGCGAGTTTATTGTGTAATACATTTGCATGTAAAGGATACTCCCCATCATATATAATATCACAAAACATATCCGAGAAGCAATCGCCACATCCAACGCGCTGCTAAAGCGTTGAGTCCAAATTTATGGAAGCCACAATAGCCACCCAACTATACACATACAACGATCAAGTCATTGCGATTATGTATATATGAATCACGTCTATGCACGAAGGTCTGTATCACCTCCTTGTGTTAAGTCATACCCCTGATTTCAGTTCATTTCTTAACCCAAACCAAGAGTTCAAATCCATTTGATAACACCTACCTTAACCCA
The DNA here is from genome assembly GCF_032854445.1 of Liolophura sinensis. Classification (NCBI taxonomy): domain Eukaryota; kingdom Metazoa; phylum Mollusca; class Polyplacophora; order Chitonida; family Chitonidae; genus Liolophura; species Liolophura sinensis. Next base: position 32,772,479 of record NC_088300.1, on the reverse strand, counting down.
AAAGCTTTGATACCCCATGCCTCTATCTCAAAATCATTCGATAACACATACCTCTATCTCAAAATCATTGGATAACCCATACCTCTATCTCAAAATCATTCGATAACCCATACTTCTATCTCAAAATTATTTGATGACCCGTACCTCTATCTCAAAATCATTCGATAACCCATACTTCTATCTCAAAATTATTTGATGACCCATACCTCTATCTCAAAATCATTCGATAACCCATACCTCTATCTCAGTTCAAATCCATTTGATAACACCTACCTCTATCTCAAAATCATTCGATAGTCCACACTTCTAGTGCAAACCTATTCGTTTATCAATTCATCTATCTAAACTGAATGTGTATTCCTAGCCCGTAACTTTATTGAGACATAAAGACATTTTGGACAAAATAACGAAATGCTGTCATTGTTTTTAAACATAGCTGGATAAGTGCATATATTCCAAGATTTCTTCCCATCCCTATATATGGTGACCGGACCATAGATCTAACTGAATATTATCTAAGGTAATGCAACATGTACACAATGGCTTAATTTATTTTAATGACTATTGTCACACACCATTGTCGGTCTTGAATATCAATTTGTGGGAGCCTCCGTGGCCGAGGTGCTGAACGTGTCAGCGCGTTGGAATGACCCTGGAGCCTCTCACCAATTCTGTCGTTGTGAGTTCAAGTGCAGGTCATTCTGGCTTTCTTCCCGGTCGTGCGTGGGGTCTCTCAGCAACTTGCGGATGGTTATGGGTTTACTCCCACTATAATGCTGGCCGCAGTGGTATAAGTGAAATTTTCTTGAGTACAATGTAAAACACCAATCAAAGTAATAAATAAATCATTTTGTCTCTGTATACTGAGCACTGGAATTAAGATGCTTGTGACAGGATTGTAAATGCGAGAAATAATAAAAATAACCAAACAAGTCATAACAATTAATAATTATACGTATAAGCGTCAAGTCCGACATTCCTATACCATTCGTAGTCCGTAAAAGGCGTTCCAAGTCGATAATATCAAGATCCATTTCCACAACAACGTTTCACACTAACTCCCGAAGACAAAGGTATGTAAGAAATTATACAAATAAGAAATAAAGCCGGTAACACACAAGAGAGAAGCGATCATCAGTTTTCAATGATGCCGGGCAGATAATGAATATTCCAGGCATGGATTTCATATCAAAGTTCAAATTCGTAGTCCGTGAATGAGTTCTATGTCAAATAACAGCTAAACAAGCATTTCAGTCGCGCTTTAATTGCAACTGTTCATAAAGGCATCATGCTGATGTAATTAGCATGGCTACCTTTACGGCCCCTAGCCCCAGGTTAAGCGGTATTAGATACAGTTTGAAAATGACGAGCGTTACAGACCCTAACCGATCAGATTATGATTCAAAAGTAACGGACGATTACGTCTTTCCCGTTAGTATGTAAAGATCTCATGCTACAAGAGGCACCATATATAACATGTTGTTTCTTATTCAGATTGTCATTAAGCTGTAATAGAAACACTGAACATAGAAATAGAAATGAATCCAATATATGTTTGCACAAATACATGAAATGCTAACAGGGGACATTGCTCCAGACTGCTGATCGTTTGCTGTTGCACAGGGTTGTTTTTCAATTCTCAGATTGGCAGTAATAATTTCCTACTCTTGGGTCTGGTGAACCGAATATCAATACACATGGCAATATAAAAAAGAGGACCCCATTCTGCAGACATACGACAACGAAGAATAATTACGTGTATGTATATGCCGTGTCTTCTTGTTTTTAGCGTGACCCCACCTGGATTTAATCCCAAGTCTTCCGACTTAGAGTCGAATGCTCTCACTATTAGGCAATCCAAGCAGTCTCAGTTTGTAGGGCGTCACTTACTTAGCGTTATTAAAAATGATGTGTTGTCATCGCATTATAATCGCATTAAAACAAGGCAAAGGGCAAACCTCTGGTGTGTTTAGTCCACCAGCAGCTCACACAACGACTCAGTACCAAGGTAGAAAGGTACTGGAGTAACCATGTGAAATGGTTCATCATATGGGTAACGACAGCTTTACTCTGCTTAACTCGTGAGCAGAAACAGTTTAATCCGTAATGCACAAACATGGAAACTGTTTTCCATTGAAGTTACATGGTAGAGAAGAACCGCTTGGCGAAGCGCATGTCTCAGGACTCAGGTGTTACGTAGTAATGGAAAATCTCGGGTCTCAGCTCATGACAGTATGATATTTCCTTGTGGGCAAGAGGACGAGTTATAACAGAAGGCGAATGTTGCTACAAAATTAAGAAAAACTCATGCAGCCAGCTATAAATGTCTACCTTTCTTGTTTGTTTGTTCTGTCGACATTTAGTAAGGTGGACACTCCGATTTTAGTTGTTAGAAAAGTCAAAAGGAAAGTCGAAAATTGAGAGAAAATATAACTAAGCAATATATTGCCAAATTTAGTCTTTAGATTTTCGGTTGAACTGATGGAAATCTATTAACCATTGCAAATTTCCAACGCGGAAAGTTATGTGGAGATTATTTTTGCATTTTATTTTTAAAGCATTTAACACAACTTCCTGTATTTAAAAGACTTGCATGTTTTCGAAATTACCTGCAGTCGTATTGGCGTTATGAACTGTTGGGTGATAAATACAAAACCATATCAGTCAGAAAATGACTTATTTGGCGGGTAAAACAAACGATGAAGGTAGAACAGCTGTAGAGTTCCCAGCTGAACAGACGTACTTCAGTTCTTGTCCCTTGCAAACTGGAACTTAATAGAAGCTCAGTGCAGCCAGAGTGGTAGCTCTGATGGAAAGATCAATGATTATGGAAATATCTGTAAAACGCTAAGTTGAAAAAGCTTCCTTGGAACAACAACGAAAAGTAATCAATAGTGAAAGCCAAACACGGTGTGGATTGTCACGCGAATGATCATAATACGGGCAATCAATGTCCATTTGGGCAGGGTGAACCCTGTCAGGGAATATCCGACATGTAGGCTATGTTTCCTCATGGTGCAACAACAGCTCTCTACCGGGATCACCTTTGTTTGATGTTTGGATTACAACGGTAAAGAGGTTACATAATAAGGCGTCGAGCGTGACGGGAAAAGAGTTACGTTTTGTGAATTATGTCATGGAGGTTTTATAAAAATCAATACTTCCTCTGTCAAGGAATTGTTACACAAAGAAGTAATGGAGAAAAGTTAAAGCAGGTCACAAAACCTGAAAACAAAGATAATACAATGCAATATTATGCAATTAATTTTTTCTTCGAGGTGATCGTTTTGAAAATAAGGCCATGACCAAGGTCGATTGTGAGGTAATACCGTCAAAAGGACCGAGTTTTACTGTTTTGTCAAGTAGAATGATTTCTCAGTTATCTAAAGATAGTTATTGTTGGCGCTGTGAGTTCAAGTCTAGCACATGCTGGCTCCCTCTCCGGCCAAACGTGGGAAGGTCTTTAAGCAACCTGCGGATGGTCGTGTGTTTCCCCCAGGCTCTGCCCGGTTTTCACCCACCATAATGCTGTCGTATAAGTGAAATATTCTTGAGTACGGCGTAAAACACCAATCAAATGAAATGAAATGAAAATGATAGTTATTGTTGGAAATACAAGTACATTTGCCTTCCAGTAGCTGTAAAAATCTCGCACATGGTTGGACAAAAACTTTTTGATTACATTTCTATTTTGGGAAACTTTTTTTGTCGATGTTCGTATGTGGTCATTGGTCTTCTCATAACATTTGCCCTTACAAGTTTGGCTTTCTGTCCGTTTGGCACATTGCCTATCCATTTGTACGTCTTCTACCAGTGACCATCGAGACCAGCAATTCGCTGTAATGAGATAATGCTTCGTGTCCAACCTTCTCTCTGATAATGACCAAGTCGTATACTTCACCACATTCATCTGTCTTCTACATTTATGTGAAGCCTGCACACAAAGTGCAATGTATGAAATAAACTTAGTTGATCGACCGATTTTAGTTCCTTCATTTGGACGTCTTTTGTTTAGCTCTTCAAGATAAGTTTTCTGAAATTTTGAAGGGCCGCATTTAACAACATAAGACTTGCACTTGCCCTAATTTGCCACTATTTGCCACTAGCTTTTACATGGACAGTTTATCGTCTTTCACACTGACGTTCCTGCAGTGGTTTTACTGTCCACGCTGTAGCGTTTTATATTAAGTAAGACACAACCCTATTGCTGATGTGAACTGAAAGATTGATTTCATTTATTGATTGACAGTGCCTTTTACACTTATTGGCAATAATACCCAACATTCTAACCGTCTTCTAAAAACAAACGACAGTGTATTGTGGTGACGCCAAACAATGCGATAATCGTCCTCTTGTGACTAGGGAAAAGTTCTTCAAAAGTGTATTAAAGTTCTCGTACTCTTTTGAACAGTTGGGGCCAGACTTCTTCGCTCTCTGAGTTTCTGGCCCCGTCGTACAATAGTAAGTTATTGTACGACAAATTTCAGCCAAAATAACAGAATGGAAAATATCAAATTTAATAACCGACATTTTGACTTAAGTCTAATATTGCTTCGTGATCCCGGGGTCTGTTGCTTATTTTGTGATTAATGACATTCCAACTTACTCATTGTGTAACGTGATCTGCTGAAAATTATCAGGAAATAATTTAATTATTATTCAATTTGCTTTGAACTAAATCAAATCTGTTTCATGATAATTCACCAATGTGTGTTCGTTTTGGCACCCTGGTTACCAGTGTGTTTTGTAATATAATTGTTTTACTAATCACAGTTTATGTTTTTTTACAGACATCTGAGCAAGTCAACGATTAAGGTCATCAAATCTAACGCTTTCGTCCATCTTCCGGAACTGAAGGAACTGTAAGTTCAAGTGTTATTTTGTTTGTATGTGCTGCTTATATGTACTGCTCATCTCCAGTCTTAGTACTCTTGCACTAGTATCATATCTAGTTCGTCATAGGGTTTCATTTATTTATAAAATCCGCTTTTTTCACCGTGTTCAAGAATAGTAAATAATCTTGAATGTATTTTTAAGAAGTAATAGACAAAGGCATCAGCTTTGTTACAATAACAACAGCATCAACTATTCAAGAGGTCGTGACAGTACTTAGGATCTTATACATGCCATCACTAAAAGTGATCTTTGCCAGACTGTCGATTGTTGTAAGATCTGGGAGATTTAGAGGTGGAGTGCAGATCATGGTGGCTAATGAGAGACCTCACGGAATGCCACGACTACAATGCTTTTATGTAACCTACTAATTTTTCAGATACATTAAAGATGCCACGGAACTCGAAGAGTTTCAACAGGACGCCTTTGTTGGTTTAGACAAGTTGGAAATTCTGTAAGTTATGTTTTAGAAAATATTCATGCTCACATAAAACATAAATTTACAGGGCATTCTTTTTTTTTTTGAAGAATAAATTCTGGCTCCAATTTACTGATAGCTAAAATAGAGTTCCATTTTGTTCGTAAGCATAAAACTGAAATGTAGTGGATCTTTGTGTCGCCTTGCACATTGAGCGCGTTTATATTTTCATCTTTTACATTTTTTTTAAGCCGTGCAGTTTTAGAACAGACTGTAAGGACAGTGATCAGTGAAATGATTTATTGATTGACAAATCTTACAGGAATGCGTGATGTTGTTGAGAAGTTGAGAACTCCTCCATCGATTACACATTGGAAGTCAGCGAGACCCAGACACTACTTAAAGGGGGAGGGGAACTATGGTTCCTATCTTCTTTTAGCCTATGGCCAAATAATATACAAATCTATTTCCATACATCAATACCACTTTCTTTTTGGTCGGTTTGATTTTATAACGCAAGTCTTTAGCATTTTATCTTAACACTATATAACTAAGAATGTGTTGTTTATATCTCGCAATATCGCTTTTTCACTCAAGGTAGTTTGTTTTTTAACAATAGCCCGTGCAAGTCTGAGCGCCAGCGACCACCGTGATTATGTGTATAAGCCTAACGTGATCTGTTTGTAGCTGTGACCAAGTTAGATTTTGTGGTTTCAGGCTTTGATGTTTTATACTATGTCGAGAAAATAAGAACGTCTAAACAGATTAAGATACCAAATTTATGGCGTCAACATACATTTATCCGAATTAATGATCGCAGGTCTTCGTGATCAAGTGTAGAAAGAAACAAACTAAGGAAGGGATGAGGATTAAGCCTAAAACACCTATTGGAAGATGTAGCACTTCCGTATATATATATCACAGTGACTCTTTTTATGTATAAAAAAAGTCAAGGCTATGGTTTGACCCTTGGTGTGTCGTAGCACAGATTTTATCACAAAGCCACTGCCTCACAGTCGAAAATTTCAATTCATCACAGTTCATATGATAGCATGTAGGTTCACGAATTCATGAAGATATTTTCGAGAAATTTTTTGGTGAATATAGTAAACCTGATATTTCGGTTGATTACGAACCGCATGGTATGCGACAATGCCGGGTTTGCATTATTCTCTTTCCGCCTAAACATTATACCTGTAAAAATTTCTTTTTTCTCGCTGGTATCGTATTAACGTCACTGTTAAGTTTAACTCGGTCCTAAAATACTTTAGTATTCTTTCATCAACATACTGAGACGCCAGACATGACGCTGACGCCTCCGCACCTCTCCCCTCGAGTATATTGCTTACCTCTCTCCTCGAGTATAGTGCGTTGAACAATACTTGGCCTACCTCATGCTAAGTGCTAATTGCTTAACTATACCCCCTTACGCGACAGGCGCTATGACTACTCACAGGGATATAGAATCGACGCTGACTGGCCAACAGTGGAGATAGGGTTTCCTGGGTTAAACCCTACAGTCATGGAATGCCGTTTGAATAACTCTGTCATACCTAAAATTCAGCTTAGACTTGGCATATCCTAGACATGCCCATCTCTCACACCAGTCAATCAGAATCGATTTAGTAACGGTCATTGTATAATTTGTTGATTCGCACTTTTCGAATCACACGATCTCAATTAGTAACAACTCCTTTCCATGGGTGATTCATGAGGTGTTTAAGCCTGTAGAATTGGACGGTTTGTTTTGTCGCTCAGCTTCTGAAGTGCTGACTGAAGTGCCGTCTGGGGAACTAGGATATGGTATTTCCTCTGACATTTGTCACGCTTTGTAGAAGGTCCGGCACAGTTTGTTGTAAAGAGAAAGAAAGAGAGCCCGAGAGATGGTCTTTAGCCTACGGTATCTCCATCATCGGGCATGTCTCTCTGGCCAGAATACGCTGCAAGGAAGCCAATCAGTTGCCTTCCCAGACGCCTGTTCTCAGGACTGCAACCGATGCCATAGGGAATAGTTCCAAGGATTTGCGTAAAGGGGGAGGGCTATTTCATAGTAGGGGATCCAGAATAAGAAAACAAAGCCCGGGTATTCTTGTCACAGCTTTAGGCAATCCATCACAGAAGAAATCGTGATGTGACCATCGCTTTTAATTACAGTCTCAGACCCCCAACGGTAATTAAACAGCTACATGACGAACAGCATAGAGCTCAAGTTTAGAATGTGTCTAGTCTTTGAAACATGGCAGAAAAATGGATCTATATATCTAAGCTCTGACAATACAGAATGTCTGCTTCAAAAGCTGCCTTATGACGAACTGTTTATTTAACGATTTAAACAATGTTTAGCGTCTATTAGCGTCTTTCGTCATCTTGATCTATTAACACAAATAGGAGAGAATTATAGAAGAAGGGCCGCAATACTTTTCTCTCGTCAAACACCAATGGTAAGTGGGAAGTTCTGCCAGTAACCTGCGGACGGTCGTTGGTGACCTTTCATAAGACGAGATGCATAGTGCTGTACTGTGTTTTAAAACCGGTACGCTTTATTTAGATCTCTGTGCGCAGCACAATAAGCCAGAAGCCTCTCACCAATGCGATCGCTGTTCAACACAAGCCAGCAAGAAAGTCGTGCGTTTCGCCGGGCTCTGCCTGGTTTCCTCCCAGAATAAGGCTGAATGCCGTCGTATAAGTGAAATGGTCTTCTAAAACTGCAATCAAATGAATAAATAAATTCTCTGTTTCAGATCCATCTACGGCTGTGACAAACTGACAAGCATTGGTCATGGCGTCCTAAACTCGTTCCAGTCACTCCACACACTGTAAGTGTATGGGACGTTTAGATACATTTCATCCACTAAACTGCCAACTAACACTAAGCAATTACCAATATCGACAGCTGTAGCTCAACACAAGCTTAGAGCTGTCATGCAAATATGCTGACGTATACTATGCGTTAACAGACAAATCTTGTTCATGCTCTGTACAGAATTTGCGCACTGCCTTTGATTTTTGGACACAAATTTCAGAGTAAGTCGTTTTCATTTTACCTTGATTTTGTTTTGTTTCGTTGTCGCCCAAATATTTACTGCTTTAAAAATTGTGCTGTTGTTTTGTTTAGCGTGTTCATTTATTATATACATCGGACGACATTACCCGCCTCATAAACCACAAAAATAAGACTTTCCGCCAAATATCTGCTGAAAAAAACAGTGTTCTCAAATATGTTCAGTTTTACGCCTTTATTCTAGGGATATATTGAATGGAAAATTTATAGCAAAAATCCTGAATCGAATCAGGGCACGTCAGCATATATGTAATACGAAGCAAACAATAATGAACTTGGGGATATGTTGAGCCCAAAGCGTAGAACTGCGCTCACAAACCAAGGAAAGTGGTCCCAGATGCAATAATGGTTTTAAAATTTCAACCATGCCACTGTCATACTGAGTCTTGGTTATATATAAATCCGTGTGTGGTATCTGACCGGAGAACAAAAAATGATGTACAGAAATGCACCTGAAATGAGAGGCCTGAAACATTTCTTAGGCAAGAAAAAACGTCTTATGCATGCCATCCACTGGTTCCGACTGTGGCAGCATTGTGTCAACACACCGAGGAGCTCTGCGTGTCTGGGCGGTATAGCTGTAGCCGAAGTGTCTGACCGCCAAGTATTCCGACCCGTCAGAGCGACCAATTCCTGAGCTAAACGTTTGGGTGCTTAGCGACTTTTGATGACCATCCCATCTAAATTTATTTGGACTCAAATGCTAGCGGTTTAGCCAGTCTTGCGATTTTCTACCCTTGTCTGCTCGTGGCGATACACGGGGACACGCGAGTAGCAATCCACTCTATCATACAGTTATAGCCGTAGGGATGACCGGAAATTGATACAGCAAACCGGAGATTTGTCAGGACAAGGAGAGATACTAGCCGATCGAGATTAGACAGATTCTTATACCCAGTGCTCCATGAAGACAAATTTTCTGTCGCGTATGCTTCGTCACTTTTTCTAACTGTTAAAACATGAGTGGCTAATTTTCTCCCAAGGAACATCCACCATTTTACGATCACCCTGTAGGCACATTTAAGGACACATGATATATAGTAAATATGCTTTTGTAAAGGTCAGTTTGAATATTGAAGCCAACAATTGTCTTGGAGGCCGCTTCCATCTAAAAGCCATTTTGCGCTAAACTCCAAAACTGTAACGATCTTTACAAAAGAAAAAACTGGTGCTCAATCTTGATCGAAATTGAACTACCACAGCAAAGAATCAGGCAATTTTTATATCGATTTTATGCTTATATTTAAGAGTTTAATCTGGACAGTTTAATGCAGAAGCCGAAAATCGCTGTGCGAAATGAGTCCTCAGACGTTTAAACATAACTTATATAGTTAGCTACCCAGAAACCTCTCACCAATGCAGTCGCTGTGAGTTCAAGTTCAGCTCATGCTGGCTTCCCCTCTGGCCGTAAGTGGGAAGGTCTATCCGCAACGTGCGGGTGGTCGTGGGCTCTGCCCGGTTTACTATCAACCATAATGCTGGCCGTCGTCGTATAAGTGAAATATTCTTGAGTACGGCGTAAAACACTAATCAAATAAATAAATAATTGTATAGTTAGCTAAAAACGCAAGCAGTCGCAGTAAAAATTGGCCTCCATGAAATACCCTTAAGGAAACTAAATGGTTGAATGGTATTAATTTTGTTTGTCAGTTCAAGATCAGGAATGAGAACATATATTTCATGGTTTCTTATCAAGGGATCCACGGACTTCTTACCGTATCTACCTTTTTATCACAGGTACATCCGCCGAAGTGGACTTACGGAAGTTCCTGATTTCTCTTTATTCAATACAAGTTACCAGAACCTTGGAGTCATGCAAGAAATGTATGTATGAACTCAGATCCAAGATTTCACTGTCTTTTTATTCACTGATTTCCTTTTTCAAATGCATTTTATCACTGTTGCACTAATTAGCAGTGGGGCGGAGAGTAAGCGGCATCTAGGGTTTAAAAAGAATTAAGCGGACTGCTATTTGGCCTCAGATCCTTGTTAATTTGCATAAGCGACAAAATTACCGTTTAGCTCTGTAACTTAGCCCCAGACATCGCGCTGGTGAATACCATGTCCGACATCAGGGAAAGCAGGCGTAAAAATCTTGCCATATGTTGAAGGTCAAAATCGAGATCTTCCTATTACTACAGCAAGGAGAGGTATACTTTTACCGAGCAAGGGACGTCACTCGGGGTTTCATCACTGGCTAACAACTTCAACACTCTCGCCAAGAATTTCAAACTTTCATCAATAAAACTCATACCGGCCCAAAGTTTAGATTATTTGCATTATCTTCATACCAAGCATGCACGTGCACGGTAAAAGTTGCTGGCTGACAGTGAAAAAAACACTTTTCATCCTAAAAAACCGTGAAAATGTTCTGATTCCATTTGAGCATAAATCGCTGATTTAGTCTTAATCAAGTTTATTCCAAGGTTTACTATATCACCCTATAATGAACATGAACGTGACATGTTGTTCTCCTTGGCAGTGACCTCAGTGTCAATCACATCACCTCTGTGAAGAAGGATGCTTTCCAAGGAGTCAAGACCTTCAAACTGTGAGTTATTACAAGACGAAATGATATCACCGTTTAAATGGGGATGAGTCCTTGAGCTTAAATAGAGGGGTAACATGGTTACCTTCCGTGAATATGCTTACTGGCTTTAAATATTGTTATTATTATATAGAATTATTTCTTTAAATACCTTTCCATAACATCCAAAAGATGTATATTTTTCTGTTTCAGAATTTTAGAGAATAACATCATTAGACAAGTGGAGAACATGGCATTTCGAGGAGCACTTGTTAATAAGCTGTAAGTTAGATCTAAGTAGTTTAGTACTGGATATTGGTGTTCTAGTTAAGTTTGAATTTGTGCTTTATATGCATGTTCTTTGACTGAAATCGAGAGAACCTAGGTGTCAAAAGAGACATTCGTATACCACCCAGAATGCAAAGCTTTATTTTGGGAAAAGATTAATCATAGCACTATGCTGACGTATTTTGCAGGCAAATAGTGTCGTAGCTACTCTGTTAAATGATATTTGTACACCTGCATGGTTTAAGTATAATCCTTACAAAACACTATTGTTTAAGGTATCACTTTGAGCAGCTCTTATCATTTTTTGTAAAATTATTTCGTAAGCTTTAGTAGGGCACATGTATACCTTTAATTTTTGCTGCTTAAGCACGTAATTATCTTCAGTTGATGTATACAAAACCCACATTCTTAAGTTCAGCTTACACATGACTTTATGACCAAATGGGGGCCTCCGTGGCCGAGGAGGTTAGCACGTCAGCGTGGGATTCCACCTCCCCCCACCCCCCCACCCCCCCTCTGCCCGATTTCCAACCACCATAATGCTGGCCGCCGTCGTATAAATGAAATAATTTTGAGTACGGCGTAAGACACCTCTGAAATGAATAAATATATTGTGACCAAATGAACTCTTCAGTCAAGACTGATCGTTTTGGTTCAACTTGTCTGGAGCTTTCGCCAGTTATTCGCAGTTTGGCGTTGTCAGAAAACTGTCAGTAGTACTCGCCAGTCGCAGTCCATCACGACAATGCGCAACAGGTCAAGCATCCCTGCTCGACAGCGGCAAAAAGTGTTTTTTTCCCTCCATTGCATTCCAACGAAGTGGCGTTCAGGCAAGGTTAACTATTCATTCATTCATCGCCATGCTACAAGTGTTCAGCCTCCATATGTTCCGAATCGGTGCCTTTGTGGGTGTTTTGGTCCGAAAATCACCGACTCTGGCCAAAACCAGCTGCATCGCGTCCCTAAGCTTTTATCGGATATGTTACAAGTCTTGTTTTATATGCATATCTTTTTTGAGGAGAGGGGAATCGGTGTGTTATGAAATATATGTTGTTAGTATGGAGTTGGAACGTTCATTTTTGGTTTACGTTTGGGTTACTGGATGCCGAATAAACTTTTGGAATAACTTTCCCTTTCTGTCTTTACAGATATCTTACCAGAAACGTGGCTTTGACAGATCTAGGTGAAGAGGCCTTTGTAGGCGTCAAGGAACTCAATACTTTGTAAGTATAGTTTCAAAGTTTTCCCCTCCTTTTGAACTGCGACTGTTATTTATTTTTCAACATGCTCCAGTCCCAAATAAGGGATTTACAACTGAAGCACTTTTTGTCCCTCCCACAAGAATTGTTTTCCGAAATTCATGACATTTTTCCCCGAAGAGACAAATTTCCTAAGTTGAAACATTATTTATTTTATCCTGCATGGGACAAATTCTACATCATTTTAATTTTGAAAACAGTATTGTGTGAACATAATTAGCTGTTTACCAGTATCCCACACATTTGTCTTTCTTCTGATTTTGCTACTGTACAATAATTTCACATTTCCTGATCTACAAGAGGAAAAATTACAATTCAGAACTCTTAAGAAATGTCCACGCACACATATCCTGTTTAGTTTTCCAGTTCTTTATGACAACCACATTCATGCGTCTTTTATATGTTTGAGACACTCCCTAGCATGGTTTTGGTTAGAAAAACTAATCAAAACTTTCGCGTCATATTGTTTATCGTGACGTCAAGGTTTGTCACGTATGTTGCCCATGCGGAGAATGGTATTTAAAGGAATGCTCAACAACATCGGCTGTTGCTAACAAAACTGTCAGTTCAAGTCTAGCTGGTGTTGTCTTCCTGTTCAGTCCTACGTGGAAAAGTCTGCCGGAAACATGCCGATGGTCGTGAATTTCCTCCCACCCAGAAGTGAAATATTCTTGAGCACGACGTAAACACCAAATAAATAAATAAACATATGTATGAATATCATAATATACTTAGACTTATGATTCTTAATGATACTGTGCATCACACAGTTGTCTAATTTTTCTCAATATCTGTCTATCCAGGGGCCTGTCAGCCACTAGCATCAGGACACTGCCGACTGTTGGTCTGGATGACTTGGAGGAACTCCTCTTGGAGAACACCCCGTCCCTGAGGCACTTCCCGTCGGTGGTCAAGTACCAGAAGTTAACAGTGGCCAAGCTTACCTACCCCCACCATTGCTGTGCATTCAAGAACCCAGAGATCCAGAACCCGGACGAATGGGAGAAGCACGAGAGACTTCAAGAGTCGGTAAGGGCAAAGTGCGCTACTACAATGTCCCCATCCACCGACCAGCACACGACCATCGGAGAGGAGCAGTTGACCGCTTCCGGCGGGGGACGTCGGAAAGGGGTCCACAGAAAGAAACGTGTGTCAGACGAGGGAAATGCTTGGGGGTTCGACGACAAAGGAGACCCCATTGATTTTGGAGACTTTCTTTCGCCAGATATTAATGCTAATGGCACCGGTTTAGACTTCGGTCTGTTCCCTCCCGATCTCACCCCTAAACCGTCTCTAGACGGACATTATCCGGACACCGGAGGCGAACGTGGTGGTTTTGGTCACATTGTACCGATCAACCCGGATGACAGCCATAAACCAGTGGAGGAAGAACCGATTGCGAATCGCCCAGATGGACTGTACCATGAAGGTACGACGATTCCGCCTAACGACAGCCACACGCTGGTGAACTGTGGCAAGGTGTTCCGAGACGTGCGCAAGGTGGAGTGTACTCCGGAACCGGACGCCTTCAACCCTTGCGAGGACGTCATGGGGTACGAGTGGCTGCGCGTCATAGTCTGGTTCGTTCTTCTGGCAGCTCTGCTAGGCAATACCGTCGTCATGTTAGTGCTATTGAGTAACAACAGTAAACTCAGCGTGGCTAAATTTCTTATGTGCAATTTGGCTTTTGCAGACTTTCTCATGGGAGCCTACCTTCTTATATTGGCTTCCATTGACATTCATACTCTTGGGGAATACTTTAATCATGCTATAGCTTGGCAGAATGAAGGTGGGTGTCAAACCGCCGGTTTTTTAACCGTCTTCTCAAGCGAGCTGTCGGTTTACACTCTCTCCGTGATTACTCTGGAAAGATGGTATGCCATCAGTCACGCGATCCATCTTACCAAGCGACTGAAAATGCGCCAAGCCTGCGCCATCATGGCCGTCGGCTGGCTGTACGCAATTTCCATGGCAACGCTTCCGCTTGCAGGCGTCAGTGGCTATGGAACTGTGAGCATTTGTTTGCCTATGGAAATTTCCAACAATACGGATATCGCTTACGTCCTTACAATCCTCATTCTTAACGGGCTAGCGTTTATTGTGATCTGCGCGTCTTATGTTAATATGTACTGGAGGGTGAGGGGCAGTGACTCTACCGCGCGTAGTAGTGACGCCACTATAGCCAAGCGAATGGCTTTGCTAGTCTTCACCAACTTTGCCTGCTGGGCACCCATTGCATTTTTTGGCCTGACGGCATCAGCAGGACTGCCTCTTATTGACATTACCAATTCCAAAGTTCTGCTTGTGTTTTTCTATCCACTTAATTCGTGTGCCAATCCATTCCTGTACGCAATTTTGACCAAGCAATTCAGGAGAGATTTATTTATAATACTCGCTAAATACGGCATTTGTACCAAGCAGGCCAACAAATATAAAGGTGCAGTATCATCCAGATCTATCATCCACTCAAGAAATAACAGTATAGCGCTGCACAATATGCAGCAGAATTCCATGGATGTGTCCGTAACGACACAGTGGTCCGAATGTCATCGAGGGTCGAGAGTCTCTCTGGGCAGCAGCACCCCCAAAACAACACCCCAGAGTGGCCCTCATACACCAACGCAGGATTCACCCAAGTCCTCTCCACAGCCGTCTGATAAAAACTTACTATCAGTTTTAGTACCGCATGGTAGTGAGCGAAACAAAGAGGGCAGAAAATTAAGCACAGTTCTGGAGGCCTCGCATGTATCAGACGACGTTGACCTCGACATGAAATACGTGCAGGGTTCTAAGTCAGAGAAATTTGCGGATTCGTCGTTCGCTGACGGTAAACACCCTTCTCGAGTCCGAAGCGTTAGTGAATACGGATTTTCGTGTTCTCTGCCCAAGAAAGGAAGGGGGACAAATCTGAACGATGCAAATCGAAAAACAAGCCAAGACGTCAGTATAAGCAGCACGACTGATATGTCAGTGATCAGTGACTCCTCATTTGGCGAGGCCCTTGGAAATCACAAAGACCCTCGTGAGGAGAGTTGGGGACGCGGAAAAGATCTGGCGGGTGGCATTCTGAGCAATAACGGTAACAAATCACAGTGCCCACCTTATACTCTGGACCTCAACTATCAAAACACCAAGGAAACCTTTCGAGGGGAAACGATGAACACTCCGCTGTTGTGGAATGGTACTCGGAGTGATGACAGCGATGACGGAGATGACGAGGACAGCGAAGCCGATGCTGGCGTCAAACAACTGGTGAAGACCAAGCAATCGAGTGCTTTGCGCACCCCAATCCATCCTATAGAAACGTATGCACCATTAAAAGTATGACGATGATTACTAGGTTAATAACAGAATTATGTGCACATGGGTTGTGATTTTCTGCTCTGGCCTAATAACTACATCTCGGGTGCTGGGTCACGGTAGAAGTTATTGAGGTTTTACCACAGGCTTTGCGACACTCTTCTGGCTTATTTGACATGTGCCAGAGGCTCCTATGTTCATATATCTTTAGCCCGACTCCCATTAGCCAAGGGCTGTAAGAAAAAAGGCACTTAATCCTCGCCAACCAATGGAAAATTAAGTCACATCTTCTCTGTCAAAGGACACTTGCCGTTACTTGAGACACGTAAATCATCAGTTAATTGAGAGGCTCTCACTTCTAGCCGACTGATTCCTCACAAGCTGTCTTCTGCAAATAATCAATTGCAAACGTAAGAGACTTGGCCTGATGAAAGATCAAATGTTTTCGGTGTTAGGAATCCGGGGATATTGCATTGATTGCCTTGTCAGTAAATGGCCTGCTCCAGTAAGTATTTACGTTTGTAGAACAAAATTATCTCCAGCAGTTATACAGTGGTGAATGTGTTGGACGTCAATTTATATAATTACCCCAATGTCATATATATAAATATTTATTTATTTATTTATTTATTTATTTGATTGGTGTTCTCAGTCAAGAATATTTCCTTTATGCGGAGGCCAGCATTATGATGGGAGGAAAAAGGGACAGAACCCAGAGGAAACACACGGTCATCCGCAGGTTGCTCGAAGATATATATATATGTATGTGTGTGTGTGTGTGTGTGTGTGTGTGTGTGTGTGTGTGTGTGTGTGTGTGTGTGTGTGTGTGTGTGTGTGTGTGTGTGTGTGTGCGCGCGATGTGGTTTCATGTGATTTCATGACTTGTCATTCAAAGATGCAAAGGCCCCTTCAAAAACACAACGACATGAACCTTCACTCGAACTACGTCCAAGATTTCTCAGGAACATCTTAAAGATATCCATGGTAATAATTTAGCTATGTCCTACAGCTACGTGTAGATCAGAAATTCCTGCTATAGATCAGAAATATTACAGCTAAAGTATACCTGCATTTGTTTGTGTACTTTATGTACCGCAGTTTTGACTGAAGACATACTGCTGATAAATGGATTCGTTCCAGCTGGATTTTTAAAGAGGAAATATCTCACACACTTTACTTGATTTGTCCTGAACTGAATATTCCTTGTAACTGTTGCGTGCTAGAACTGCGAGTAATGGATTCCTCTTTACAAGGCTCTCTTTCTTTATGTCTGAAGAAAATACGATCTAAGGAGCAAAAAAAAATTGTCATAAAAGCCGAAAAAATGGATCTGCTCGGAGTATTGTTCGTGCATTAAGCAAAGACATGGGGTGTTTTCAGGCGTGTATTATTCGCACATCACAATATCGCGTTTGATGAGTGTTCTTCTTTTCTCTATGATACCTGTTCAAAAGTAAATTAGAGGACAAACGAATAATGCCACTGAGCTTTCATCGAAGAAAAATAATTATTCTTAAACATAAACTAATAAACAAATTCAATGGGATCTTATCGAACGCATACATTATCCCTGTGCTCCCCCTGCCTTTGACTTTCATCTGCATATGAACACAACATGTTTAAAGCTCCTTCCAAAGACACCTTTCTCTGTACAAAAACTACAAGTATACATTCTCCCACGCAATGACAATTTATGTCCAAGTCGGACTGATTTATTTATTTATTTATTTGATTGGTGTTTTACGTCGTACTCAAGAATATTTCACTTATACGACGGTGGACAGCAATATGGTGTGAGGAAACCGGCCAGGGCCCACGGGAAACCCAAGGCCATCCGCAGGTTGCCAGAAGACCTTCCCATATATGTCCGGAGAGGACGCCGGCATGGGCTGGACTTGAACTCACCGCATTTGTGAGAGGCTCTTGGATCATAGGCCACCTCGTCTACAGAGGCCCCTTCCAAGCCAGACTAACCGCTTTTCTCCAATAACGCATGCGTACTACGTTAAATGTTCGCTGACAAATCGCTATTGAAAAAGCGGCAATAAGCAATAGATTACACAGCTTGGACCCGAATTACTTTAACCAGGGAAAGGTTCTCCTTAACGCCCGCAAAGCGATTGTGGATACTTTTAGAAACCAGCAGCATCACGTGTCAGCCTCTTTAGGGAAATGATCGGTATGGCGGAGATATTTTACCATTTTGAACAGGAAGGTGACCTTGGCGTCTTCAAAACGGACCCTTTCACTCCGGTGTTTGTATCTCCACCAATGGTAATTTAGGGAACAAACACTACAATACTTCAGAGAATGGAAAATATAGAGCATCTATATTCACTGCTGTTCTGCTCCACTCGTTCATGGTTGATTAATGCTTATTCACACCACAAGACGCCTGCAAGTTCTAAAGAGTCTTGATACACCCTGTAGAGTTTCCTATGAATGACGACTACTAATGAAACCCATCTGTGCATTTCTATGTGTGTATCACAATCGATCGATGGCCAACTATTATTCTTACATAATGACAATGGTGAAGAGCAAAGTGCGAAGAGAGTACAAGAAAACGTGTTGACTAGAATCTAAACAGTGTAGCAAAAGTAAGTTCCCCCCAAAACGCTGTTTGATATCTCCCTTGATATGTACCAGATCGCAATGAAACTTTGCTCACACCATTCCAATAATCCGGCAGACGTGGTACATCAAGGATTAACGTGCAGGTGTAGTTGTGCGCTAATGCTCGCGAATATCGTACATATGCCTGGACAGAGGCCTTAAGAGAACCGATGAACATCTCCAATATGCTGGAATTCACCATTGAATTCATTCGCTCTCTGCTTATGGCATTCTTTAAGCCTGTGTTGAATTTACTGTATAAATATCACCTGTTGTACATGTAAAAATTGCTCTTTTTTCACACGTCACTTAAATGAGAGATTAAGTCTTATCTTCCCTGCTCTGTAAGTCATTGTACATAAACCAGTTTATAGACAAAACACTGATGTTAGCTTCGTTTTTAATCAGCATGATTTTTATCGGTGTAAATAATTTAATGTTTCGTCTGTGGTGTACCTTTCGTCACTTTTGTTATGTTAGTTGCATCATTGGTAACATCGGCGAAAAAATGTCCAGAGTTCCGGGTTGATATACACCCGAGACGGCATAAAAACCACCCACTTCTGCTCGGGGTGTGATTATAGATGACCCGTGTTGTCTAAGTGATCCAAGATCCGTACGATCTGTACGATCCAATTAGAGACTTCTGACACGTTCACGTTGAATACAAACTATGCCCGTCACATTCTTAATACGTGGCAGATATATTATGCATTTCCATTTTAAAATATTGCATTCCATGAAACAATAACAGGGCCATATACTTCGTATAAAAGTTCGTATCAGTCTGACTGTCTTGTATTCCTTTTGTTTAAGAGAAATCAGTCTTAAATGGTTAAAAAACGATTCTTTTGTGTGCATGTAAAGAAGGCATCTGCTATACTGGGTTTGTGGTCAGATGCTTCACAATGAAACCGCGTCGTCATATGAAAATTTGGTCCTGGATATTGTGTATGTTAAAACGTGTAAACTCGTAAATTATTGTTTCGCCTTGTACATAACGCAGTTCTAACTGATGCCATCGAAAATAAAGATTCTATACAGAAATTTTGCTTCGTATTGTTTCTTTTTTTAACTTGATTAATATTGATTATTGTAGTTTGATGCGTTAATGTTTTAGAATGGCATTACGTTTGCTAAAGAAGCGGACACGAGGCTATTGTCGTCGTTTGTTGTGCCTTAACAACAACGAGCGGTGAACGACGCTCGTGTGGCCATTCTGAGCAGTTTGTTGAAAACCGCTGGTTCCCCACCGATGTGGTGTACATATCTGTCAGTCACATGTTGAAAAATTCGTCAGTGACTTCTCAAAGGTCAGTGGTTAATGCCCTGTATTCCGCTTTGACCATTGTATGTATAAAAACTTCTCGAGTATGACATTAAATAACAATCAAATAAATAAATGTAAATAAATAAATGCAGAAAGACACATGATAAATGATGTCTAAAGAGGTTGAATTATTCACGGGCTGATCTGCTCATTTTATGTATTAATAAAACTGAAATAATACATAACAAGTAGCCAGTTAATTTTTGAACAACATTCACTATGACGAAGACTGATTAGTGCTTAGGAAGGGATCAAAGACAGGAATGCTTCAAACTGTTTTCTTCCAGTTCGCCGTCTTCATGAAGTATTGGTATACGTGCCATTGTGACGTTGAAGGGGAGATAACTATTATATTCCTTCGCTCAGTAAGAGTAGTTACGACAAAGTTGCCTGTACATGGTGTACACTGTAACCCAGGCCACGTGGGTAATGTAAGAACGAACTGTAAATTCATGGCCAACAGTCAATAAATGCCCAGGGCTAAAAAAAAATGTGATAAAAAAGTTTAACATCAGAGAGCGTGGACGTCAGCTTGCTATTTTATTATGTTCGTACTTCAGTACATATAACAAAACCACACAACTCAACAGTTAAATTTAATAAGTTACTAAATGTATCGCCTCTTGCAATTTGACCAACACATGTGTTTGGATCGAATTTAATTAAAAGTTTGCAAACTTCTCCTGCCAGTTGATCGATGAGAGTCAAATGACGCATCAGTTTTAACAGCTACTGTGGTTTCTAAGGGTAAGGGTAGTACATTGGCCAATCGGCATACTATATTAAAGGATTACCAGACAACTTCAACTAAAATCATTGTATTTTAAACTAAATTCTGCCTAATCAATGGTACTAGGGAACGTCTTAGCTGCTACTATTGAAGCATTTATAGAATATAAACCTATAGCAGAGGTAAATTCACAATAGGCCGGATTCACCTTACACGTGTGACCATTTGCCAACTATCACACTGTATTCGCCGCTCTGGTTTTACTCTCTATGCTGTACGTCTTTACCGGTTACGTGTGACCATTTGCCAACTATCACACGGTGTTTGCCGCTCTGGTTTTACTCTCTATGCTGTAGTATTTTATACGTGAATGTTATACGTCGTGTCAAAATTATTTATTTTATTTATTTATTTAATTGGTGTTTTACACTGTACTCAAGAAGATTTCACTTTTGCGACGGCCTCTAGCATTATGGTGAGAGGATACCTACGTCATGTCAAAGGCTGCTACACATAGAGTGACCATCTACATATGGAGCCACTCGCTTATTTCGAGAGATTCAAGTCTGAATTGTTTAATACTTTTACTACCCAAATGTTATCCTTTTCACGCCATATTCTTGATATTAATAAATAATATCAATTTCAAAAAATGTAATTTCAAGGTCTCTACGTGTGACATTTTAAAAGTATGTATTTGGCTCCTCGTCAAGTTAATAATGTAAGGGTGCCACTATCGGAGAGTAAAGGTGAGAAATAACTCGCTTGTTTAACACTCAGATAAGCGACATGCTTTACAGAAGATGAAAGAAAGAAACACGAATACGGTCGAATAAGTTTAATACGTATATTCCAACAAAATATACAAATGAGAATAATATATAAAACAATACAAATAATTACAAAAATATATGGTCTTTTTACTGATTATAGCGTCTTAATCCGGCGAGTACTAAATAAATCTCGTCCAGAGGCGAGTCAGCCAATATAGAATCCACAGTCAAGAGGAATTCTCCAATCGAAGGATGACAGTCTGTTAAGTGACTACCTGGGTTGACAGAAGCGTCCGTGATTCCGAGCTTGCGATTTACGCTTCACCCCGCGGAAATATACACAAAGTCACTTTCAGGTTAAACTAGGATGAAGTGTACGTAATGGCACAAAGAGACAGTGGGCGATACAAGCTCGAAGATAACGTCTAAAAAATAGCAAGTGACGAAACACAAGCTCACAAAGTGCTGCGTAAAGAAAATGGAGTACAAATGACGAATGTCGAATGGCGTGAAAGCCGATATCTCCAAGCCCGGTAAAATCCTTCACAGTGGATGACAGTAAATGTGACTGCTCTCAAGTGGACTTTAGTTAATGACTCCTCACAAGTGGACTTGAATGAATGACAGCGAGCTTCACAACTCCGTCGCTCATATTTATAGACTAGCGCAAAAGAAAATTCATGTTTACAGCACCGATACTTATTTCCAGAATGTATACAGGAAACTCACAAATAACTCAGGCTATAATGTACACAAGGGGGAAATGTAGGTCAGATATTGACCTGGTAAGATAAAAATTTTGAAAAAATATATATAATACAATATATACAGACGATGCTCGTAACAATAAAGAAAAACCATTCTTGTATTAAATATACGTTCTTGAAAATCTGCTGATGTCTGGATGTTAAAATGTTAATCTGATGTTATGTATGACTACTTAACGTCTTCATGTACTATTTGTCTGCGGACCTTTGTGAAAGCATAACAGGCCCTGTTATATATGTACAGCGCGGACCTGGCCGAAAGCACCTTGTTCAATGCTCTGTTTATTTAACTGGCTGTTCATTGGCTGTTAAGCTCTGTGTTTAAAAATAGTTGAATCCACCTGGCACGTATATAAGCCGTGTTTTCTGTGCAGAGGGGAGGTATTTTTTGCTGCATCCACTGGGAGCCAGGAGAGTGTGAGACGCTCTCGTATCGAGTCCATTATTTTGATATGAGCTGGTGATGCCAGTTTCATTTGGGAGGACAGTTTTTTATGCCGGCACCGTTTATGTACCACAGTAGTACTGATGTCTGGTTTATGTGAATTTCTGCGGAAGTCACGTTTATTGGTGTTCGGATCTTGATTATGATTATACAGTGTGGACTGTGTAATTTGTTTAACACGCTGACCTCACCTGACCGACAAGGTCGTCAAGGACTCTAAACTGAAGTTTTCAGTTTTGCAAAGGACGTTCGTTCTGCCACAAGGTGACATTACTCCACGTCTCTGAACGGCTCGTTTGTGAGTTTCTGCGGGAAACTGTTCTAAAGTGGATTATACCTCCATGCCTGTATTTACCCTGTGTTGTGCTCTGCGGGTGTGACGTCATTCAAAGGCTTGACTGTTCCAGTTCTGTGTAACCTGTGTACTGTGTTCGTGTTCGCTAACCTGGCGAAGTACCTGTCTAGGACAATTTGTGAATTGTGTGTTTATCCCATGGTCTTTACGTTGGATTTCCTGGAATACATTCCTTGTGATGCAAAGGTGAACTGGAAACTTGTAAAGACCGGTAATACTGATGTGTATGTTGTTGTTGTTGTTGAACTGTCTGTAAAACTGTACGTCTCATTTTATATATAAAGCATTGTTTACATTGTAATATTGAGTCACTGAGTCTGTTTTCTGTTGCTGTTTTCAATACCGTAACACTGAGCAGAGCTATCCAGTATATGAACCAATAATGTCAAAATTTTTTTTCAGGTAAGCAGCACAATATGAACGGATTAAATATCGTTCGTAAGGAAAGTTAACTTTCTGTGTTACCTCCATTAAAGTTAACTTTCTGTGTTATTCCCATTAATGTTAACTTCCTGTGTTATCCTCATTAATGTTAACTTTCTATGTTATTCCCATTAAAGTTAACTTTCTATGTTATCTCCATTAAAGTTAGCTTTCTATGTTATCCCCATTAAAGTTAGCTTTCTATCTTATCCCCATTAAAGGTAACTTTCTTATGATATCCCCATGAACGGTAACTTTAGCTATTATCCCCACAACCGAGCGTAGTACATGCTTTCAAGGAGTCACATCGATTTTTTTCTTGTCCAGTGATTCAGCCTGTAGTTTGTGAGTGGATTATCAGTCTGACGTACATAATCGAGGTATATATTGTATGCATGGCGGCACAATGTGTGTTAAGCAAGATTTATATGTTAGACGCATCATTAGGCTTCATCAATATTAATGTGGTAATGTTTGTCTCTCTGAATGTATGGAAGAACTAGGTGGCACACAGCACAGTGATGCACGCTGACAACTCAATGCATACACCTACATAGACTCCTACCATATACTACTCACATATTTTGAGAGTGAGTGAGTGAGTGCTTGGGGTTTAACGTCGTACTCAACAATTTTTCAGTCATATGACGACGAAGGAATCATTAGGGTGCATGCACGTGTAATGTGCCTCCTTGTTGCAGGACGGATTTCCACCGCTCTTTTATTTAGTGCTGCATCACTGAGACGACTTACCGAAGGCAAGTAAGCCGTCCCGCCCGAGCCATTATACTGATACGGGTCAACCAGTCGTTGCACTATCCCCTTCATGCTGAACGCCAAGCGAGGAAGTTACAACTTCCTCTTTTAAAGTCTTAGGTGTGACTCGACCAAGGATTGATCCTGGATCTACCGGTCCCGGAGCGGACGCTCTACCAACTGTGCTATCCGGGCCGGTCACATATTTTGAGATAAAATAGGTAAGTGATGTTACTGTGTTCCTGGCCATTCTGCTTCTGGCCATTCAGTATGCCATGCATGAGTATGCAGGAAGGCATATAAAATCCTTAACATCGTGTGGTTATGTAAATCAGTTACAATCCAACAGTAAGCATACAGAAAAACAGGATTAAAATTCATTATTAAGACTTTTATTTATACAGGTAACATTTAGTTCATTGGCGTTTTTAATGTCCTCAATTAAGAATTTTTCAATCATTTAAATGACGGCGATGAGGTTCATGGGGTGGAGAGTGTCGGAGTGTCAAGGATAAACTATCGACCTTCCTCTGGTAGTAAACAAGCCTTTCGACTTACAGGCGTCGTCAATTCAGACACATCTGTTTTTGAGCACTCTTCCACCTTGCACAGATATATTTATTTATGTATTTATCTGATTGATAGTCTTAACGCCGTACTTAAGAATTGTCTACTTATTTGATGGCATGGAGGTTTATGGGTGGAAGATCGGCGGATTCCTCCAGGCATGACAAACTTCTTCACTTGAAGACGCGGCCGAAACCGTGACAGTTGGATTTGAGCATGACTCTTAAAATAAATGTATATATTTAATTGGTGTTTACGCCGTACTCAAATATACTTCACTTATACCATGACGTCAAGAATTATGGTGGAAGAAAACCGGGCGGAGCTCGAGGGAATCGCACGACCATCCGCAGGTTGCTGTCAGATCTTCCCATGAAGGACCGGGGAGGCAGTCAGTATGAGATGAACTTGACTCACAGCGTTTGCACTGGTGATAGGCTCCTGGGTCATTGGGCCGGCACGCTAACTACTCGTCCACGGAGACCCTCAAATTATCTAGCTTTGGGAATTACCATAACTGTCGATCGACATTATCAACAGACAAGAGTTAGCAGAACCATAGTTTCGTTAACAGAACGTAAAATTTTATTCCAAGAAAGATTTCGAGATTATTAAACAGAATGGTAACAAGACGGTATGTAGAAAATTATTTAGTCATGAGTGTGAACTATGACTTCAGCTATATTACTTGGGCATCAACGCAAAATATGATATCGGTAGTTTCTTCACGAGAGTTGAACTGTTATAACATGCCATTTGAACATCAATGTGAACAACATGATATCGGTAGTTTCTTCACGACAACTGAAATGTGATAACATGCCACTTGAACATCAATGTGAACTGTATGATATCGGTTGTTTCTTCGCCACATCTGAACTGTTATATCATGCCATTTGAACATCAATGTGAACTATATGATATATGAACTGTCATATAACTGTTATATGAACTGTTATAGCATGCCATTTGAACATCAATGTGAACTATATGATCTATGAACTGCCATATAACTGTTATATGAACTGTTATAACATGCCATTTGAACATCAGTGGGAACTATATGATATTGGTAACTTCTTTTCGATATTCGACTGAACTGTGATATCAACCATGTCGTTTGGACATCAAAGTGAACCATAATATTCATAGTTTAAGACATCAGATTGGAAAGTGAATGTCACAGTGAACTTTGCTATCGGCAGTCACTTCAATATCATAATATTGGTAATTTCCTCTTGACATAAGCGTAAAGTCGACATAAGTCGGATTTGTCGTAATTCTTGACATGGTGGGGCCTCCATGTCCTAGCGGTCAGTGTGCTAGAGCAGCGCAATGACCCGGGAGCCTGTCACCACTGCGACTTCAAGTCCTGCTCGCGCTGGCTTTCCCTCAGGTCATATGTAGAAAGGTCTGCAGCAACCTGCGGATGGTCGTGTGTTTCCACGGAATCTGCCCGGTTTCTTCCCACCATAATGCTGAATACCCCTGTATAAGTGAAATATTCTGGAGTACAGCATACAACTGCAATAAATAAATAAATAAGCTCCCGGTAGCGAAAAGATTTCAGACCCATCCAAAGTGTATGCCGTTGATAGCCTTTTTATGCTTAAGGCACTTGTCTTGGGGCTCCAGAAGATGTATGATGTAAAGTGACGAATATCTCTGCGTTAAGTCAGAATGCGAAAGATTTGTCCGTTGTTATCCACAGCTGAATCAGTCCCAAACTGTGTATCACCAAACAAACTGCACACATCAACCAACCTAGAAAATGCTGTGCAGTACCGGATGTCAACACACCTGCGCGCGCAAGACAAGAATGAGCTGGAGATATCCGAGTCCAGCAGAACCAAGGACAGATTAGAGGGGTCGGAAAGCGTTGGACTTGACAAAGGACATCTTGGTATTGTTCCGGGCGTGGAGCAGAAGGGAGTCCCGGAGAAATTGCCACACCATACCCGGACTCTAAAAGCTCCATTGTTACTAGCTTGACTTTTGCTGACACCGTCTATAAGTATCAGGTTGCTTCCGGAGTTGACAGGATCCGCCACCCATAGACGAACAGCCCCATCTGAATGCGCAAATATTACTCCGCCAACCCCATCACTTGTTCCCCGTTGACCAGCGGACTGTGCCATTCCAGCTCCGTTAAATATAAACCCTGTTTGAGAAAACATATTCAGTGTTATCATTTTCTTTAATCAAGATTTAGAAATATCTTTACAAATACATTTTTTAGGAACGCTTGATGTAAAATTCTCCAAGGATTAAAGTTTGAAGGATTTTTTTCTCTGTTTCTTTTTCATTATGTCTTCATTTATTCTTTCTGCTTTTGATTCTTGTTATCGTGAAATATCTTGCCACCCACCATTGTTAGCTCCATCCACTGCACGTAGATGCACGTCAACATGGCGATCTGATGTACACACGGGATAAGAAAGCTCGAAAAACGTCTTGACATTTTGGTCGACATCGAGCCAATCAGAATCGAGTATTGGAGTAAGACACGGGAAAGAGCGCCAGGCGAAGACTTGCACATCCGCTGACTCTATGAAGAAGTCTTCCCTTAAATGAGGAAATGGTTTTGTTAAAAAGCGACAGCTAAAAATCTATTTCCTTCTGTGTTTTAGGGTAAACCAATTGCTTACATCCATATTGTACAAATGCACAGCAAGATTCCGAGAGGAAAGACATGGAGAATTCCAACAGTATTTCTTTATAAACACGATACATTTACTACATGTTGAGGGAACAAACCATGGTCTTGTGCTTAAAGCATTTTGACTTGAACCCTCGAGATGCAGGTTCAAAACCGACCTTGGACAGGGGATGTGTAAATCCCCCGGGTTCCACTGCCTGTGGGGCCTTGGTGACAAAATGCAGTCCACAACACTTGTGTGTCTGTTTGCACAGTTTAACGTTCAATGAAGACCACACTCAACTGTTCACAACTGTTCATCACTATATTGAGAACCAATATTAGGCTCAAGTCCCCAAATCACTTTAAACTTGTCATTTCTGATGTAACAAGGTCGAAATATTGCTTGATAACGTAAATTCTGGGTAATTTGTTCAGCAACAAACTTTAGTTTAAATAAGGGAAATGAACATTCCAGATTTAATGATTAAAATTTTGACTTAAGTGTAAAATAGCTTTGTGAGCTCGGAGCCAGGCCCTTTCGGCTCTCATCAACCATTCTACTGGCCCCCATCGTATACGCACAAAATTCTTAATAAATACAATACAATGTTGGCAATTTTTATTAGCAGAATTAAGTCCAGGAGAAACGTGTTGATTCAAATTTACTAGTATATTTCAGAGGGCCATTCAGATAAACAAGTAGATTTATGAAAAAATTGAATAGCTAGGAATACATACGTCGAGAGACCCCATCCGTCCGATGCAAGAAATACATTCATATTTGACGTCCACAGCCTTGTTGTGGTTGGGTTGTAAGCATAAAGTACCCAGCCCGTGTGATCATAGCGTCTGGCGGGCTTGCTTTGCTGACTGCCGGTTCCATCGAAATAGAATTTATCGCCTGAGTATAAAATACCAGAAATATATTAATATAACATTAATACAGTGGCCTATATATTGTATTTAAATGTTTTGGAAGTTTTGTAACTTTTATTTGGTTTCTGGAGGGGGTGGAGGGGGAGGGGGTATTAGCTGACCTAAAGACAATACCTGGGAATGATATATTTTGTAACTCTGCATAGGAATATTATCTCGGCTTATAGGGTCGAAAGAAAGGCATTTTAACCTCACGTAGGTATATGGATTAGGAAAATTACACGAAAGGCTGGAATACGAGTATGAAAATACATCTGACGTCACAAACCTTACCTGATCAACACCCTTTTCTGCAATTTTGTG
Organism: Liolophura sinensis; assembly: GCF_032854445.1. NCBI lineage: Eukaryota > Metazoa > Mollusca > Polyplacophora > Chitonida > Chitonidae > Liolophura > Liolophura sinensis. The sequence continues at coordinate 32,744,091 of NC_088300.1, read as the reverse complement.
ACTCTTACGAGCGAAAACATGGCCTTTGCTATTACGAGTGTTTCCACCTGGGTGAGAAAAGCATTCCTATCTGGTGGAAAGCGTTCTCACCGGGGTGGAAACCTTTCAACCAGAAAATATTTCCATCTTGGTAAAAATCTCTCCTCCACTCTGATGAAACAGTTTTCACCGAAGCAGAAACCCAAAAAGTAAGTTATAAAACGTATCACCTTTAATACTGATTTTTTTTTAATGCAGATTTTCATGGTAATGTAAAGACAGATAAGTCATTACTTTATGTTACTACCCAGTATTTGCTTGAATTCTGTGATTTGGTGGATATTGTGCTGGATGTGTTAGTACTCTAATTAATACATATCAAGATTTTAACCCTACACCCCCACCCCCACCGCTTGGTATACCAGATAGATTGAAAGAACCGACAACTTTCAGCAGGACTGGTTCTTCTTGAAAGTTGTGCTGTATCTCTTTGTACGCCGATAAGCCAATATTGAATGGATCGCTGACAAAATCGGCCGGATAAAAGTCATCAACAGACCAGACCTGGACCTAAAATCAAAACAAACATAAATGACTTCGTTTTTTGCTTTTTTTTTATACTGCGTCAAGTACGTCGACCTGGAAGTCCACATTTGGTAGTATATTTGTCTCTAAAGAAAGTAACACTCATGATTCTACTACAGGATCAATTTTCTTTGCGCGTGATGAAATTGGATGTACATTTTAGTAAGGATATGGATATACTGAATACCCATATATCACATATGAATGGAGCTAGTGATGTTCAACATCTTCAACCTTGATTTACTGAGCCATATTAACTCTTGAAAACCATGAACTTTCCTTCAAAAATATGCCTAATTCACAGTCCGATCAACTGGCAGGTCGACTGGCAGCTTAACAACTATATTAGTTCAAGACAACACACCAAAAATAACTCCCTGCACATCGAAATGTTAAAGGTTATCGGGGAGGCCGGTCATTTTGAGGCAAAATAGGCAAAAATATGTATGAAAATTAGTGCGAGTGCGAGTGCTTGGGGTTTAACGTCGTACTCAACAATTTTTCAGTCATATGACGACGAAGGAATCATTAGGGTGCACGTACGTGTAATGTGCCTTTTTTTATTTTATTTAGTGCTCTTTTATTTAGTGCTGCTTCACTGAGACGACTTACCGAAGGTAAGTAAGCCATTATACTGATACGGGTCAACTAGTCGTTGCACTATCCCCTTCATGCTGAACGCCAAGCGAGGAAGTTACAACTTCCTCTTTTAAAGTCTTAGGTGTGACTCGATCAAGGATTGATCCTGGATCTACAGGTCCCGAAGTGGACGCTCTACCAACTGTGCTATCCGGGCCGGTTATATGAAAATTAGTAACGGAAAAACAAAAACATGGGCTATATAGGCTGGTCGACCGCTGTAGCTATTATCGGTTTTGCCTGACAGGCCAGTGACATTCCACTGACTGTACGTGTCGATAAAATCACATCAACATACCATTGTTTATTTCTGTTTTCTAATATTGCGCCAGGGAATCAACTGGATCTGAACTTATATGCCTTACATGCAAACTTTTCGAAGCAAAGGAAATACACACTTATAAGAGACGATCAATGATTGGCTGAAAATCTCCTGACAGAAGCAGGCGGGCCGCAATACCACTGGCTATCGCCAGGGGTAGGTTTCTGAACATTTTTACATGTACAGACATGCAAGGGAGGTTACAAAGCCTACAGCACCGTAATAACCAAAATTGGTTTCCCTGGAGATAGGCTGTCATTCATTTGTTATTGTATGAGGCTGGGTTGACTATATGAGGGAAGAAGGCGGGAATTTATTCTCATACCTACGTTCCCGGAAGCACAGATTAAACATACATGACCACTTTCACTATTTTAATGCAATGCGTCAGACTAATATTCATCAGTCGCTGGGTTAAGTGGGTTAGCGAACTAACCCCGTAGCTTCTATAAAATGCATAGCTTACTTAGCACAGCTTGATCATTCCATTTGATACGGAAACAATGTCAGTGCTTTGCCTTAGATGTGATATTTATTTCTTTTTTATTTGATCGGTATTTTCCCCCGTACTCAACATACGCACGATGGCGGCCAGCAATATAGTAGGAAGAAACCGGGTAAAGCCAGGGAAAACCCAGGACCATCTGCAGATTGCCCACGTGGGACCGGAAAGGAAGCCGACATGAGCTGTACGAGCTCGCAGCGACCGTTTTGTGGGAAGGTCCAGGGCCATTGTTCTGCGCTACCACGATAACCAAGATCGTTCTTTTTAGACATGATAATACTTTACACTATTTCAACATCTATCTTTTCGGCCAACAGTTCAAGTATGGACGCCAAAACATTTCTCCAATTTGAGGGCGACCAATTGATTGTATATAAAATTTACCTGAACTTGCGCACTTGTTTCGGATTGCGCCTGCGCTCCTGACCCCCAAGTATTTCCGATGTAAAGGCTGAAGGCGTTTGAGTTGTCGTTATTACCGGAAGCCGAAAAGATGTGAACGTCATTGTCAGTGTACATATAAATCACGCCCCCTCTAGCTGAAGCTGAAAAGAAAGTTAACCCAGTTTATTATTTACTGCCCATTACTGAAAGTGTCGTGGTCTAGTGTTCAGAGACGCTCGCCTTTCCATTGCTAGTACACACGAGGTGCGAGTTCAACCCCGGTATTAAACAGGGAAGTTGATTGTTTCCCAGCTCTCACTGTTTGCGAGTCCTTTGTGCCAATAAGTGGTCGATAACAATCGCGTTGCAATTTAACGTTCATGGAAGACCAATAATGTTTCACCAATATGGTGTGTAATTCACACGTTGGAAAGAATCTTGTCAATTTGCCAAAGGTCCTTGCTTTACTCAGGGTTTCCTCGACCCCTAAAACTGACATCATCGTATAAGCAAAAAATTCAGGAGTATGCATGACGTTGGGCAACAATAAAATAAATAAATTAATGAAGACATATCCTGTCGAATATTTCAGTATACGCTAAGAAAAAAACACGCACATTGCCGTTTACGCACTAACTGACAGTAATGAGGTGGGCATATACGCTGAATGTCTCCATTTCCCAGTTACCAAAGGCCATCTGACGTTACGAGCGCGTAATTGTGCTCACAGTGCTGAACATAACGTTGCCCGGTTTGCGTGCCGGGGTGATGCTGGGGGCGTTAAAAAATGTCTGCCCGTAACCCATTTAGGTTTCATAGGCTGCCTCATATATGATTTCTGAAATCTACACCAGCCTAAAACTTGTTACAATTGGCCATTCTCCGACTCCATTTGACACAAAAGTCACATAAAGTTTTTTTTTTAAATTGATGAATGTTGATCTTGGGATACATTCTACGGCGCTACTGGTGAAGCTAAGCTTAAGGAAGCCCACATATGTGGACAAGGTCAAAATCTGTCGACACTGACATTCGTATACCAACCGTCAACCGATAAGGACGTTCCAGGTCAATAATCGCAAGGCCAATTCCCCAAAACAACGTATAAGATAAACCACCAAAGAACAGAGAAAGTATATAAAGTACGAAAATAAGACGGAATCATTCAAAAAGAAGGAGCCAACAGTTTTCAAGGATGTAGGAAAGACGCAAGGTATGTTCTATGCGATTGAGTGAAATCAGTATTCAATCGTGTACCGTGCTAGAATATCAGTTGTCGATAACAAAATATGTATCGCAGTTGCGCTTTGATTGCAACCGGGTCGAACGTGGCGATCCAATTCAACACGATGAATATAGGGAATATAAAAGGTCAAACTTGTCTTGTGATGGCAGTGATGCCCCTTGTGTTGTTTCGTTCACTGTTGGGAGAATGGACTCAAACATGATAGCTGAAGTTCGAGTCCAATGTCGACCAGTTTTAGGCTCGTGTAGATTTACCAGTAATCACACATGAGAATATCTACTCAGGCATGCATAATTATAGAAAAACATTTTAATGTTCCCAGCTTCGATCCATTGAAGACAGTATGCAAAACAACATAAAATAAGGGATGAATGAGAAGAGTCTAGCCCTGTAACAGTTTACTATGTCAGAAAAGCCCTCAAGGGCTAACAAGACAAAAACCGTAACCTGATATCCATGAGTTCGCCATGCATATACCCATAATATTTGTAACCTAGCTCAGAGTATAATTTCTTACAATTCCTCTCACTCGTTTAATAAAAAGTACCTTATGAAAGTTTGTTGTGCAGTTTGTGAGTACTTGAATGCTATAACACCCAACTTTCAAACAAACTGACGGACATCATACTGTGAATAATTTGTGCATATATGTATTAAAGAAGCTGAAATGTACCTGAATTAAAGCGTAAGTGGAAAGACTATTGAACATTTTTATATGCATAGCTATTAACTTATTGTTTGCTGTTTTATTTGATTGTGGGCTTTTTGAACAATTTTAGGGTTTCGTGACGTCAGAAACGTTTTTTTTCTCCCAAATACCTTTTTAACTATGGAAGAATACATTTTTTTTCATGACTAAACAATACACTAGTAAAAAGTACAACGCCGCTTCACATCACTTGTTTTCAACATATTCAGTATGGTCCATAGAGCCCACCATAGAATGCAAATATTTAAAGCGCATTATTTAGTCCACAAACCAATTGAAAATAACGGAGAAATAATGTTCTATCCATTGATGCTTAGTCTGCCAACTATTCGACTTTTTTTTTTGGGAAGGGGGGTCTTGAAACTCGATCAGATTTCAAACGATTGATGCTGTTGTGAAATGTTCAGAGCTTACAATAATCATCGTCCGTCTGACCGGAACCAGCCGCTTCAAACTTGTAGTCCTTGTTCGGGCCATCCTGTACTTTCACCAAAACCTATAAAGGATAAATAGTGTTATATATCGTGAGTACGGAGTGCACTTCGGGATATAAACTCTCGTGATAAAACGTGACTGAGGTCAATCCTGGTTTTGAACCAGCGATAGCATCAATCTAATCGTCAGCAATATACATGGTAATCTTTCAAACCATTAGGTCTTAGGAAGACAGTAAGTAGAGGACTTTATGGCCAACTTGAATTATCTCTGTGTAAATGATTGAAGGAGATCTTCACAATAAAATTCGTTTATTATTGCCTGAGTTAATTTCATATACCATAGCTTTTTGTTCAAAGCCTTGTATGTCATAAAGCATATTGAAAACAGACCAATGAGCCTGCTACCTCAAGGCCATCAATATAGTTAAGGCCATCGTTATAGTATAAATGATGACGTCATCCCTTCCTTGTTTCCTTCAGGTCCAGAACACTGATCAAACTTCTCTTCACTTTACCTCAGGCGTTTGAACTCCGGCATTTTCTTAACTTTCTGATTTTCAAACACAATTAACATGCCATTTAATTTGGTTTCTTGTCATAAACAAATAACCTCAGCAGAGCCTTAAATCATAATACAAGTCGTAGCCCAATACAAATCTAATGTTTTAACCAATGTAATGCATTAACTAAAGTTAATATCGGACTTAACTGCTAATACTAATGCACTCTTGAATAACTCGGCCCTACGGGGTTTATATATTCATATATATCGGGTGGACATAAAAAAATTGGGCCGTACTTTTGATGCTGCATTGCTCCATTACCCTTTGTTCAAACCCTTTCAAACTTAAGACATTTAAATGGCATGATTTTTTTTAATATACTGACCAATTTTCAAGGTCATAGCTTGAGTAGTCTGTACACAGGGTTAAAATGAAAACATAGTCTAAAAAACGCACGTTCCGGTGATCCACATTGCATCACCTGTCAGGTGTCATGAGTAGAGCGCGCGCTGCACCTGTGTGACACGAGTCAATCAAGTGTCGTCTGGAAAAATTGTCCCTTCCGCCAGATAGGCACAAGTTTTGCTGAATCAAGATGGTTTTCTCTGCGGCGGACAAGGAATTGATCACCTTTTCAAGTAAAACAAGGTAGAATATTTTGAAAAATCCGGAACATGCGTTTTTGACTGTTTTGATTTTGGTCCCATGAACAGAAATCTTAAAGGATGAAATTGAAATTTGGTCTGCATACGTAGGACATAATTGCTTTTGAGTGTGTAAATTTTTAGAAGCTGACGTAAGAGGGTTTCGGAGATATTGAGTGTCAAAATACGGTCCATTTTTTATGCCAAGCCGATATATAGTGTCTTCTTGTGGCAGGGCTAATCCATGCCACCAAAGCGATTCAGTCACTGATGTACCATGCCGAAGACACCAGACATGACGTCCCACCCAGTCACATTATACTGACACTGAGCTAACAAGTCCTGTTTCCTTGCCCTGATATCTCAGTGTTAATCCCATATCTCCAGACTGAATTGGTTAAGCTGCAAACTGTAAACAGTAAAATAGCCTAACTAGTTAACCAGAAATGAAATCGACAACAGAATAACGCGGGAGCCAATGGGTGATTCCACAAAGCCAGTATACTAACGTCCAAATTTGAAATTCAAAACAAACATTTATATTTGGATCCCAGGAGTTAAAATTGAAAACACATAATAAGTGTGACGATTTGGACCTCTTGAAACTTTGTATTGGAACTTAGTCCGCAAGTGTTGAAAAATGTTAAAAATTGCTTTGTGAAATCGATTCTAGAGCGAGAGTAAAACAACACAGAGATAAGACTTATTGGTGGAAACAAATACGACAAACCTTGACCATGATTGGCACTTCACCCAGTCCGTGACTGACCACTCGGTAAGAGGTGGACGAGGTAGTAGACGAGATAGGCAGCCAGTCACTCGTGAATGTAGCAGGCGGAAATCCATGAAATCCCGAATAAGCCCAAGTTAAATTGACAACCTCAGTAATAAACAAAATGAGAGTTAAATTCAATTCCATGACGGTCAGCATCTAACAACAGCCGGTTTATGGTTTCGACTCGATAATTTTAGCTATTTTAGGCCTAGTTCTCGGTTCAACGAAGCTATTGATTTCCTGTTATAGCTTTGGCTCATCCAGTGCATGTTCGTCAGTTTGTAATGGGTATACACGAACCCGTACATCGGTCACTGTTCCGTGCATGTGGTGAAGGAACAGCCCTGTCGAGGTACTTTGTGCATGTGGTGAAGGAACAGCCCTGTCGAGGTACATTGAACACATTTCCATCATAGTAGACATTATCATTTTGCCTTTTGTTGTGTCTATATTTTATTTATGTCTTCATCGGTCAAGCTTTTACGGTAAGGCTAATTAAGTACCGCCTCTTCAACGAATAGAAAAACGTGTTTAATTATTGATGCTGTCATCGCTTGGATTTGTCCAAGCATAACCAGCGGTTGATTTGTCAACATCTAACCTTGGATACCATGACTTCTTTATTGCTTCGCATCATTCGTCCGCACATTGTCCGATTAGTATTTTGCGAGATGCTGTCGTGTCATTCGCCCATTACTATGAAGAGACGTCCACGCATCTTTGTCCCATTGTTTTGCAGAGACGCCCACGCATCTTTCGCCCATTACGCTGCCGAGTCGTCCACACATCACTCGCCAATTACATTGCAGAGACGTCCACGCATCTTTCGCCCATTACTATGCAGACACTTCCACACACCTTTCACCCATTGCTTTGCAGAGACTTCCACACACCTTTCACCCATTGCTTTGCAGAGACGTCCACACATCATTTGCCAGTTACATTGCAGAGACGTCCACGCATCTTTCGCCCATTACTATGCAGACACTTCCACACATCTTTCTCCCATTGTTTTGCAGAGACTTCCACACATCTTTCGCCCATTACGCTCCCGAGACGTCCACACATCATTCGCCCATTACATTGCAGAGACGTCCACGCATCTTTCGCCCATTACTATGCAGACACGCCCACACACCTTTCACCCATTGATTTGCAGACTTCCACACACCTTTCACCCATTGCTTTGCAGAGACTTCCACACACCTTTCACCCATTGCTTTGCAGAGACTTCCACACATCTTTCACCCATTGTTTTGCAGAGATGTCCACACATCATTCGCCCATTACATTGCAGAGACGCCCACGCATCTTTCTCCCATTGTTTTGCAGAGATTTCCACACATCTTTCGTCCATTACTATGCAGACACTTCCACACATCTTTCGCCCATTACTATACAGACACTTTCACACATCTTTCTCCCATTATTTTGCAGAGACTTCCACAAATGTTTCTCCCATTACGCTCCCGAGACGTCCACACATCATTAGCCAATTACATTGCAGAGACGTCCACGCATCTTTCGCCCATTACTATGCAGACACTTCCACACACCTTTCTCCCATTGTTTTACAGACACATCCACGCATCTTTCCCCCATTACGCTCCCGAGACGTCCACACATCATTCGCCAATTACATTGCAGAGACGTCCACGCATCTTTCGCCCATTACTTTGTAGACACTTCCTCACATCTTTCACCCATTGTTTTGCTGAGACGTCCACGCATCTTTCGCCCATTACGCTCCCGAGACGTCCACACATCATTAGCCAATTACATTGCAGAGACGTCCACGCATCTTTCGCCCATTACTATGCAGACACTTCCACACACCTTTCTCCCATTGTTTTGCAGAGACATCCACACATCTTTCGCCCATTACGCTCCCGAGACGTCAACACATCATTTGCACATTACATTGCAGAGACGCCCACGCATCTTTCGCCCATTACTATGCAGACACTTCCACACACCTTTCGCCCATTGTTTTGCAGAGACATCCACGCATCTTTCTCCCATTACGCTTTTGAGACGTCCACACATCATTCGCCAATTACATTGCAGAGACGTCCACGCATCTTTCGCCCATTACCCTCCCGAGACGTCCACACATCATTCGCCAATTACATTGCAGAGACGTCCACGCATCTTTCACCCATTGTTTTGCAGACACTTCCACACACCTTTCACCCATTGTTTTGCAGAGACGTCCACACATCTTTCGCCCATTACCCTCCCGAGACGTCCACACATCATTCGCCCATTACATTGCAGGGACGCCCACGCATCTTTCGCCCATTACTATGCAGACACTTCCACACATCTTTCTCCCATTGTTTTGCAGAGACTTCCACACATCTTTAGCCCATTACGCTCCCGAGACGTCCACACATCATTTGCCCAGTACATTGCAGAGACGTCCGCAATCTTTCGCCCATTACTACGCAGACACTTCCACACATCTTTCACCCATTGTTTTGCAGAGACGTCCACCCATCTTTCGCCCATTACGCTCCCGAGACGTCCACACATCATTGGCCCATTACATTGCAGAGACGTCCACACATCTTTCGCCCATTTCTTTGCAGAGACGTCCACGCATCTTTCGCCCATTACTATGCAGACACTTCCACACATCTTTCACCCATTCTTTTGCAGAGACTTCCACACATCTTTCTCCCATTACGCTCCCGAGACGTCCACGTATCATTCGCCAATTACATTGAAGAGACGTCCACGCATCTTTCGCCCATTACTATGCAGACACGCCCACACACATTTCACCCATTGCTTTGCAGAGACTTCCACACACCTTTCACCCATTGTTTTGCAGAGACTTCCACATATCTTTCTCCCATTGTTTTGCAGAGACTTCCACACACCTTTCACCCATTACTTTGCAGACACGCCCACACATCTTTCTCCCATTGTTTTGCCGAGTCGTCCACACATCTTTCTCCCATTGTTTTGCAGAGACGCCCACGCATCTTTCGCCCATTACGCTCCCGAGACGTCCACACATCATTCGCCAATTACATTGCAGAGACATCCACGCATCTTTCGCCCATTACTATGCAGACACTTCCACACACCTTTCGCCCATTACTATGCAGACACGCCCACACACCTTTCTCTCATTGCCTTGCAGAGACGTCCACACATCTTTTGTCCATTACGAAAATACATCAAACTATTAGACTCGACAGTGTTTAATTTTCTTTCATCTGGTATACACTTCATTTTAGTGTTTTCTTTTCCTTGAATCACATGTAAAAATAAGTATCAAAGAATATTCAGCAGGATACGACAGATTAGAAGTCATAGTAGGTTAGATTTCACCTAGCTGTGTGCTTGTGTTTTAGTTAATAAAGGTCAAGTTTTTTGATTAGTAATTAGTGAATGCGGTCGCAGATTGTAATCCAGCTCACAATGGTTCGGCACGGGGTTTTGGAGAGGGACAGTTGTTTTCCAGGACACTATTCGAATTCCTCCACCCATAAACCTGAACACCGCCATTGCGTAAAACAGCAATCCAACGCGCATGTAAATAGCTAAAACTAGGAAAAGATAAAGCACATGTAATGTCTGTTCGCTTGTGATAAAAGCTGTGAAATTCGATGACTTGAGTTTTACACCTGTCGCTAATCGACAGTCTCCAGTACCACTGTACCCTTACTTACTAACGACTGTTTGTATAAGGTATCTATGTCACGTGTACACGTGGATCCGGTCAGGTATATCGGGTGAGCATAAAAAATGGGCCGTATTTTGACACTCAATATCTCCGAAACCCTCTTACGTCAGCTTCTAAATACTCACACAATCAAAAGCAATTATGTTCTAAGTATACAGACCAAATTTCAATTTCATCCTTTAAGATTTCTGTTCATGGGACCAAAATCAAAGTAGAGTCAAAAACGCATATTCCGGACATTTCAAAATGGTGTTCTACATTCCGGACATTTCAAAATGATGTTCTACCTCGTTTTACTTGAAAAGGTGATCAATCCCTTGTCCGCCGCAGAGAAAACCATCTTGATTCAGCAAAACCTGTGCCTATCTGCCGGAAGGGTTTCTCTGACACTAGAGCCAGACAATTTTTCCAGACGACACTTGATTGACGCGTGTCACACAGGTGCAGCGCGCGCTCTACTCATGACACCTGACAGGTGATGCAATGTGGATCACCGGAACGTGCGTTTTTGAGACTATGTTTTCATTTTAACCCTGTGTACAGACTACTCAAGCTATAACCTTGAAAATTGGTTAGTATATTAACAAAATCATGCCATTTGAATGTCATGAATGAAGTTTGAAAGGGTTTGAACAAAGGGTAATGGAGCAATGCAGCATCAAAAGTACGGCCCATTTTTATGCCCACCAAAAGGATATAGACCAGAACGTCGAGCTTAAGTATATATTACACGCGCCAAAAAATATTACTTCAGCTCACGTCATTTGGCAGTACACAAGCCTGTTCAGTCACAACCCCGCGCAGCTGATACCTGGACATATATTTAATATGTTTTTGCAAGGGGTTTTTATTCTCTGTGCCGTTTATTATGTATGTGCACAGAGGTGATGATGTGATGATGGATCCAGAAGAAAAATTCCACCTGTTTTGGAACTTTGACCACCATGAAATCATCTTTGAAGTTTTAGGTGATGACTCTGGGGTATGTAGGTTTGGGGTTCTCTCCCTGTGGGGACATGGCCGGCTCGGATATGGCCATCGGCAGGTTTGGGGATGCCACAGGAAAAGCCAATTTACAGGTAACTTAACAATAATCAGTGGTTACAAAGTTAATGTAACTTTGTAACCACTGTATGACGGACGCAGACGAAACAAAACACCGACCTTATTATAACTGGGCAAATTCGACACCTGACAACTACTGGAGACTTACAACAACAAAATTTGGCCCGCCTTCCCACACATGATATAAGCAGCCTAAAGCTTTTCACTTTTCACGGGAAAGATAAGCCTAGATCAATTAGACACTTAATTCGATCATTAAACTTGTGACATAAGATTATAACGATGCTGTTAGTCGTCCATGAAGTGTCATTTTATCTCACTTCCATATATTTAAGAAGAATCTATAATCTTGACCAGCTTTTTACTTCACAGCATTTTTGTTTCAGTGCTTTTTTAACTCCAAAATAGACGTCATAGGGTGATATTTTAATAGGTAAACTTCAAATTTATGATTGATAAGCCTGACTTTTGATGCCAACAAAGGTGTCTTGCTTTACGAAAGCACATTGATAGACTCCGATATAAAACATTTTGTCCCAACAGACTATGTATCATTACACATCATGGTATACAATCTTATGTTCTAAAACCAAGTAACCCTTTCTAAAAAAAAATAAATGAACTGTTTTTTTGAACAGTGTTTAACGGTCTTTCATCTGACATGTTCTTCATTTTAGTTTTTGGGGACAACGGAATTTCCCTCTGTCATGTATATAAGAGATCAAATTGTTCTTAAGATGCACTCTCCCTTCTCCACACACACTCACAGTTCCTCTTCCAAGCGTCGTAAGTCCCCCTTGAGGCGCGTAAGAGGGGATCGACACTTTAACGTCAACTTGCTGTGCTACGTTTATTTTCTTTATCCCTGCCAACACAGTAAGTGTTGGGCTATCTGTCAGTTTGTTCTTTCGCAAACGTAGACATTGCAACACGACATCCAGCCAATTCTATATTATCCTGTTCAAAATAACACCACGTGCCTGGCATTTTTTTCTGGTTCATGCTTCATACAAAGGGGTTGATGTGTGGTGTGTGGTAAACACCGGCTTCATATTTCGCATCGTCTTTGAAAGGCCTGGAAAATTACATCTAGGCCAATGTCTACTGTAAAAGCATGAGATTATGGTCTCTGTTCATTGTATTGTCAACTGACACCAGGATTGCAACACGCTCCCAGAAAAGTGATGACCAGTTCTTTGTTATGTAGTGGAGAAACGACGAGCGATAGTTGACAGTCGGAGCGCCGCATCGATTCTTTGTCAAGAATCAACTGTTGCGAGTTGTTTCTTCTACTTAAACGTGTTTGTAGTAATGTAACAACTATCGATTCTTTTTCAAGAATCGCGCGGTGTCATTTCAAACAATTACTAAAAAACAATAATCCATCATAATTAGCGCCAATGAATGATCACCCTATGATGTCTATTTTCGCGCCGACTGGGCCGCATTATTTGCTTAGTGGAAAATAATACGTAGCATGGTTGACCTTTCGTGGCGGTTTTACATGACGTTTTAGTAAAATAGCGTGAGAGCGTTTAGCCGATGGGAGTTCAGTCGGTTGTATTCTATACAGGCTACTACGTGAGCATACTTACATGGGTGAGTAAGATTATGGACAGTCAATGGTTAATTATGCAGAAAAGTAAATCTGCATTGATCAAAGTTTACATATAATGTTGGGAAGTCTGATAATAGGATTATACAATGTATTGGAGATATCCGAAATGTCCTCTATCAGAATGCTGTAAATTACACCTACAAGTTCACCTGTGACAAGCCTGCTGTATGTGAGAGCTGATTATGTTTAAACTGGGTGTGACAATGCCTCCTGTATGCAAGAGCTGAGTATGTTTAGACTGGGTGTGACAAGCTTGCTGTATGTAAGAGCTGAGTGTATTTAAACTGGGTGTGACAACGCCTGCTGTATGCAAGAGCTGAGTGTGTTTAGACTGGGTGTGACAAGCTTGCTGTATGTGAGAGCTGAGAGTGTTTAGACTGGGTGTGACAAGCTTGCTGAATGTAAGAGCTGAGAGTGTTTAAACTGGGCGTGACAAAGCCTGCCGTATGCAAGAGCTGGGTGTGTTTAGACTGGGTGTGACAAGCTTGCTGTATGTAAGAGCTGAGAGTGTTTAAACTGGGTGTGACAAAGCCTGCTGTATGCAAGAGATAAGTGTGTTTAGACTGGGTGTGACAAGCTTGCTGTCTGTAAGAGCTGAGTGTGTTTAAACTGGGTGTGACAAGCTTGCTGTATGTTAGAGCTGATTATGTTTAAACTTGGTGTGACAAAGCTTGCTGTATGCAAGAGCTGAGTGTGTTTAAACTGGGTGTGACAAGTTTGCTGTATGTCAGAGCTGAGTGTGTTTAAACTGGGTGTGACAAAGCCTGCTGTATACAAGAGCTGGGTGTGTTTAGACTGGGTGTGACAAACTTGCTGTATGTAAGAGCTGAGTGTGTTTAAACTGGGTGTGACAAAGCCTGCTGTATACAAGAGCTGTGTGTGTTTAGACTGGGTGTGACAAGCTTGCTGTATGTAAGAGCTGAGTGTGTTTAAACTGGGTGTGACAAGCCTTTTGTGATAATGTCGATGTAATTTTTCTGCTGTAGAACTAAAATATTTACATCAGTAGTTTCTTTTTTCGGTGTATAATACTGCATGGCCTTACTCGGTACATAACGTACGTAAGAGGGTCTATTCAGCATAATGCGGATGGTCGTGGATTTCACCCCAGGCTCTGTCCGGTTTCGAACCACCACAATCCTGACCGGTGTCGCATAGAAGAAATTAAATAAATAAATACTCAGTACATTTGTTGGATACATGCTTTATTCGAGTCTCTCTCCCACCGAACCTGGAATGCTTGAGTAAAACGATTTTGCTCAGTTATACATCTCTATTTTTGAAATACATATTTCAAGAATGTATACCCTATTTACAATGACACGAGACTCGTAAACACCGAAGCGTGGCGAACGCTCTACTGGATTATAATGCAGGCTATAACGTACACAAAGGCGGAAATGTAGTTATATTGACCCAGTAAAATAAAATTTTTAAAATGCTATACAATATTTAAAGATGGGGTTCGTAACAAATTACATTTAACTTTATAATGGGTCCGGCCCTGGCCGAGCTGTTATTAAAGTGTTTCCCTTTCGATCAGCTTATAAGTGAAAAAACGTGTTCCGTCAAAAAAACGCAAGGAAATAAATAAATAAATAAGTAAATATCTTGAGAATCTATCATGATTGTTTAAAATTAAAACGAGATAATCGCGTACAGCTGGTGATATCAACACCAGTGAGTTCTCATTGTTTTGTATAGGAAAAAACAAGATGCAGATATTTCACTTCTAATATTTTATATACAAAAGTGCCCACCTTAGGCCCACCTTATAAAGGAAAGAACTGGATTTCTTCGAGAACGCCATTGACAGGTCAGATCCAAAGGTTAGAGAGGACTTCCAGGAGTATTCCCTGCTCAAGGATTATCCTGTTTACTTCTCTTCGTGCAGTAATAAACGAAAATTCTATCCGGTAAGTATCCACTGTAATACTAACTGTGATGCGAATGTCATATTATGCTGTCCACGACAGCAAGCTGCAATACGAACTGTGATGCGAATAGCATATTAGGTTTTCCACAATAGTAAGCTGCAATACGAATTGTGATGCAAATGTTATATTACGCTGTCCACAATAGTAAGCTGCAATACGAAGTGTGATGCGAATGTCATGTTAGGCTCTCCAAAATAGTAAGCTATAATACGAAGTAGGGCCTCTGTTGCTCAGTTGGTAAGCGCGCTAGCGCAGCGTAATGACCCAGGATCCTCTCACCAATGCGGTCGCTGTGAGTTCAAGTCCAGCTCATGGTAGTTACTTGCAGCAGTAACGTGTAATACTAACTCTGATGCGAATGTCATATTAGGTTATCCGCAGTAGTAAGTTGTAATACGAATAAAATAATTGTGTTATTATGGTGCAAATAATATAAAATCGTATCCAACCGTATACATGTATATTTATGTATTCATTTGGTTATAATATATTAAGTGATTTATATTTTATACCACGGCATTATACGGTGGATGAAAATTGGAAATTGAGCCCACCTGGGAAACCATAGATTGCTGACAGGCCTTCCGACATACGACAGGAGAGGAAACTAGCATCAGATGGACTTGAACTCACTGCGATCGCATTGATCATTGTTCTGTGCTAGCATACTACCATTAGGCACAGAGCGCCCACCACAGCCTCCACCCCAGCCTGCACCCCTGCCTCCACCCCAGCCTGCACCCCAGCCTCCACTCCAGCCTCCACCCCAGCCCCCACACCCTCCACCGTATATATGCCTATATAGTCTTACTTATCCATGTTGCGTGAAATGACAGTTTTGTATGTAAATGACAACATACAAATGTCTTTACATGTTTCATTATCCAGGCAAGTTACAGCATGGTAGACATACCGAGCATCCGGGTACCTCTCACGGAGAAGCCAGAGCGCCCTGTGGATCCGGCGACTGGCAGCCATATGATGCTCAGCTGGTGGGTTATATTCCTTACAACTACCCTGGCTACTCTGCTCTTCTAAACTCAAGGGCTATAAAGCGTGTCAGGTGCACTTCAAGATACAACAAGGAAATTAAAATCAGGAGAAGTCTGATAAAATTTATGGATTAGAATAAGCACTGTGCGAAGAGGGAAATTAGTTTTGAGCAGGGTTACAAGCAGCTGTACAAACCCTGTACTAACCACAACAGAGAGTTACTCGTAGTTCTATAAACCTTGTACTAACCACAACAGAAAGTTACTCGAAGTTCTATAAACCCTGAAGGCGTTTAGAACGTAATGATGTGGACACAAAGTCACTTTAATTACGTCTGCGTAAAACCTGTATTCTTGCATTTTTGTGCATCTTACATTGAAATAACAGGTATGGTATAGGATCGTCCACTACACAAGTGTCACATAAACCTGAATATAATTATATTAATTATAACTGATAATAATTATAGCCATTGATATACTTTAATATTACATGTACTCCCTTCCCAAATTATTAATCTGTGTTGATACGCAGGCCTATTATTCACCCAGAAATCAGCCCATAGAACCTTGTATTGTTTCACAATGTATTTTATATATATTAAAAATTCCCGTTGGATGCGCATGTTGACTTTCTTAGTTTACGTTTACAACCATTGATAGTTCGATAGTGTTTACGATGACAAATTGATGGTAAATATGAGCTTACTTTGATGGCGTGGCAATACAGGGAACAACTGTATTTGTTTACAATCATAAGACTAGTTTACCTCCAACCATAGAGAGCTCTGCATGTGTAATAGACCAGTCTTTGGTAATCTTGGTAACAATAGATCAGCCCATGAATACACAGTCATGAGAACTTTCTCGTCACCAAATAACCATGTAATAAATTATACAAATGTGTTCTGTTTAGGGCCTAATGATTAGTTCATCGAAGCCAAAAGATGTAGCTTCCTCTCCGGCGGTACCTGGGAAGACCCCTCAGCAACCTGCGTATTGTCGTAGTGTTCTCCCAAGCTCTGCCACCATAAATCTGTCCGCCTCCGTTTAAGTGAAATATTCTAGAGTACGGCGTCGAACACCAATCAAATAAACAAATAAATTCATTAGTGCATAACGCCTTAATTTATTGCCGGTGATATAATATTATGTTGTAACAATCTATTCTAGCATCACTCCAAAAACAAAATGTTAGTTTTACTAGCGGTGATCACTGGCTTTGTTGTCTGGTACCAATTCTAAGTTGTATAGTGCTGCCAGACATTTGAGACCTCTTCTGTTCTACCCCAAAACTTGTGAAGACCCAGGATGAAACCATGATCGGGTTATATTAAAGACTTTTGAAATTGTACCTGTCATGTTTATAGAGTAAGGAAAGAGGACTGGTTGGCCCGATATCAGCATAATGTGATTCGGTGGGGTGTCATGTCTAGTGTCTTCGGTATGATGCTTCACTGGCAGCAACACTGGCGGCATGGACTGGCCCTGCCAAAAGAAGACACAGTTTTTGCTCATGTACAAACACCCAATGCCCCCTCGTCGCCATATGACTGAAACATTGTTAACCACGACGTAAAACTCAAAGCATACATACTTACCAGACATGACCTCACACCTGATAGTGCGCTGACACAGTGTCGACAGGTGCTTAGCCTAATGCCTTATGCTGAGTGTGGGGTTTGGGGTGTAGGGTGTGGTCCAGCGGTTCAATGCGCTTGGCTTTCAATTTCTATTGGTGAGGCTTCAAAACCGGCCTTGTACATGGAATTTATAGATTTTCTCGATCTCATTGCTTGTGAAAAATTGATAACAATAAGCGGTCTGTGATGCTCGGTGGGGTGTTTTAGGCAGTCTAACGTTCATTGAAGACCATACTCGTGTCTTCTACAAACATAATTTGCACTAAGTCACATGTGAGAAACACATGAGAAAGTCCAGTTTCTCGGAGTTTTTCACCCATGAAATTGACCGTTAGCGTATAAGTGAAAAATTATTGAGTATGGCGTTAAAACAACAATCAAAGAAAAACAAATTGGTGAGTGCAAAGCCATGGAGGCAAATGTATCAAGATTGCCAGCTTTACCCCAGTACAAGCATGACGTTGCCTATCCTCTCGGCCACCTAAGCGCGGTGGCTACGGAATAATGCGAGAATTGGCCAGTTGACCACCACATGGAAAAACAGTAGGTTCAAACTTTCAGGTGACACGAAAAAATTGTAAGAATGCCATGCGTGGAAAAATAGAAAATTTTTATTCCAAAAAATATATTGTAAAAAGTATCACGTTCAGTGGCAGGAGAGTCGTTCTTGTGGAAAATATATATCAGCAGACATTTGTAATAGACATATTAGATGTAATAATAATTAGAAACAGAAGTAAAATGAATTTTCAATGTCAGTAATTAACTTCAGCTTCATTGTACATTTACAATAGCTCTATATGACCACACACATGCCTCTTGCAACTCTAAAGTCTCCCACTTTGAGTTCAGCTATGTTGTAATCTACAAAACACCTCTGGGTTTATAGAACTCTCTTGGCGTGTGTGTGATAGCCAGTTCACATAGTCCTATAGTTTCAAACGATCACCGTGACAAGGGTGGTGATCAGAAAGAGAGTCACAGAGCTGACTGCCATCTGTGCTCCATCCGCTATCACATTACCACACATCGACTTCTCCTCAAGAGGATATCTGATGCTTGGTATGCTCGTCACCTTGAAATTTGCCTGGAAAAACAAAGACGCACAGATATTTTAATGTACACATGTTCCCGTTTATGTACACAATGTCCGTTGCACGCCAAAGCAAATCAAATCAAGGAATAACAGAGCTAACGCCTTGATTTGATCAAAATGTGTCTTTCGTTGAGAAAATTTTACCGAAAACTTCGGGATATTATCTATTGTTTACAATACAAGTCACTCCGATTGCCAAACAGAAATTTTTTATTTATTTTTTTATTTTCTGAGCTATAAAATGTCCTGAAATTAAAATTAAATATGGTGGCCCTTACGGACAACAGCCAGTACGTACGTTGCATGACCTTGCCTGTATGAAACATGGCGGGCGTTAGTTAGACTTCTCGATTCAAAATTTTCAAAGGTTGGATTATTGTTAAAAAAAGGTATGCCGGTGCAAAGTTCACATTTTCAAATCTCGACTAACTTGCGGATTCAATCTACATCAAAAGTGACGATGGGCTCGAGATGTGAAAAGTTTTTGGAATTTTCCTTCTAAGCAATGTACGACTACCAGACGAGCTAAACATATAAAGCTAAAATACCTATAGTCATTTAGCCAGTCGCCTATATTCATCTATCTGTGAAATCTCGTACTCCTTACCAAAATTGCATTTCGTTAGTGACAAGTAACACCAAAGGCTCTAACCAATGATATGTTGTAAGTTTATATTATTACAATAAAAATGCAGTTAGAATACTTTTTCTAATTCATAATGTTAAACTCCATAAGCCTGATGCCAAGGCCGCAAACTCATCACCTCGGGTGACGTCATCAGTATTCACGAAGAGGTGGCATGCTGGACAATGGGCGTGGAGAGTAATTTGTTTTACAATAGGAGCACCAGCATGCGTTATAGCAAACTCCATGTAATGACACAGCCTACACTACTGTCTCAGTGAATAGACATTGTTTTTTTATAACAAAATTTCTTAACGTCCAGCTTTAAAACCATATTGCCATAAGATTATATACTACAAGGTTATATTATACTATACATGTTGAACTATCCCGCTACCGGGTTTTGAATAATTATGACCTCCCCCAGTTAGTGAGTTCTTGCCGTCGAAACCGAACTTATGTAGTTTAATATTATGAATTAGAAAGAGTGTTCTAACTTCATTTTCTGTGCCAGAATATGGACTTCCAACATTAACATGTGTATAGTTTGTTTTGATACGCGTCACTGACTACAACCGGCCTGGATAGCACAGTTTATAGATCCGAGATCAATCCTGGGTCGAGTCACACCTAAAACTTTAAAAGAGGAAATTGTAACTTCCTCGCTTGGCATTCAGCATGAATGACTGGTTGACCCGTATCAGTATAATGGCTCCGGCGGGGCGCCTTACTTGCCTTCGGTAAGTCGTCTAGATAGAAGCAGCACTAGATAGAAGACCGGTGGAAATCCGTCCTGCGACAAGGAGGCACATGACATACACCCTAAGGATTCCTTCGTCGTCATATGAAAAATTGTTGAGTACGACGTTAAACCCCAAGCACTCACTCACTCACTCGTTGACTACTGGCAATTTTGGTAGCTGGTATGACTGATTTCACAGATAGCTGAATACAGAAGGCCAGAAGAAATACATTATAAATACTATAGTTTGATGGGTTAAATACGGTTTGACTTGGACAACACTGTAAACTTACCGGGTAGGATTTGGTGCCATCAAAACACAGAGCGAAGTGAACAGGATAATCCTTGAGCAGGGAATACTCCTGGAAGTCTTTTCTAACCTTTGGATCTGACCAGTTAATGGCGTTCTCAAAGAAATCCTTCCAGTTCTTTCCTTTGTACTCGGGTGGGGTGAGGATATTAGGGCTCACCTGGTGACTGTGAAAACAATATTTTGCAAAATAAATAATTTAAATATGCTCAAACAATTCTATATTTATGGCAGGACCACCAACACTAGTGCTATGTACCCAAGAAAGGAAAAGTCACAAGTCTTTAAATCCTTACAGTCTATGAATTAGACGATTCTATTTGGTAACGATGTTTTGAGTAGCATTTGAAATCAATTCTACTCAAGAGCTATTTGTTGACAGCCATCTCGCTAAATGACATTCCTCTTTAAAGAATCAAATTCTCACATAGAGCAGGCTTTTATGGCTAATAAAATGTTGTTATTAAAACAACTGCCTGATTTTCCTTTGAATCAGCGCCTTGACCGAGTTAAGATGTCGCTTTGAGGTATCGTAGGCGAGATAGAACTCCCCTGTATACTGTTTGAATATCGGATTACAAATATAAGTCTACTCAGCTCTGCGTACACCAAACTGGTGATATCCAGCTTGTAATACCAACTAGAGTACCAGATAGAGTAGCAAAAAGTTCAGCTGTTACACATTGTCATATTTAACACAAATGCCCAGTTTTATCATAAAGCAAGCTTGTCATACTCGATCAGGACAACACTTACTCCGTTCAGAGACCCGGCAAGCTTGTCATTACTCGATGAGGACGAACATTTACTCAGTTCTGACATCCGGCAAGCCTGCCATACTCGATCAGGGCGAACACTTACTCAGTTCTGACATGCATCATGCTTGTCCTACTCGATCAGGACAAACATTTACTCAGTTCTGACTTCCAGGAACCTTATCATACTCGATCAAGACAAACATTTACTCAGTTCTGATACTCGGCAAGCTTATCATACTCGATCAAGACAAACATTTACTCAGTTCTGACACCCGGCAAGCCTGCAATACTCGATCAAGACAAACACTTACTCAGTTCTGACATCCGGCAAGCTTGTCATACTCGATCAGGATAAACATTTACTCAGTTCTGACACCCGGCAAGCCTGTCATACTCGATCAGGACAAACACTTACTCAGTTCTGACATCCGGCAAGCTTGTCATACTCGATCAGGGCAAACACTTACTCAGTTCTGACACCCGGCAAGCTTGTCATACTCGATCAGGGCGAACACTTACTCAGTTCTGACATGCATCATGCTTGTCCTACTCGATCAGGGCAAACACTTACTCAGTTCTGACACCCGGCAAGCTTGTCATACTCGATCAGGGCGAACACTTACTCAGTTCTGACATGCATCATGCTTGTCCTACTGGATCAGGGAAAACACTTACTCAGTTCTGACATCCGGCAAGCTTGTCATACTCGATCAGGGCAAACACTTACTCAGTTCTGACACCTGGCAAGCTTGTCATACTCGATCAGGGCGTACATTTACTCAGTTCTGACATGCATCATGCTTGTCCTACTGGATCAGGGAAAACACTTACTCAGTTCTGACACCCGACAAGCTTGTCATACTCGATCAGGGCGAACACTTACTCAGTTCTGACATGCATCATGCTTGTCCTACTCGATCAGGGCAAACACTTACTCAGTTCTGACACCCGGCAAGCTTATCATACTCGATCAAGACAAACACTTACTCAGTTCAGACACCCGGCAAGCCTGCTATACTCGATCAGGGCGAACACTTACTCAGTTCTGACATCCGGCAAGCTGTCATACTCGATCAGGGCAAACACTTACTCAGTTCAGATATCCGGCAAGCTTGTCATACTCGATCAAGACAAACATTTACTCAGTTCTGACATCCAGCAAGCTTATCATACTCGATCAAGACAAACATTTACTCAGTTCAGACATCTAGCAAGCTTGTCCATCAGGAGAAACATACATGTTCAGTTTTAACATATGGCAAAGTAATGATAAACGATCTGCATGTATGCTAAGTATATATGCTCATTTCTGACGTACGACAAGACTAGATGGACATATTGAGCAGTAGATGGGGACAAGCTTGTCATACTCAGTATCGACAAACTCAAGTCAGACATACGACAAGCTTCTTATACTTAGAATGAACATACTCAGCTGTAGCGCCCCTGAAGGCAATATTGAACTGTGCAGTGGGCTGAGTTGTACAGTAGCTCAGAGATATCTTGGGATAATACACGATAAACGCTATGCACATCTCTTCTCTCGTGCTCAACCCGGCCTAAAAAGAAAAATTATAATTATAACACAAGCGTATATAAGCCTGTACAAATCCTTCCTATGAAAATTGAAATTCAAAAATTCACGAAACTGGGGTTATAAAATAATAAGCCTCAAGGAAACCTCGTCACTGCCTTTGTTTAGCTTCCCATGCTTTTGGCCGCATATACCAGGGCATATGGTGGGCATATACATCCACAAGACCTGGCCCCGGGATCAAGAAACGATCTTAGACTTGAAACAGAATTTCACTTTAAAATTAATTCTTACGTAACAAGGTCAAAATACTGCTTAACAAGGTAAATTTTGAACAAGTTATCGTAAAACAAATGTCGGCTAAAATAACGGAAAGGAACATACCAAGTTTAAAGGATTAGTGTCCAGATTGACTATCTATTCATATTAGCCACACTTGTATATATTATTAAATTGAATGTGAAAAAATATTGAAAAGGGGTATATTAATTGGAGTAATATGGCACTTAAAATCACTTGATAATAAGGCTAATTTTATGCTTTTTTCGGCTAACACTCGGTAGGCTCCACCCAATTACGTCCTACAATTTCAGTACAATGTCAGAGCTTCAACATTTAGCTCAGTGTTAAAAAAGCTACAAGAGTGACAACAAGCATATCGAATTTCTCCACTAAAAGGGTTTGCTGTTCTGCATACCGGCGCGTTGTGAAAACAGGTCGTCGAGGGCCCCAGGATTTGTTTTTTTTTCAAGTGTTCAGACGATTTGATGACTATAGGCTCCGATGGGCATAGGCCATTCGGCTAGTTGTCATCACATAAGAGCCCTATGTGTGGATTTAGAATGTCTCGGGAAAGACTGATATTTACTGTATAGCGGACGGTGGGAGAGAATAGTAAATAAATATTAAATCTTAAGATAAAGATGAGAAATGTACAGTGTAACGCAGGATAAAGCTATAGCTTACTAGTCCCTATTGCCAGTGCGGAAATACCTGAGCCGATCAAAGTTAACGTCTGAAAACTCGGAATCTAAAGTCTGGAAAGAGATGTCAGTGTTATAAATCGAAATAGGGTTCAAATTCAAATGACAGTATACTTGCTCCTGCGTAGATAGAATCCATCTCAAAAATGACATCGTTTTGATTCGAAGGTTATTTAGACCACATAGACTTGTGTTGGCCGCCTTGACGTCAGCCGCTGAGCCGTGTGGGGCGGCCGGTCGGAGATCGGTTAGGGTAGTAAATCTATTGTTTTTGGTGGGTTTATAGTCGTTATCACGTTTCTCGGAAGCCCTCCCAGTAACACTGTTTGAAAAGGTTACATTCTTTACAATTAGGGCCAGTAGCTGGACACTAATCCTTTAATAATGATTGAAATGTGCACGTAAGTCTAAGATCGCTTCGTGATCCTGGGTAGCATTGTTTTCATGTCATTGTTTAATATATTTGACGACACAACAAAAGTTTAATATTTCTAGACTAAAGACGTCTGACAAAAATTTTTTTATCAATATCATTGCATTTTTCTATCCTGTTTTAGCAAGTACATATGGCCTCGGTACTAAACAACGTACTTCTGAGCGTGTAAATTGGTAAATTTAAGCATGTACGTGGACAGTTGGAATAAAACCCTAACTGAGCTAAATTACCAAGAGCCCGTATTTCACCAGTTATGTTTGACCATTTGCCATTTATCACAATGTCGTCGCTACTCAGGGTGTTAATCTCAATGCTGTTGTCTTTTATATTTCGTAGTAAGAGTATGACAACTTAAAGGCAAACAAAACACTAAGTTGAAGTATATCTCAGATGAAAAACTATTAAATACTCTCCAATAGAATAGTTCAATTTATTTTTTTTACGTTGGTCTGTAGTGAACCAGAAAGTATTGAAATAGCTCGTTTCACGATAAAAAAAATCTACATGTATATTCATTTTTATTGATAAAATGTAGCAGTCTGTGTGTGGTAAAAATCGGATGTGACATCATTGATCAACATTGTCAGAAAATGCCAACTTTCAAATGCATTTTACTAAGTTGAAAAATTTTTTGAAAAATAAGTTGAGCTATTTTTATGGGCAGTGTTTAATAGTATTTTATCTGACATACTTCACGTTAGTGCTTTCTTTGCCTTTCATGATGTGACCAAAAATTTAGTGTTGCATGGAAAGGTGTTTATAAAGGTATACTTTTGAACGTGTCACTAAAATGTCATAATTTCACTGGACTCTGTTACCATTGGACGTAGATGCCACGGAGTTAATTAAACTTCCAATTAATGACAATGTTCAAATAATCAGTAAACCGTGAATATTTTTTGCGGTAAACGATGCATAGTTATTTCAATTTGCAATGCACACAGTGGTTGAAACACTTACGTATGTCATTTCGGTTCTGTCTTCTGTGTTGTAGACACACTGTATCAGCGTTCTGTCTCCCTGTTCAAAAAACAACACCAAGAGGTAGAAATAAATATTTAGGTCTACTGTTTGCAAAATTCATCATTTTGTTTAATCGATGAGTATTTTACCCAATATTTGTGATCAGATAACATAAATCTATGTGACTTAGTGACACAAATAAATTATAGTGGTATTTCCAAACCAGAATGCAAAAGCCTTCGAATTTCCATGTACTGCTTATACTGAAGTTACTAAATGGCACGTGCGTTAAATACATGTAGATGGCTTGATGTACTGTAGGTAATATGCAACAAAATTTTGTGGAGGGAACTGAAATCAACCTGAGTGTATATGTATATATTTTTGTTGAATGATCATTCATAAAATATTATATCCATTTTTGTAGAATGAATGATTTTATTTTATAAGCCATCAAACATCTGAAGCCGGTCACTCTTGATAAATCCTGGAAATGCTCATTGAGCTAAACTTGTAGTACTTGTACCTAGAGTCAATATATATATACTCTTGACGTGCATGAATTTCTGCACCATCGTGGTGTAGCCAGACTAATGCCCCATTAATTCTGTGGGATCAGTCTTGTGATTACAAGACCGTCTGTTCAGATAGTAACGGCACAAGTTTTAGTCCGTGGGTCGATAATCTTCGGCTGGCTGATAATGAATATAAGTGAGGCCGCCGAAATTGTGCAGGTTATATGGTTGCAATGTAGTGACTTCAAAATAATATCAGGACGAAGGTGCCGTCATGTAATTCTATACGGCCCAACTGTTCTGACGGATACTTTGTTACAGTAAGTAGCCTACCTTCAGGACTGGTTAATTGCATCACCTGTACGGTGTACAGTACATCAAAAACAACAATCCTGGCAGAAAACTGGTCAAGATCACAAATGTACGTATAAAGATCGAAACGGTTCTACAATTACGTCGGTGCTCAACAATCCAGTAAAACATACTTGCCTTCCGGATAACCTTTTCCTCTGACAAAAGACGCGTTTCTTGGAAGTTGAAGTCATAATTGTTGTCCTGCGCAATTACGTCCAGCTCCTTGCCATCCCGAATATGACGTAAGCGAATTTTCCGGGCGGCCAGATGTGCGTGAAGGAAGACCGCAAAGACTTGGATTTCATCAGTCTGATTTCCCATTCCCTGGAACAAAAGTAAAATGGGTTGCCTTTAATCTCGAATTTGGTTGTACAGTAGCGCCCTCTACCCACTTGAATAATAAATACCGGCAATGATTTTTCATTTGTTGTAATTGAAATTACTGCAAGCACTTTTGAAACTAAGGTGTTACATTTAACACCCTAAATATCACCAACTCTAACATTCCAACATTAAAAAATACTTGAAACAGAGTTTGAAAATATCTGAAATTTTGATGGAGTTGGAATATGAAAATCTTTGAACAGTGTTGAAACATTAACACTTAATGAAACATCAGATACCTGTAACTCTTGAAAGTGCAGTCAACCCTCGTGATCTTTTCAGTGTTAAATGTAACACTTAAGGTTTAAAAAAAAGTGGTATTGTGAATAAAATAGATACTCAAAACACGACTGTTCAATGAGGTACAAGAGTTATCTGATAACATACCTGACTTAGACAATCGCTGGAACAAGCTCCCTCGCTAAGAAACTCTTTATGGTACGGCGGTATGACATGGCCTTCATACACGTTCATACCCATGTCCATTATAGCGGCGTCATACTGACGTAACTGTGACGTCATGATCAATCGTAGGCCGGAAGAATCACGCATGCCTGTAGACAAACACACACCTTCATTCATCAGTAGACCGAATGCACAATTTGTGTTCCAATTTCCTTTTGCTTCGATTGTGGTATTGGTATAAAAAAAAATCTATGGGCAGCGCCCTCAGATCTGGTACCGGTGCTAGACCTAGTTTCACAACGCGGCATACGATATTTTTTTATTGTACATTTGTCGAACGATATTTTGTAGGTCACTATTACTGCACCATTGTCCTGTATGTGTGACTATTGCATATGTACGACATCTTTGTGAAACTGGGCCCTGTTTGTTCGCTGATACTGATATTAATTCAAGAGTCCAAAGAAATCACGACATGAAATAATGGAATTCACGCTACAGTTTAAAGGTATACATTGGGAGCTGGACATAGCTCAGTGCGATTTCAGCCACTATAAAATCTGTACTAAAGTTCATCAGTTAACAACAAAAGTGAAAAAAAATAAATAATATAATAATAAATAATAAACAAAATAAAATCTTTTTCACAATAAATCAGCTCAGGGACAAATCCATTAATTTAGTTAGTATTATATCATGACAATTCTCATTACGCCGAAACCTTGATAATGAGTTTAGCGAAAGATAGTTTAGTCGATTCTTTGCTAAAACTGTTTTACCTGACTGTAATCTCGGATTATCGTAGTGTACCTCCAGTAAAAACATCATAGGTTCATCGCTGTCTCCAATCGGCATCCCAACATGTTCCGGAAACGAAAACACCTAGGCATGTTGAAATACAATGATTTATTGAGTCATCGCCTTTAAATGCTTAAACTGACAATCGAGTGAGAAATTCATAACACAGTATATAGGACATTGTATAGTGTCGTGATGTATCATCTAGCCGTAATTTAACCAAGCCTCATTCAAGGGAATATTTATTTATTTATTTATTTCTGAAATTTGATGTGAGTTACCCTATACTCTGTCCAAAGACACGTGGTTGTCTGATAAAAGTGACAAGTGACGTAATCTATGTTAGCACGCTCCACGCTATAGTGTCTTGATGTGTCATCTAACCGTGATATAACCAAGCCTCGTTCAAGGGAATATTTATTTATTTATTTATTTATGAAATTTGATTGAACCACGCGGTTATCTGATAAGAGTGAAAAGTGATGTAATCTATGTTTGCAAATTAACGCTCCACGCGAGAAAGATACCTGAGCAAACGAGTACAAATTTTCATTTGTCAATGTGCAGGTGTGTCTTATAATATACACATTACACACAGAGCAAGGTTGGCGGCTATAGAGGGTAGCATTTTCAATAAAATAAAAACTACGTCAGCAATATCTGGCGTCACTTATCGCCCACAATTTGACCATAGATAGTGTCCACACTTAATACTCGATCAACAAATTTGTCAAAATTTTGCCCGTATTCACGATCCCGCTTCGTTCATTCACAGTAACTTTACAACAACAGCAACATGTTACAGTTTTACAATGTCACGATGTTTTCCACTGGTCATTCTGGATTATCATTTATTTACTTATTTAGTTAGTGATTCATTTGATTGGTGTTTTACGCCGCGCTCAAGAATAGTTCATTATACGACGGCGGTCAGCATTATGGTGGGAGAAAACCGGGCAGAGCCGGGGAAAACCCATGCACGACCATCCGCAGGTTTCTGCAAGATCTCCCCACGTACGTGGATAGCTGATTAGCTATCTGTATCAGATTTGTGGCCTTTTTCAGCAGATGTTTCAGACGCAAGGCTACTGGCACCTGCATGAGGAGAGCAGATGAACAACCACAGATGAAATCAGCCAAAGGAAATTTCATAACAATCACTGGTGAATTCAGCATAGCATTCATCAACTGAATTAAACTTACTTAGATTTGGTGGAGGAGACAAATGAATGCGAAATTTCAGCTCAATACATGGAGTACTTTTTGAGATACCGCCCTTAACATTTACCTTAACACTGATTCTAATATACAATACATTAAGTCGTGAATTTCGTAATTTACCGTAATTAATATGCACACAGGGCATCAGCGATAGAACACCTCAACCCACCACCCCGGCCCCTCGTGTTATTGTGCTTTACATGTATGGCAAGCTGAGGTCAATACATGCAGTACCACCCCTACCATTTTGTTTAACATCGCTTTCCTTTTTACTGGACGCCAACACCGACGATCGAGGTATGATATAAGTCACGTCTATACTATGTACAGGAGAGCTAAAAAGGAATCATAACCGTGTAATGATCTACCTAAATATTTGGTCGTATCGATACAATATACCACATTAGAATTTGGAATTAAAATAAATCATGACGGAAACAGTATTAAAAGAAACCATCCAACTTGACTTACCCCTCCGCCAATGGCCCACGCAAAGTAGGCTGATGCGCAAGTCCACCACTCTGGGGGCATGTTTGGATGGCGACACTCGTGGGTCACCCCGATACTGGCACTGGAGTTGTACGTGCAGATTTGCAAGACGATGTGATGCACTTCCGCCTCACGACCAGGCTGAACCACGGGCTCCACCTGCGGACCAGAAGTACCGGGGTGAGACAAATGGATTGTTCGTTTGCTTATATATGGTTTATTTATTTTTGCTTATTTAACGTCGCTTTCAGTAATGTTCTGATCATATCACAAGGGTGTGTCCTTGTAGTAAAAGGCCGGAACCAATGTCAGAACATTTGCAGTGGCGTCGCACTGGAACGCAATGCCAAAGACACCAGACACAACGCCCACCCGGTTACAATACACTATATGCCACGATATGGCTTCTTCAATAATACCAAAGTAAAGTTATGTTTTAATCATTCTTTTATATCATACTTACACCGGATCGATCAGTTCCAAAACGAGATAGTGCTGATGTAAACAATTTTATATTCTTAGGGAAAACTTCGGTCGGGATTGAACCCACGGCATACCGCTTACAATTCAGACGCGTGTTAAAATGAATTAAAAATAGACACTTTAGGAAGTGTTAGATGCTACTGGGTCGTTGGTAGTCGGCTAGCGATAAATGCCCTTATTGTCAGCTTTGTGAAGAAACATTTTTTTAAGATCTTGAAGTCTTATATTGAAAATATAAATTATTAATATGTTTATTATTATTCGCCTGCACTAAAAAATCTTTGCCTCACAATATTGTAGACATTTATGTTTTGTAAATGTCAAATGGAGCGTTTGTTACCTGTATGACATGGTGTTTACCACTCAGTTCAGGGATCCTGAAGGAGGTGCACATGTAGGTGGTGTCCTTGTCTGGGATGAGAACCTAAACAGAAAAGCGGAACGATACGATAGTGTGCGATCTTGATGCAAAATAGTCTACCTCTTAGGACTCACAGTAATCCATCATGCGTTTCTCACTCTAAACTACTTTGTCGTCTTCACAAAAAACATTCAGAGTTAATTACGCACTGAGAAAAAAAATTATGTACAAATTTATTTTTACATTTCCAAAAAATATTCAGTTTGTGTATAAAGGGAGGTGTAATTTTCAGTGTAAACATCTAAGGATCAATCTGCAGCTGGAATTTGCACAGTGTGTAGTGCCCAAACTAATCCGGAACCAGCTCTTATTCTATCCACCCATCCTCTTAAGGAGACCGTAAGACATAAAACAAACTTTAAGTACCTAGTTTTGGCTAGACTTGTTTTCCCGCCATCTTTGAACAGTTTGTGTCGATTTTGTGCCATTTTGTACTCACATTCGAGTTGACCAGATCCAGAGTGACGGTATCAGTGGGTAATGGTGGCAAATCCTGGTTGTAGGTCAGCAGATACATACTCCTCGTCCCTCTGTTCTGCAAATGGTATGATATGTGTCCATCCGGACCAGGCTGAGAGTCGCTGTAAGCCCAGATAACACGGATCGTGTCATTCTGAAATGTTCCAAATTGATTTTATGAAGGTCATTGGAATTCCGTTTGGTAAATCTCAATGAAACAGATCTAACAGACTTTCTATACCTCCTCCCATACTTTTGATCCATAAAGCTCGTTCACGAAATAAAAATCGTCATTAAATTTTAAATTAAATATTTAGTAGTTGATTTATGACCAACATATTTTAAATGCGTTTTAAAAGTAGAAAGCTTCCTGATTACCCTTCTATCATTTACATTATATTCTCATATTGATACGTTACCGTAATTTATTTTAGAAAATGTAAAAATTTTATTTCAGTATTTGCGCAATACAAATGTCTATATCTTACGTTGATACTGAAGTCATCCTTTGAGCAGAGATTGAGCCGCCGACTGAACCTGAGTATTGTGTGTGTACCGTTTTGAGAGCCGCTCAACAGCTTGTAGTCAGAGATCAGGTCAACGACAGGCTCAAAGCGTCCGGGGGCAAAGCGATCCTGAAAAAATACTGAGCACTTAAACCGTTGATTTGTTTTTCAAATCACTTATTTCACAATGACAAAATTTAATGGGAGAAAGAAATTAAACTGGATGGATCCAAACATCCACTGGCCAGAGGCACAATGAGGACTTTCAGCGAAACATTAATTTAAGAATACCAAATAAATGAATCTTAAACAGTGCGTACGTGTCACTACAATGATAAAAACGCCTCGTCTTAGACGTAAAACGTCACCAAATAAATGCGCACATCTGTCCCGCATGCCAGTATCACTGTGTGTAAATAGCGTGTTTCACATGGTATGCATTCCTTTGTTTAGGACACCTTATGCCTCTAGAATACTTAAACATTTTAAATATAGGCAAAACGTCACACGTTTACCCACAGAACTCGTCAACATCAGGTATTCTACCATGAAACAGGTGCACGTTTCCAGACTTTTTCTCAGAATCTAGTTTAATCACAATGTGTGTCAGCAATTAAATCTCCCTTTGTTTTATACTAAACACAGTCCAGTACATGTTTGCTGGGACTAATATATACCTCTTACTAACGCTGTTATATTGGTCCCAGATGTTTGCTGGGACTAATATATACCTCTTACTAATGCTGTTATATTGGTCCCAGATGTTTGCTGGGACTAATATATACCTATTACTAACGCTGTTATATTGGTCCCAGATGTTTGCTGGGACTAATATATACCTCTTACTAATGCTGTTATATTGGTCCCAGATGTTTGGTGAGACTAATATATACCTCTTACTAACGCTATTATATTAGTCCCAGATGTTTGCTGGGACTAATATATACCTATTACTAACGCTGGTATATTGGTCTAAGATGTTTGCTGGGACTAATATATACCTCTTACTAATGTTGTTATATTGGTCCCAGATGTTTGCTGGGACTATTATATACCTATTACTAATGCTGTTATATTAGTCCCAGATGTTTGCCACAAAAGATATATGTAGGCCTACGAGCGTGCCTTAAAGGGATACAGAACCGATTCTGACTGGCTGATGTGAGAGATAGGCAAGTCCAGGCTATGCCTTGCGCAAGCCTCTAAAGTTCAGAAATGGTGCTTTTATTCAAGCGTGACCAAGGAATCTCTATATCCACTGTCAGCTGATAAGCGTCGATTCTGTCTAGCTGGCTCTAGATATGTATAAGTCTTCCTCAACATGTGGTTAAGTGTGCCTCAAAATATGGATAGCCTATAAATCTGCTTCCAGCACTAAGTATTAAGTTTATGACATATTATAGAGGGAATCCTGATTAGAACAAAGGCCCAGTATGTGGAAAGTGGCAGATCGTGAACAACTAAGCAAATACTGCCTTTCATTGGAAAAAAAAGAAATTATAAAAATTAACTTATTCTCAAGGTTAAACTTGAGAATGCATGGAAATGAAATATTTAACACATCATAATTTTCCAAAAACATGCTGCAAAAAGCCGTGTCCGATGCACATTACAAAGTAACCTATACTAAAGCTACATTAGATAACTAATCAGGAGTGAGTTTGTGGGAACGGATATCAATTTTGGAATAAGTCTGTCTCAAGATACAAGTATGACAGATGTTTATATGGAAAAACTTATTCCATTTTGCTATCGATAACTCAATAATAATTTAAGTACAACTGATCGGTGAGCTCAACAATGGTTGGTTAACTTTAACGCACAAAAAAGCGAACTCCCTCCTTGCCTCCGGACGTTCGCCGCTTACCTATGAATTCAGGGGATCAAGCATTGAGTTGCGCATAACCCATAAACATCTAGGTGTCATAATAAATAACCAGGGAACATGGAACAATCACATCGACCAGTTACTTACCGCTGCACAAAAGAAATTCACCTTTTTTTGTTTTTCGAGGACGTATATATTGGAGTGAAATGTCTTGATATTATTACAGAGGTTGCGTAGGTCCCAGCACAGAATACCAGTATGCAGATGTTGTGTAGGATAACTTGATAGAATCTGATGTAAACCGACTGGAGTGAGTGAGTGAGTGCTTGAGGTTTAACGTCGTACTTAACAATTTTTCAGTCATATGACGACGAAGGAAACCCTAGAGTGCATGCAATGTGACGGATTTCCACAGCTCTTTTATCTAGTGCTGCTTCACTGAGACGACTTACCAAATGCATGAAAGCCGGCAGCGCCCGAGCCATTATACTGATACGGGTCAACCAGTCGTTGCACAATCCGTTTCATGCTGAACGCCAAGCGCCAAGCTTTTAAAGTCTTAACTCTTGACTCGATCCAAGAGTGATCTTGGATCTACCTCTCCCGAAGCCGTAAACCGACTGCCAAAAATTCAGAAATTGCTGTTCGAATAATAACCGACCTAACTTCAGGTATACATGTACAGCGTTTTTATAAGAAGAATCTGGACTACTGCAGCTTCATATGCGTCGCGAGATACATCACCTTTCTACATTCCATAAAATAGTAAACAATCAATTTCCCTGCCTCTCTCGTCATATTCCCAAACAAGGCAAAAGTACAACCCATATCCCAGCAGGAATCCTCTTCAGTTAACAACCTTCTTTTTTGTAGAACAGAGTTATTCAAAAAGACATTGAATAAGTTATACCTAATGACATAAAGTCAATTTAAAGTTACAAATATCTTTAGTTGTAATATTAAAAATTTCAGCCCCCAAAATGGTACTGTGTTGGAGAAAGACGTTGAAATATAGTCTTATGCCAACTGCGAAATGGGTGTAGTTCACTGAACACATCTTAAATTCCGCTGCATGACAATGTGGCAGTTTTGATGAGTCAGCTGATCACTTTTTGATGTACTATCCATTGTTTATTGACCATAGGAAGGTCATGATGGTTACAATCAAAGTTTCTGGATACGATGAAGAGATTAACACTTGATTGTTATTATTATATGCACAACATGATGTCAGTTTAAAACTTAACGAGGTCATTGTTTTGAGTGTTTGCAAAATGATTAAAGACACTAAACGCTTTGTGTAATTCAGTCAGTTCACTATATAGATTTCTTCCCATTAGTTAAGTTTATGTTATTGTAATCCAGTTGCCTCCACCTATGTAAGCGGAGCAATACTGTAAGTATTCTGCTTACTTTTGTTGCTGTGGGCGACTCGATTTTGCCTAAGAACTAGTCCTGCAGTCTTCTGTGTTCGGAGAATTGCCGTCGGAAACCACCGAAGTGCAGTTCGTACATTTCCGGTAGAACTCTTCTTCCCTGAAGGTAGCGAACAGTACAGTTCGTTTTCCGCTTGACGATCGGGAAACCGGAATGTTGGACGTAGGTTCCGATTCTCAATGGCTGAGACGCAACACACACCCAGCATAAATTACAGGTGTTAAAGATGGAGGACGCGATGGACTCAGCGACTTATGCCAGCTTTGCCGTTTTCAGGCTATACGTGTATGGCGAGGAAAAATGGCAAAATTATGCAGCAGGCACCACCAGATAGAAAAAATGTGCTCTTTTCAGCCTACAGTGTCATGTTTTTAAGTTTTCTTCTCCTTTAAGCGTTTATTTTGGCGTTTAATTTCAATTTGAACTTCACTTCACTTCACTTCACTTTGTATGAAGTGTCTAGACTTGGAAATTTCTGATACAATGTTTTATAACATAGACTGGCGTCATGCACGGCCCTCAGAGATACTGACATTCAATGACGGCTATGCGGAATTCTACAAATCCTATACAAATCAGCGGGTTTATCCCATTTTCATTGGACTATATAAGGAAATGCAACAAATCGCACCCCCTGAAAGTGGCTTCAGTGTGATATCTTTGAAGCTATTGACTATCAACTTTTATCTGAATCTGAGCATTCTCAATTATTTACATTTGTAAGAAGTCTGTCCTTTCATTAGAATGGATCGAGTTATGCCCCCCTCAAAGTCTGATTCATTTGCAATGCGATCCGAGATTTGTTGAAGGTGGAGAAAATATGCAAATTACATAAAGTTCACAGGAAAGAGTGCGAAATGTTAGTGGTAAGTGTGTGCTTCAGTATTTTTTCGATTTTTCTTAAAAGAGATAAACACCTATAGACACATCATACATAATTTATGTATGATGAGTATATGGGACCATCCCTTGGTATATTTTGTCTTTGTGTAATAATTTTATGAATGATGACGTAGCACATGTTTAATAAATATATTTGCACTAGAATTTGACCTTTTCAGCTAACTCATGTGTTCAGTCTGGAGTTTGATCATGTTCTTGTTATTAATGTATTGGTAAATGTTATCAAAATTCAGATTAAATACATGTGTTCGGATATAAACACCAAATTAATATTCAAATAAATTTATTAGACATGCATCACATCCTTATTTACAACAATATTATACATGATATATAGCAAGATGCAAAGAGCATCTGAGAAGTGGGTGATCGACTAACGATTGCATCAACCTCAGCTTTACAACACCAGCGGATCCACTTACTAATAAAAGGAAAGGGAATTTACCGGGTAAATTTTTTGTCAGTGTAACGGTTCACCAAGCAGCGAATAAACAACCGCGGGAATAATGCTCAACTTTGGGCTTGCTTAAGCAGATTCTGATCAATAAGTTCAGTCAGTGTAAAGATTGCTCGGTGGACTGTTTGACAATATACATGTAGGCCTACTTGCCATAAAATGCCGCAAATCCTACGTTAAATTCACAGTTAAAAGTACTAACCGCCAGCATATTAAAGCCAAGTAAACTCAGGCCAGGATGACTCATGCCAGTGGGCAGAAAATAATGAAACAACCAGAGTGCATTAGATCAGAATGTGACTCAGTTCAAAGAAAAAAGAAGCAGCCCTCAGTAAAAAGTGCTCCCTTTTACTCTCTCTTCCATATACACACTTTTCAAATTAATAACTTTCCCATGGACAGTTAAAACTCGATAATTAGTGTAGTGCCCTGAGTAATCCTCAGTGGTAGCGGTATAGCTAACGATTATGACAGACTTTCATTATTAGTGTAGTGCCCTGAGTAATCCTCAGTGGTAGCGGTATAGCTAACGATTATGACAGACTTTCATTATTAGTGTAGTGCCCTGAGTAATCCTCAGTGGTAGCGGTATAGCTAACGATTATGACAGACTTTCATTATTAGTGTAGTGTCCTGAGTAATCCTCAGTGGTAGCGGTATAGCTAACGATTATCACGTACTTTCATTATTAGTGTAGTGCCCTGAGTAATCCTCAGTGGTAGGGGTATAGCTAACGATTACGACAAACTTTCATTATTAGTGTAGTGCCCTGAGTAATCCTCAATGGTAGGGGTATAGCTAACGATTACGACAAACTTTCATTATTAGTGTACTGCTCTGATTAATCCTCAGTGGCAGCGGTATAGCTAACGATTACACAAACTTTCATTATTAGTGTAGTGCCCTGAGTAATCCTCAGTGGTAGGGGTATAGCTAACGATTACGACAAACTTTCATTATTAGTGTAGTGCCCTGATTAATTCTCAGTGGTAGCGGTATAGCTAACGATTACGACAAACTTTCATTATTAGTGTACTGCCCTGAGTAATCCTCGGTGGTAGCGGTATAGCTAACGATTACACAAACTTTCATTATTAGTGTAGTGCCCTGAGTAATCCTCAGTGGTAGCGGTATAGCTAACGTTTACGACAAACTTTCATTATTAGTGTACTGCCCTGAGTAATCCTCAGTGGTAGGAGTATAGCTGACGATTACGACAAACTTTCATTATTAGTGTAGTGCCCTGAGTTATCCTCAGTGGTAGCGGTATAGCTAACGATTACACAAACTTTCATTATTAGTGTAGTGCCCTGAGTAATCCTCAGTGGTAGGGGTATAGCTGACGATTATGACAGACTTTCATTATTAGTGTAGTGCCCTGAGTAATCCTCAGTGGTAGGGGTATAGCTAACGATTACGACAAACTTTCATTATTAGTGTAGTGCTCGGTGTACTGTTTGACAATATACTTGCCATAAAATGCCGCAAATCCCACGTTAAATTCACAGTTAAAAGTACTAACCGCCAGCATATTAAAGCCAAGTAAACTCAGGCCAGGATGACTCATGCCAGTGGGCAGAAAATAATGAAACAACCAGAGTGCATTAGATCAGAATATGACCCAGTTTAAAGAGAAAAGAAGCAGCCCTCAATAAAAAGTGCTCCCTTTTACTCGCTCTTCCACATACACACTTTTCAAATTAATAACTTTCCCATGGACAGTTAAAACTCGATAATTAGTGTAGTGTCCTGAGTAATCCTCAGTGGTAGCGGTATAGCTAACGATTATGACAGACTTTCATTATTAGTGTAGTGCCCTGAGTAATCCTCAATGGTAAGGGTATAGTTAACGATTACGACAAACTTTCATTATTAGTGTAGTGCCCTGAGTAATCCTCAGTGGTAGCGGTATAGCTAACGATTACACAAACTTTCATTATTAGTGTAGTGCCCTGAGTAATCCTCAGTGGTAGGGGTATAGCTAACGATTACGACAAACTTTCATTATTAGTGTAGTGCCCTGATTAATTCTCAGTGGTAGCGGTATAGCTAACGATTACGACAAACTTTCATTATTAGTGTACTGCCCTGAGTAATCCTCGGTGGTAGCGGTATAGCTAACGATTACACAAACTTTCATTATTAGTGTAGTGCCCTGAGTAATCCTCAGTGGTAGCGGTATAGCTAACGTTTACGACAAACTTTCATTATTAGTGTACTGCCCTGAGTAATCCTCAGTGGTAGGGGTATAGCTGACGATTACGACAAACTTTCATTATTAGTGTAGTGCCCTGAGTTATCCTCAGTGGTAGCGGTATAGCTAACGATTACACAAACTTTCATTATTAGTGTAGTGCCCTGAGTAATCCTCAGTGGTAGGGGTATAGCTAACGATTACGACAAACTTTCATTATTAGTGTAGTGCTCGGTGTACTGTTTGACAATATACTTGCCATAAAATGCCGCAAATCCCACGTTAAATTCACAGTTAAAAGTACTAACCGCCAGCATATTAAAGCCAAGTAAACTCAGGCCAGGATGACTCATGCCAGTGGGCAGAAAATAATGAAACAACCAGAGTGCATTAGATCAGAATATGACCCAGTTTAAAGAGAAAAGAAGCAGCCCTCAATAAAAAGTGCTCCCTTTTACTCGCTCTTCCATATACACACTTTTCAAATTAATAACTTTCCCATGGACAGTTAAAACTCGATAATTAGTGTAGTGTCCTGAGTAATCCTCAGTGGTAGCGGTATAGCTAACGATTATGACAGACTTTCATTATTAGTGTAGTGCCCTGAGTAATCCTCAGTGGTAGCGGTATAGCTAACGATTATGACAGACTTTCATTATTAGTGTAGTGCCCTGAGTAATCCTCAGTGGTAGCGGTATAGCTAACGATTATGACAGACTTTCATTATTAGTGTAGTGTCCTGAGTAATCCTCAGTGGTAGCGGTATAGCTAACGATTATCACGTACTTTCATTATTAGTGTAGTGCCCTGAGTAATCCTCAGTGGTAGGGGTATAGCTAACGATTACGACAAACTTTCATTATTAGTGTAGTGCCCTGAGTAATCCTCAATGGTAGGGGTATAGCTAACGATTACGACAAACTTTCATTATTAGTGTACTGCTCTGATTAATCCTCAGTGGCAGCGGTATAGCTAACGATTACACAAACTTTCATTATTAGTGTAGTGCCCTGATTAATTCTCAGTGGTAGCGGTATAGCTAACGATTATAACGTACTTTCATTATTAGTGTAGTGCCCTGAGTAATCCTCAGTGGTAGCGGTATAGCTGACGATTATGACAGACTTTCATTATTAGTGCAGTGCCCTGAGTAATCCTCAATGGTAGGGGTATAGTTAACGATTACGACAAACTTTCATTATTAGTGTAGTGCCCTGAGTAATCCTCAGTGGTAGGGGTATAGCTAACGATTACGACAAACTTTCATTATTAGTGTACTGCCCTGATTAATCCTCAGTGGCAGCGGTATAGCTAACGATTACACAAACTTTCATTATTAGTGTAGTGCCCTGATTAATTCTCAGTGGTAGCGGTATAGCTAACGATTATAACGTACTTTCATTATTAGTGTAGTGCCCTGAGTAATCCTCAGTGGTAGCGGTATAGCTGACGATTATGACAGACTTTCATTATTAGTGCAGTGCCCTGAGTAATCCTCAATGGTAGGGGTATAGTTAACGATTACGACAAACTTTCATTATTAGTGTAGTGCCCTGAGTAATCCTCAGTGGTAGGGGTATAGCTAACGATTACGACAAACTTTCATTATTAGTGTAGTGCCCTGAGTAATCCTCAGTGGTAGGGGTATAGCTGACGATTACGATAAAACTTTCATTATCTTTTACTATTATCCACACTTATAACCTCACATTAAGAATTCAATTCATAATCGGAACTATTTCTTCTTGAATGAATTTTTCTGTCAGTAATGGGTCCATTTTCTTTCCGGAAAGGTTGAAAACTAAATGATTTTGTCAGTCTGAGTGTACGGCTTTGTGATCCTCTAAACTCGTGTGCACGGGAAGGATAAGTTAGACCTCCTTGTGTTTGTTCACTATAGGCGTCCTATAACTGATCTCATACGGTATCCGCCATATATTGTCGATGTGGGCCAAATCCTCACCATATCTGTACTGGACCTCTGATTTATACAACGCTATCGTGCTATTATGCTATTTGGTTTTGGATTTATGGACACTGTAGACGGCTATTGTCTCCCAATTTAAATAAGTATAACTGTTCCGTTTATACGCCCATCGGCCCATGTGCTGAAGATATCAATTATAATAATACTTTTTGCGTTCATCTGCCTGTCATCTGACTAACGTTATAACCATTGATCATTGTCAGGTTACCTGTAAATTGGCTTTTCCTGTGGTGTCCTCCACCCAGCCGATCGCCATATCCGAGCCGGTCATGTCCCCATTGGGAGAGAACCCCAAACCTACATACCCCAGAGTCATCACCTGAACCTCAAAGATGATTTCATGGTGGTCAAAGTTCCAAAACAGGTGGAATTTTTCTTCTGGATCCAACACCACATGATGAGGGAAGGAGTCGGACTTTCCACCCAAACTGTGTGCACATACAGAATAAACGACACAGAGCATAAAAATTCCCAGAGAAAACATCGTAAATATACGTCTACGTCTTTACTGTCCCGGTTTTTGACTGCACCTTAGCCGTTCTTTTGTATGTGCAGAACACCAAATCTAGCCGTTATTTATATACCTATTCACGCCCGGGTGAAGACAGGGTTCCCCGGGGATCACGTGCGCGGACATACCTTGTGTAAGTGAGCAACGGAATAGTCGTTGTACATGAGTGCATGCTTCACAGTCACGTTACCTTTTGCCATCAGATTGCACAACTTACTCATAACCCGACTGGATGTGTTACAGGGGTTGTTTAGCTACCAGGATAACTGACGTTCTAGAACCACTAACTATACGGATAATAAATGTGTATAAACAGTGTAGAAAACAGCACCAAACGTGGAAATATATACATAAAACTATAAAAGTAAAGAGGAGATGAAAGGTCAAAAAATGCATTAAAACATATATGGACATACATTTATTTCGATAATAATTTCTGTATTGTTAGCTATATGCATGACTTTAAATAAACTATGCGGAATGTGTCGGTTCTGTTGAGAGCTTGAATGTCCTTGTTTTGGTACCCATAACGGCTATTATCCTCTTGTTCATATCACCCAAATATGGCCGGTAGATGGCGCCAGGTGCAAATCCTTTAGACTTAGTTATTAACCCGGAGCTTGGGACCAGATATTCATCATGTTGAATTGCAGCTCCACGTTGGATATATGAGCAGTTTCAATCAAAGCGCAGCTGAGGTACATATTTTGATTGTCTACCAATTATAGACTGGTGCACGATTTGAATAATGATTTTACTCATTCGCCCTCTAACACATTTCTTGCGTCTTTTCAACATCATTTAAAAACTGTTGACTGTACTCTTTGCATGATCCCGTCCTAATTTTTGGACTGATATGAGTTTGGAAACGATTTGATTGATTTATTGGAGTGTTGTTTATTGAGCGCCATCCTCAAGAATTTTTTTCTTAATACGATATACACCAGTTTTATGGGTGACTTAGTGCCTGGGGTATATCACGGACATGTGGTTGTCATATATATATTGATGTAGAGTTCGTGCCTGTTTGTAGTGAAGTATCCCTGACGTGTTGTGTGTTCATAGAAACCAGTTCTAGGCAGGTTAGAAAAAATAACATCGTTTAAAACTCTTTTAAAGAGTAAGTTTTATGTTCTGCACATACACACACTGGATTCTGCTGTACACAACCGGACACACACACTGGATTCTGCTGTACGCAATCATATACACACACTGGATTCTGCTGTACGCAATCATATACACACACTGGATTTTGCTGTACACGATCATATACAGACTCTGGAGTCTGCTGTACACAACCATACACACACTGGATTCTGCTGTACACAATCATGTACACACTCTGGGTTCTGCTGTACACAAGCATATACACACACTGGAGTGTGTTGTACACAAGCATATACACACACTGGAGTCTGTTGTACATAATCATATAAACACACTCAAGTCTGCTGTACACAATCCTATACATACACTGAGGTGTGTTGTACACAATCATATACACACACTGCCAGTTGTATACACACACAAAATCTCCCCCATATCCCCACATTGGATTGCCTAATTGGCCTCGTCTGCGTGTGTCTGGGCGCGTGTGTGCACGTGTAAATGGATATAAGCACCTGTTAGCTGTATTCGAATCCATTCGAAGTGTGTAATCAGTGCAGTGTTCTCGTGTCAGCTGATGCGAATTTGCATGTGCAAAAAGAGCACAAAGTGCGCTTCATTTAAGTAACGTTCTTGTTGCACACCGTTCCATCAGCGCAAGTACAGAAATTCAAATACACCCGTTGACAGCAGTGTGGAGACATTTCGTTTTCTCACGCCAGAGTTATGAAATTCGGTCAGAAAAAAAAGAAAATTTCTTTACCCTTCACAGTTCAGTGATCTTAAATTGGTCAGGCGTACAAAGGTGACCCATTTGTGGTCTTCTTCGCAGTGTACAGGTTTACCTATACACAGAACACTGTGTCCAATCATTGAATAATGAGTGTTTTCCTTTATTTTTATTTCGCAAGAGTACCCTAGTTATTCTAATTTTGAGACACCTGGTCTGCTCTTTTTAGCCAGTATACATGTAACTGTAACAGGAATATTTAGTTTCTTTTTTCTTTCAGGGTTAATCCATCCAATGAACAACATATTCATATCTCTACTTTTCCAAAAAGACTGAGAGAGAAGTGTGATTTTTTGCTTCAGCACTGCAATTATCTGTCCTAAAAATTAGAGAAATTAAGGTATTCTCAACACGCTGACGACACCCGCACTTCGGTTCACCCGCACCTAATCTCTTCTTCTTTCACGTCGTCCAGTTTGTAATTGCATCTTTCTGAGGATATATGTTACGCCACACAGTGGGCCACCAGAGTTTGACTCCTTAGGTATATTTTATATAGGATCTTAGTTTATCTGAAGAAAAAAAAGTGCATGCAATTACAAAATACAAAAGGGAAAATAGAACTATATAAGCACTACTGTAGGTATACTGATATACACATGCATATTAAGCGTGACGTACTTCAGCCCCTCACTAAACAACACTGCGCCACATACATGAAAGTTGCACAAAGATTTAATTTGTTTATGTGAATAGAGCTTTAGCATCACATACTTTATTTCATATTCCTTACAACTCTCACGTGCTGCTCACTACCTTCGCTGTACATCACTGCCACCACTAGCAAAATTTGTACAGAATCTTGATGAACGCCGAGGTTACTTGGGTGACTGAGGCCAGAGTAAACTGTTATTAAAATTGGTGTACTCTATTCCATCAGATTATCCTCTCATTGCAGCAGATTATTATATTAAATGTAACACTCATATTCTATTAACTTCAACTAATTATTTTAATTAGACTAACATGATATTACTTTAAATCTAAGACAGCATTATGTCATAATGACGAAATACATTCTAGCATCACTCAGACAACAAACTCTCTGTTAAAGCTAACAGATTATTTTTTGAGTGCAGCAAAACAAATGGTACATGGTTTGTTCAGCCTCAGCGCTGTGAGGCTGGAAATCCACCCATTGAAACGGTAATAATAGAAAAACAAATTTATATGGACAAATAAGCACTTTAAAGTGTAATCGTTACTATATAGAATTTTAAAACAAGTCGAGAGTATACATTGGCTACATATAGTGTGGTGTTACTACGATCTTCCTGTAATCGATCGGAACCATCTTCAGAGTATACAGATCATAATCTTTCAAATAACTCCCACGATCGATACGTATACGTTGATGAAAACTAACAGAGACAGCCACATGGGTGCCCCTTGCCGTAGACCCCCTCTGCAGATAACACAAGTTTCCCTGACTGTTCCTCAGTCCTGTTTGAGTGCACCTTCCTTCAGACATTTTGAAGTCCCTACAGTACAGTTATACATCCTTATATTTGCTTTTCTTGAAATAGTGCGAGTTCTGCCACTCTGCATGCACAAATGGCGCTTATCGTGTGTCTCCTCAACCTGCGGATGGTCGTGAGTTTCCCTGGGCTCTGCCCGGTTTCCTCCCACCATATCACTGGCCGCCGTCATACAAATGAAATACTCTTGAGTACGCCGTAAAACATCAATCAAATAAATAAACAAATAGAGTGTGTCAGACCTTATACAGACCTCCACAAAGATGGGCACTACAATGGTATTCCTTGCATAGGTTGAGCAACCAACCTTATCACAAATATATCTAGTGACGTTGTCTTTCAAGTGTTTACTATATAAAAGGTGGGTGTCGCATGGAAAACTGCAGCTAATTGCCTCCTGTAATGCTTTACCTTCATCACCGTCAATCTTATATCTTATAGATCCCGATATTTCAAATGCGCTGCGCGAAAAGCGAAACCATGCATACCACATCGGCCACACCTTGTTTTGATCGCCGTTTGTTGCTCAAATTATTTTAGTTTTATTATTTATATTTCACTATTTACCTATCAATTTATCTGGTTATTTATTGTATACATATGTTCCTGAGATTTTGGCTGCCATACGAACATTACAAGCGCAGGTTAGACTTCATCGGTGATACTTTGATTCTGAGGGCCGATCAGGTGTATACCAAATGCGTTTCGCGAGAATGAAAGAACACGGAAACAAACAATCAATTTATACCATTGGTCTGATTAATCTATTATTCATTA
Organism: Liolophura sinensis; assembly: GCF_032854445.1. NCBI lineage: Eukaryota > Metazoa > Mollusca > Polyplacophora > Chitonida > Chitonidae > Liolophura > Liolophura sinensis. Next base: position 32,699,457 of record NC_088300.1, on the reverse strand, counting down.
TTTTTCTATCTATTTTATTTATCTATTTATTTTATTTATCTATCTATTTGCCTATATGTCTACTTTTATATTTACACAAATATGTGTATTTGAATACGCGTAGGAGAGCGCATGTATGCATGCGTTTGTCGGAGGGAGAGGTTGCGTCCATGTGTGTTTATCTCCGCATAAATTAAACAATAATTTCAAAAACAAAAAAGAAATGCTTCGCCATTGAAAAATACTACATCTTTTTGTATCATATGTTTAAGGAAACTGCATGCAATGTGAAACGGATTGTCTTCGGCACCAGAGGAAAACATGAAGAAAGGCGATGTGGAAACCAAAACCAATAAATTCAAGAACCCGCCTGACAGAAGAAGCAGGAGAAGCCTAGATTCGAAGTAATCAATTCCTAACCTGGGCTCTATTGACTTGGGTCACACCCAGGCTATACCTGGACACTGACGAGAACACTTGTCAAACTGTAACACACATACATAAATACGCAATTCCCAGTAAGAAAACTGTTGTCTAGAATTCATTTTACTTGAAAATTTTCGGATGGACATTTTGGATATTTTGAAGAAAAAGGCAGGCATGCATTTGACTCAAAAGTTAAAATTAAATTCAGAAATCTAGATTTTCCAGATAGACAATACTTAAATGTAATATAACACATTGGTGCCAATAACGTGTGCACAGTTTGCAAAGTGTAGAATTGAGCCAACTGATCTGATGCTTACAACTGGGGTCACGTACTTTGCACAAGGTTTAGCCCGGACACGTACAAAACGCACTTAACATTGCTATTTTTACGCGACCAAAACAGCTTACATTCATATTTTTGGGCCTTTCCTGTTAACAGCATGTATGGTTTATAGTCTTTTTAATGAGCTTGTCAAACATTGCATTTTCACTAAAGTGGCTATATTGTTATTTCATGTGAATTCTGGACATAGAGGAATTATGTTCAAAACGTCGGGACCATTTGGTATTATTTTCAAGCAAATAAGAGGGATTTTTTTTTTCGCGGATATGTTGCCCCCCACTGCCCGATGCGCCAATGGAATGGATGATGGCGAGAATGCGGCGTAATCTGAGCGTGGTAATCACAAGTGTACTGACCTGCGCATTGGCTGCTTTGGGGTTTCATGGATTCCCGCCACCAACGTTTACCAGTGGCTGGCTACCGATATTGTCTGGACGAATTCTTACCAAGAAGTTAGTCACTAGCTAGAGAAAATTCCCATCATGGTCATGGTTGGTTTCATGAAAGAGTATTTAGGTATTTAAATTCTGTGTGAAGTTAAACTGATGTTGTTGAAACAATATATATTAAGGAGTTTGAAATCTGCATATTCTACTGTTCCGTAAGTGATGTAGTTGAAACCATATATGTTAAGGAGTTTGAAATATGCATTCTCTTCAGTTTCTTAAGTGATATACTTAAAACCCAGTCTAGCGTACCAGGCAATCCTTTCACAAGACGTAGCAAATCTTTTGTATGATCATCTGCCTAAAGGTAACGTTTGTTATAGGAAGAATTCACACAAAATAATTTATTTAGAGCGAGTCGGTGAAAGGTTATGCTTGGGAAACTGGTAAAGTGTCACATTGGTATCTACAATAGCGTCCTTCCCCTACTTCAGAAGAACCGTATGACACCAGTTATTAAACCATACCAACGACTTAATAACCATTGGTATCGCTTCACATTTATGTTATACCGATGTAACATCGCCCAAAACAATGGACACTTCCGTAGTTATCCATTAAAGTGCACTATTGGATTTTTTCGGCCAGACAGATCACGTGACTCGAAAATTCTCGTTTACAGCAATGTTTCAGTATTACAAATCTCGCGTGATAATGCGTGAAAAGCTGATAGTGCACCTCTCTCCAGTTATCACAGCGTATAAGCAATGAAAGAAGCCATTGTTTCTTAAATCTTGTGAATATTTTTGGCTTTTTGCTTTCATTCGTTCAGATGATGAAGGTGACGAATCAAGGCTTCCTGTTCGAATCAACTGGATCGGTCCAAACTGACGACGATGTCAAATCTGGAAAGCATGTTTCATCCTTTGAAAGTTATTTCGATATAGAAACAAAAATCCACAAAAGATCAAGGGCTGTGATTTGATTGGCCACATTACATTTTAAATTCCTCCAGAGCATGCAAAAAATGACCCTTGGTCACTGTCCTACGAACAGCTCCTGCAGGAGACACACTGAGTGAGCTCCTACTTGTCAGTGTATTTGTGGGACAATATGGCGGCTAGAAAACAGAAGGCATTGCTGCCGCATTTCTTCATTACTGACAGGCTTATGCTTGGAATGACAGCGGCAAACGTGTCAAACGTGTTAAGAAATTCGAAAGCACGTTAATGTAGTCCACGTCACATCAGGCAGTGAAAAAAAGTGTCACAAATACAGTCACGGGGTTACAGTTACAGTTACGTGTTTATCTTTTCTGTTTATTTAGTTAAATTCGTGTTTAGCGCAAACTGCGACACACAGCTTTCATAATCTTTGTAGAGTATCGCAGCTGCCGTCAATTTCTTAATGCCATACCCCGCAAACTGTTCCACGCGAGTGGTCACTTTTAACCTCAGCTTTCAAAGACCCAGGCATACTCTATCACTGGTCACAGTTAAAGATCTCGACGTTCAACGAGGTCGAGATTGGACATTTCTCTCCGGCGAAAATATAGCGACAGATTTTAATACTGAGTATGAGATAAACTGTAGACGGATATACCGTCCATTAGACATGAACAGGCCCACATGCAGCTCTGAAAGCGGTGGAACTTTGAGGGCTGGAAGAAAATTTTTGATGGAAATCAATCTCAGGATATCATTTGTGTTTCAGTGTAATGTTCAATGAAGACCACTTCCACCAATAATGTGTGCATGTCTGTACGCCACATGTGGAAAAGATTGTCAATAACTTGTCAAAGGTCAGTGATTTACGCCGGGCACTCCGGTTCCGCCTCTCTTAAATCAGGCTGCCATGGTATAAGCGCAAAATTCTTGAGGATGACTGGCCCCGACAACTCAGTAAGTAGAGCGTCCGGTTCGGGGGCGGTAGATCCCGGGTCAATCCGCCTGGCATTCAGCATGAAGAGGATAGTGCAACGACTGGTTGACCTTCATCGTCATAAGACTGAACAAATTGTTAAACACGACGTTAAACCCCAAGCATTCACTCACTCACTCACTGTGTACGGTGTTACGCAACAATACAATAATTAAACACCAGATTTATAATCTAAATGGTAGTTGCAAGTTGGAGTTTTATACGCCTACACTGAAGAGAAAATTCATATCTGAGTAGCCACACAAACTAATAACACATTTGCCGTTTTTGTGAAAATGGCCATGGGGTAATGGAACACATACTCAATGCGCCAAAGACGCCCTGGTCCAAGTAAGTTGTTCGGATAAGTGTTAAGTGGTTGTGGATGCGCTTCCAAGCTCTTTAAAGTTCAAATCGAATTTGTGCCATTATTTTAGAATAGCCCGAATAATTACTTTTGACAAAATTTCTACGTAGTCTGTGCACGTGCTACCATTCAAACAGTTCCTAAATATATAATATGGGTTGCATTATAGCTTTTTAGTATTTTAGAATCATTTTACCACTATGTAAATGCGATAGTACAAGCCTGATATTTACAGGGAGGCAATCATTTGAGCTATGACAGGTAACCACAGACAATTTGAAGTGATTAGCGAAAATGGACCTATTTAATACCTTTGCTATGAACCTCATCCAGCTTCATTTCCTTACACTTTTTGCTTCTAATATCACTGTGATATAGAGATATTTACAAACATAGTATCTGTAATTTAATCTGATACTGCCGCCATTGGCTTTATTCATTTAAGAATTATTATTATGTTTGTTCTTCTTTAAACTAAAAAGTTCCAGGATATATTTTCATCAGGACTGTCATTGATTGGTTGGATGACTGATTGAATGATTCTTTCATTTCATTAACTCATCCATTCATTAATTCATCCATTCATTCATCCATTCATTCATTCATTCGTTCAGCGTTTATCGCCATTCTCAGTGTCTCTATCTTCGTCGCCATCTGCATCATGAGCAGTTTCTCTGATCAACGCCGTGAAACTCTCTATTTTCGTCATTAATCGCTTTGTGAGAATTTTCTCCAACCCACGCGATGAAGCGTTTTGTATTCATTCTATCCACTTTAGGAGGAGTATCACCTGACGGATAGGACAACAGACATTGTATTAAAAGCTACCCTACTTATTGTTTGAAAATACTGGTATGGGTTTCAAGTCCAGGCCTGGTTTCCAGACTTTTATCCCGTTAATTACGAAAGTGAGGAAGTCAGTATGAAGCGATATGAATATAAAGAAATCAGTCACAACTTTAAGACATTATCTGCCTTGGTAAAAGTCGTCGGGTCTTTTAACGTATCAGGTGAGAAACTCATTATGGATTTTTCCGGATTTGTTTCGGGAAATATTCGATACCTCTGTGCATTATCAAAATGTCCATCACTGTCTTCCATGTTAAATGTAATTTACATTTCACAGTCCAAAGGTGCCACGCTGATGAACGATCTGATTGAGATTGATGACCGAATTTCAGGAACAGCGTGTGTATATACTGTCTCGGAAAATACAAAGCATAATAACAAATGACCATTGGGGTTTCGGGGGGAGGGGTCTGTGGCCTAGCTGTTAGTGTACTCTCGCGCGTAATAACCAAGGAGTCTCTCACCACTCTCGACGATTTGTCGGTACAAATCCAACTGAATTCATCTGTTGGCAAAACGCGAGTAAGTCTTCCAGCAACTTGTGAAGTAGGATATGGTGGGGGCAAAGTACGTGTTACATATAAGCAATGTGTTTACAACATGTAATGTCGATATTTTTATCTAAAGAAACCGTTTTAAAGTTTCATGGTTTAATACGTTTAATTATCTTTTATTTCTCTCGAAAACTGACCAAACGCAAATCACTCCATTATGGTGTCATTCATTTCTGTACTCCATTTTCAGTGTTATTTATTTCTTTCCTATTCTTTGGACGCCTGCGGCGCTTCGTTATAAAATTTCAGCTCTTCCACATTTACCGGTCTAAATTCAACCACAATGACTCGATAAATAGTCATTATTTCTAAAAATCACGCTGACGCAGGGCAAATTACACAACCTTACTCCGCCGTTTCTCTGCAGTCTGTCGTCCGCTGTCAACACCTGCTCGAGACCGCCGTGGAAAGAACCATACACACACAAAGCAGAGGGGTAAACCAATTAGCATGAGTTTGTTGTCGTCTGCGTCAATGAATTTGTGGCCTGAACACTTGTGATAACCCCATGCTTTGAACTGGTGTCGTCCAAGGCGAACTTTTGTGAAGCGAGGCGTGAAGCGGGTATGTTCTGAAGCGTACGTCTCTGCTGAAACGTGCGTTCAATGTAGTAGAAAAATCCAAAATATTATAGAATTATATTTATTTGTGGGTATCATCACATTGCCATTGTTTATTTGCTTCTTTATATTCTGTATGTGTTGGTATGTGTTTTAAAATTATATACCTTCTACAGTTACCACTTATAAGCTCATTGTTATCATACTTATAAGCGGATTGCATGTTACTGTAATTCTAGAAGGGCTTTTATCACCTAGTACAATTTTTAAACCTTAGTCTGTGTAAGCCACGTTTCTAAGATTTATTTCATTGGTGTTTTTACGCCATATACTGAAGAATATTTCACTCATACAACGGGTTTGAGAGGGAACTAGGAAGAGCCTGGGAAAACCCTCGACCATCCGCATCTTGTTGCCAAACCTTCCCACATATGGCCGGAGGTGAAGGTAGAATGAACTTAGTAGCATAGCGACTGCATTGGTGAGAGGCTCTCGGTTATCCCACTGTAGATGACCAACTACAGCGTATCCCTCTGTGGATGACCAGTTCAAGGCTATCCGACTGTGGATGATCAGCTCCAGAATATCCCACTGTGGATAACCAACTCCAGTTTATCCCATTGTGGATGACCAGCTCCAGGATATCCCACTGTGAAAGACCATTCCCAGGATATCCCACTGTGGATGACCAGCTCAAGACTATCCCACTGTGGATGATCAGCTCAAGACTATCCCACTGTGGATGATCAGCTCAAGGCTATCCCACTGTGGATGACCAGCTTCAGGTTATACCAGTGTGGATAACCAGCTCCGGTTTATCCCACTGTGGATAGCCAGCTCCAGGATATTCCTCGGTGGATGACCAGCTCAAGGCTGTCCAACTGTGGATGATCAGCTCCAGGATATCCCACTGTGGATGACCAGCTTCAGGCTATATCACTGTGGATGAGGCTATACCACTGTGTAAACCAGCTACAGGATGCCTCCATTTGTTGACCAGTTCAATGATATCTTTCAGTGGACGCCCTGTTGTTGCCTATCCTTCAATTGATGTGCAGCTCCTGGATATTCCTGCGCGAATGACCGACTGAAAAATAATTCTCCGTGTATCACCTGTGGCAGGTTATCACTACACGCTGACCAGCTCCAGGATGCCCCTCCTTGGATGAACGGCTGCAGGTTATCCCTGCGGGTTGACCATCTCCAGGATACACCTCCCCCCCCCCACCCCACCCCCCCACACACACACCCCTTGGATGTCCGGCTGCAGGTTATCACTACACACACCCCTTGCCCGGCTGCAGGTTATCACTACACGCTGATCAGCTCCAGGATAGAGTTCCTTGGATGAACGGATGCAGGTTATTCCTACGGGTTGATCAGCTCCAAGATATCCCGTCTTGGATGAACAGCTGCAGGATATCCCTACACGCTGACCAGCTGCAGGACACCTCTCTTTGGATGAACGGCTGCAGGTTATTTGTACGGGTTGACCAGCTCCGGCATGCCCACATATGGATGACCGGCTGTAGGACATTTCATCGCATGTTACCAGCGCCGTAGCCGTGTGACTTTTTACTCAGAAAGAAGAAATGGATGTTTTACCTGCGAAAAGCAACTCCATGGGTCATTCGGTCTGTCGATAGGTCCATCGGTCCGTCAAATTTATGTCACCTTATCTTATAAGGGTCAGCGCTAGATGACTTGGACATTTTTTAGGGTCTGGTCTAAGTTGGAAAGCATCTTAATGTGATTGTGAACAATGTGCTAACTTGTGCTCAAACTCCTCACTCGTTGAGCCTCATTCGACTTCATAAAACTAAATAAAATGTCCTGATGCCGTCTATAATATATTACATGTACTAGGTGTAACTAATTAACTCGGTTTAGCTGACTGTTGTTGATCGCTATAATCAGAAATTTTTCACTTACACCACAGTGACAAGACTTGGGGAAACTGGGTTACACTGAGTGGAATCCGGACTACCGTGAAGAAACCGAATTACCGTAAGGAAATCTGCTTGACGTGAAGACACCACTACCTTCATCCGATCGATTTAACGAAGTCATTTCTGACTTACGTTAAATGTTTGGAAAACGACTTTTGCAGGTTATTTTGGGGCCCTGAAAATTAAAATCACTCCATAAATTTTGAAATGACAAATGTGTCAAAAATGCCAACTTCCAGTGTCAAAAAATAACCAGTGTTTTTGAATTTTGACATTGAAATTGTCTTTTTGGGATCAACCCCTGTCATACATCCATTGCCGATCTAAAACGAGAGCTGCATTCTAATCGGCAACCGAATTGCGACCTTAACCGAGATTAAAGTTATAATGCAATGAGATACATTCATGCGAGACCGTGGAGAACAAGGCGAAGAAAATAGTGTGCTAACAACATAGAAGTCAATTTATTTATTTGATTGATGTTTACGACGTACTTAAGAATATTTCACGGCGAAAGGAAATCGGGTTGAGCCCAGGAGTTAATTAATACAAAGCTCGCAACATACATATATGCTCAGATACGTAAATGTCCAACATTTACAATTGTTCTGCTGCTTAACAAACTGTAATTTCTAGTTATTGTCATTTATAGTTCTCAGAATGTCTTCCATTGCTGTTCGTTTCCATATACCTTCACATTTTATCTTTCACCTCGTCGTTTGTTTGTCAATGTTACAGGCAAGTGAAGTGTCAAGATGGGCGCGGTCATGAATGGGTATAAACGCAAGACAACATAACACATCTTGTATATTATGTCTTTATTCATCTCGATATCACACCTTTCCAAATGTTCGTGTGAACACATCTAATACTGTTCATCAAATTCATCAAAAAACACACACGGCTGCAAAGCTTACGCGAATAAATAAACAAGGCATACTGAGAAATCTATGTGAAAACCATTAAGAGATTTGAGAAACAGGAACGCAAAAATTGGTTTACCGCCAACATGCTTCACCTCGCTGGTTTGGATAACGGAGAGGAAAAAGGTTCTTTCTATTTTACTACATTTGTTTATTTTTCGTGTCTAAGAACATTAAAGTAAGTACAACAAAATTAGAAATAGAAATTAGAAATTTTTTATCTAGGCTTTGTTTGCTCATTTAATACAGTAACGATAATGGTACATGTGAAATATTCTTGAGTACGGCGTAAAACATTAATCCAATAAATAATAAACACAGTAACGAAGAACCGCAAAATATCTGACCATTGCACAGATGGGTAGCCTCCCTTAGTTGTTCGAACTTGGCAGAGAAGGAGATGGGGCTTAACAGTATATACGCTGTCCTGTTCATTTACACGAGCCAATACATCTGTATGTATAATGACTACCAGCTCTAGTTGCATTAGAGAATATGGTCAACAGACTTTCATTTCCAACATACATGTGACTGATCTGGGAGTTTTCTTTTCTTTTAACCTCGAGTAACATCTGGTAAAAGGGCAAACAAGAGTGGACGTCTGCTTTTTGCTACCAGTTCTCTGAGGGGGCGGAAACACCTGGAATTCCATATCCGTGGTTAGGATTAAACCATCGCCAAAAACCCCACAAACTGTTATTGCCGTTATAAATTATGACAAACTGATCGATCTAAAAAAAAAGTGCTTATGGCCTTGTGCTAGTATTGTGCATTTAGCTCTGTTTTAATATATCGTCACTAGTAATGCCCTACATCATCCTGTTGATAAAGTTAGTACCCATATTCAGTCGTCACACTTATCATAAAATGACTTCCTATTCATGACGAAATATAATATCTGTTATCATTGGAAGCTTACATTCCATACGAATAAACTTGCTGATAATGAGGTTAATAATTATACATCCAATCGTAATTGTAATAACACAAATTGTTTTTTGTTACTCATTAACAATAAAAATTGTTTAGTATACGACGCTAAAAATCAAAGCATACATACCTACTCATTACCATGCACGGTATCTGCTAGAGGTTTTGGAAATCTTAAAATACAATTGAAAGATCTCCACCATTACTTTTATGTGCGAAACTAAATTCATATATGGCTCAAAAAAATAATGGTATATATCAATTAGTCTTGCAAGCAGTAAAGCAAAACCGTCAATGCTCTCAAAATAACCATATTTACAGTACTACCTTCCTGGAATATCATCTCGTTATCAGAAAGGGCAATTTTTGCTATGGTCCAACGGGCCATTGTTTGGTGATTTTACCAATTTAACCTGCAATCCTATATGCACGCGACTTGTATTATGACATATACAACTATATCCAAATATCCTTGATTTTATCGTTCCAGTCCAGATCGTCACCATGTCATGCTTCCCTTACTGTATCCTTCAATACATGCACCCATATAAGTTTGTTTGGTTATTTATTTGATTGACTGATGTTTTACGACGTATTCAAGAATATTTCACTTATACGACGGTGTCCAGCATTACGATGGGAGGAAACCGAGCATAGCCCGGAGGAAACCCACGATCATCCGTAGGTTACTGTCATACCTTCCCAGGTACAGCAGCAGTGGAAGCCAGCATGAGCTGGACTTGAACTTGCAGCGACCGCCTTGGTGAGAGACTCATGGGTCATTGCGCCGAACTGGCACGCTAACCAACTCGACCACGCCCCCCCTCCCCCATCAACAGTATATACACATTTGCATGCATTCTTTAAAAAGATAAAAAGATAAATACAATTAAGTTTCAGTGTATATAATTTTTCCGTCCACACATCGCCTTCAAATATGCATCGATGCGGATCTATGTACAATTAAAACAATAATCTGGTAATTTTAACAGAAAGTCTGTTGCCCGAGTCATGCTAGAATGTATTCTGTTATTATGTATAAGACAAGACTGTGTAATATTTACATAATATCCTATTAGTCTAATACAATCCTTATGTTAGATTAATAGAATACATATGCTATATTTAACAGAATAAATTTAACAGATCACAGTACTGATCCATCCCGTACCGTAAACATGACATGATGTATCTTCAGTTTGCCTACATGTGGGCCTAAACCTGGAGTGGTGTCGAGAAAAGTATTAGTGAATGGTTTATCATTTGTCTAACTCTCACTGATTCAAGCCAGTAAAAAGCTGAGCTATCCCAATGCATGACTTTTAAGTTTCGCTTTCCCGTTTTTCGACGTAGGTTCTCGCCCAAAACTGTGCTAATATTACAAATTAGCCATTCGTGGTACTTTAATTATAATGTATAATTTCTGTTATAACTATACATTAATTTTAGCCTGTAATAGCGGATAATTGCGGAAGTCAAAACTCGATCTGCGTATTATTATGATTATATGCGAATTACTAACTACGCCGATTGTGAGGATGGACGTGGAGTCATTTGGTGTGAGTACATATACTGTCTTCTTGAGGCAGGGCAAGTCGCCACTGAATTATCATGCCAAAGACACCAGACATGTCAACCCACCCACTCACATCATCCTTTTTTCGTGCTCTAGCCCCTCAGTGTTGAGCGCCAAGCGAAGCATCAACAAGTGTATACCATTTTTTAAAGTTTAAGGTATGGCCCGACCTGGATAGATTTTCTCAAATGATGTGTGCGCGTCGAAGGAAATTTGTAACCGAATCTTTTGTGTCCACTACCGAATTCAAAATTGCAAATACCGGCATGATAATTGCAAATTACCGAATACAAATAAAGATGTTTACCATATATCTATGAAAGATCGCAATCTTTCAATTTACCATCTCGACGAAACAAGGTCTGTTATATAAAATGGTCTAAGATATTTGCCAAACATTCCAGTGCTCCTTTCTTTCCCAACTAACAAGGGTTAAATACGAAAATCCAATGCATTCCTTCGTCACAATATTATAGTTGAACAGCGTACACTGACGTTCAGATTTTAGGCATGTTCTCGCGCACATTGTAATGCTAAAAGCCTTGCCTTGGAAAGTTGCTTGGCCAAGTGCTCTGCTCCCTGAAAAAAAAAAGAATTTATTTGTTTGGGGGTTTTTTGCAGTCGATATGTTTCTTAACGACGCATTTTACACTTGCAAAACAATTGTCACTTATATGGGTGGGAGAGTTGAGAGTTATTTATTTTTTTATTTACTTATTTGATTAGTGTTTTACGCCGTAAGAATATTTCACTTATACGACGCAGGTCAGCATTATGATGGAAGAAAGCCGGGCATAGCCCGGGTGAAACTCACGATCATCCCTAGATTGCTGGAAGACTTTCCGACGTGCGACTGGGGAGAAAGCCATCTTGAGCCTGGACCTCAACTCACAGCGACAGCACTGATGAGAGGATCCTAGGTCCTTGCGTCGCTCGAGTGCCAGACTGGCATTCCCACTTCTGGGGCCATTTTTACAACAACAAAAATCTGAAGGCTCAACCCATTTCAAAAGGAAAATATTTGGTTATCGACTACACCCTTTTGTCTTAGATTTTGAAAGATACCCTCAAATGCTAAGTCGCATCCCAAAAGTTGGCTAGGAGGAAACAAATTCGGCTATAAAAGTGTTATGAGTTCTATTTTTAAAAGTCTTTAATTGCTTGGAGAAGCATAGGAATAAATGATATTGTATCAGCAAATGAAGGTATTTAAGGCTCACGACCCACGAGAATGCATACGTTGTTGTTGTTTTTGTGTCGACTGTGTGTTGTCAGAGTAATAGCCCTTCGTTTGAAAACTTAATCAAAAACGAATGTGAAGAAGAAATTATCATCTTTTCTTGCTGTTATAGCTGGGATGAATAAAGCAGTTCATACGCAGTAATTTAATGTATTTATATTCTGAAACCAGTTTAACGATTATTATCATTCTATCGATCACATTGTTGCAGAGATTTACCACAGCCGACAATGGTAAGCCGGCTAAGCTTTCCACGGTTTTACTTCTGTGAAACAACCTATATAGCCAGAGGTTTTCTCTGTTATCTGCTTACAGCGGTCGGTTCAGTGATTCTTAGCTACTAACAGGCCTTAAACGGGCATCTGACGCTTATGAGTTCCACGAGAAAAAGCGAACTGTGGAGTCGCTCAGTCTTCTAGAATATACCTTTCATCTTTCCAACATCGCTGAAAACTGTTGAGTGCTTGTCTTTGCATGATTCTGTCCTATTTTCGTACTTTACATAATTTCTTAGTTCTTTGGTAGTTTGTGTTGTACGTCGTTTTCAGAATTGGCCTTGCGATTATTGACCTGAAACGTCCTTATAGGTTGACGGTTGGTACACTAATGTTTCGACGCATAGTTGACGCATAGAATCCGTCTACGTGTATTAAAATTGGATTAGACAAAGTAAGTGAGTCAACATAAAAAAGTAAACTTGCATTAAGTATAGGATCTACAATTCAGACTCCAGCGATTCTTTATAAGACGTCAAGATCAAAATATGACATGTAAGAGAGTAATATTTAATAAACGAGAATAATATTTAATAAACTCCTTGATTTCCCATGGTACACCATATACCACAACTCTAAATTAACTTCTGACGATACCCACCTTTAGCTACTTTCATGAATGTCGCTGAACGTTGAGTGACTTCCTCTTCTTCATCGGTTTTTTTCTTTCTTTTGGGTATACCAGTGGAGACTGTTGTTGGGTATTCTGCATATGTCGTCTGGTCAGTGGTTGTCTCATCTTCCTTGAGTGTCGTATAATCGGCGGTTGTCGTGTCATACCTCATTGTCGCATCATCAATGGTTGTTCCGTCATCCCTGAGTGTCTTTTCATCACCATCGGTTCGTATTTCTTCGTCTGTTGAAATCGTTGGAGCTTAGTGACACAGGATTCGGATAATTAAACACAGTAAATATAGCGGAGAAGATGAAATCCGTCATCACAGACATGCCAATTCATTCAAGGTAAGGATTAAAAATAAGCCATAACAGCCTTACGATGAATAAGGGAACGAGAAAGGATCGGCTTAAGTGCTTATTACACTTCATCAGTCAAGGCTGTGCGCAGCAGAGTAAAACCTGGTGAAACTATTGGTTTGCTTATTTATTTTGTTGTTGCTTAACGCCTTATTCAAGAATTCTGACGATGGTGGTCAGCTTAGTGGAGTTGAGGAAATAGGAGTTCCCAGAGTAAACCATCGACCTTTGGCAATTAACTTACTGACGCGCATTTCCCAATATGCTCGCACCACTGGTAAAGACAAGTAGCCCTGAACCTACGTTAAACTGTTCAATCAGTCACACAAGCGTCGTCGACGGCTTATTGTCACCCATGCGTCACAATCAGTTAGAGTGGGCGTAAGATGGGGTGGGGGGATGGGGTGGGGTCTGCAAATTCGCTGTGCAAGGCCGGGTGAAACAAAACCACGCACCTACCCGGTATCGCCAACGTCAACACCAGTAAATAGACAGGCCCATGTCATTACGACAACAGAGTAAGGTCACCGTGCAAAATGACTTTTCCACCGCACGGTATGGTAGGGCGATACTTGCCTAACTTTCAACGTGGTAGTATCAGTGTCTAGTTCAAACTACCTACAGAATGTCATTAGTTTGGTGGAACAAAGAACTCAAGCTCCATCAAGAATATATAATTCAGAAGATCAGTCTAATCTTGTTTACACAGTTTTCCGTATTCTGTACACCACCCCATACTACAAATGACAGACTGTCACTACATTGATGTAAATGTAGCCTCATATGTCAAAGCGTGCCTAGTGATTCCAGTGAAAGCTAAGATTTGTTCTGATGGCATATCGTACACCTAAGAAAGAATGTGAATAACAAGGCGACAAAACTGCCACATCATTTTCTTGACCACGCTTACAATCTCAGGCTGACGTGTTCCACTGTCAGTTCTTCATCACATACATCATCGTTTCTTCGTTGTGGTTTAGATAACGGTTCACTGTCAGCACTATATCCCATATGTCATCGTTTCTTCGTTGTGGTTCAATTTGTGGCTCATTGTCAGCACACATCACATATACCATCGTTTCTTCGTTGAGGTTCAAATTGTGGTTCATTGTCAGCACTATATCATATATATCATCGTTTCTTCGCTGAGGTTCAAATTGTGGTTCACTGTCAGCAGTATATCATATATATCATCGTTTCTTCGTTGTGATTCAAATTGTGGTTCACTGTCAGTAGTATATCACATATATCATCTTTTATTTGCTGTGGTTCGAACTGTGGTTTCATTGACAGCACTATATGAAATATACCATCGTTTCTTTGCTGTGGCTCACTGTGGTTGAATGTTATATTCGTGAATGAAGATGTCATCATTATATGTCACACATATCATCGCTTCTCAGGTGTGGTTTAGAATGATTCCAACAACTCTTTTGTTTTTACTTGCCTAGACTCGTTGTCACAAAACTTCAGTGACGCTAATCTGAATCTAGATGACATCTTTAACGAGAAATACAGTTTACGAAGTTTTGTGAAAGAGATCCCAGAACTTCTCAATTCCAATTTCTTGTTTTGATTCTGACCAAAAGGCCCCTCTGGTACAAGTGAGATCGCTTATTATATTCTGTATAATACAGTAATGGTGGCATGTTCTGACGTCACGTTAGAGAGATTAAACGGTAAATGGCGGGGGGGGGGGTTGTTTGTTTGTTTGTTTTTGTTTTGTTTTTTTGTTTTTGGGGGGGGGAATAATTTTATAACACCTCTGAACTGATTAAGTTTGTAACTTAAATTTTGTCACATTGAGCTTACTATTGCATCCATTTAACACATATCCCCAATTTCACATTTTTGTTTTATTTATTGAATACGATAATAAAACGTGGTTTGCTAAGCCTTAGCCGTGATTCACAAAAAACATGTACTCACCAGTTTGGCAGATATAATTTAGCGGTGTGTTACAATACTGACGAGATATTCTGTAGATACCAGACAAAGTGCCACCAAAATGACAAAGCGTTGCACACAATGCTGGTGGTCCAGGGTGGTCAGACGAAAACAAACTTGTGTCCATTTCGGAACCTAGTAAAAAACAAAACATGATGCTCACCTTACCATCATTACCTTCCCGGCATGTTGGTAATCAACATTTAAGCCTTGTAAAAGATAAAAACAAACGCTCAGATGTATTTTTCGACTAGGACTTTAACATGTGAAAATTCAACATGTTGTTTTCGCGCCGTTTGTGGCATGACTGAACCTTGTAGCCCACCTTGTAGGCAAAAGCATGACGCAGTGCCGCCACTACATGAATCCTTTTACACATGTCCCAATGTTTACCAAAAAAAAAAACACGAAATACTGCAAAATTCTCCTCTCAATTAAAACTTTATCTCAAGTGTTTGAACATAGGATCCTTAGAACTCAAGTGCTTTGTCAAGCTCTGATGACTATCAGTTGTTAACCAATCAAATGAACATTTTTCTATAACTCCAGACGCATCGCTACCCTTTTTGCCATCTTGAATGAGCGCGTAAAGTACTAGTGACGCGATGTTTCTTTAAAGTCTGTTTCTGTTAACTGGTCGCCTTTATTGAGCTCTTTGTAGAATGCCTCATACTCATCTTCATAATTAGCTTTTATTCAGTGAAACACAACAAGCTCTACACACTGGCGTGTTGCACATCGATATTATTGCAACGAAAATGCAGTTAGAATACATTTTTTCTTGGCAACGTTACACTCCCATCATCTCCTTTTCGACACCAAGAACTGAATGGAGCGGTGGAAAAATCCGTCGTGCAACAAGGAGCCACATTACATGCACTCTGAGGACTACTTTATATGACTGAAAAATTACTGAGTACGACGTTAAACCCCAAGCACTCACTCACTCACTCCCTCCCTCCAGGAACTCATTGCCTCGGGTGTATGACAAGCCGTTTTACTTTTTCTAAGTCTAAATTTGTTGCTATGTTGAAATAAATTAACTTTAGATATCTTGAATTCATACCATGATATCATAAAATGGATTTATAATATCATGAATTGGATTTAAGACATCATCTATTCATTTCATGATATCAGGAATCGGGAACATTTCTTGATGTTTTGAATTGAGTAGATGACATCATTAATTAAAGTAATGTAACTTGAATTCATTTCATGTAAGTGATTTCAAGATATCAGAAATATATTTTTAATAATATCGTTAACTGAATCCAATATATCTTAAATTATTTTAACATATCTAAAATTTGGATTAAAAAGTAAGACAGCTTGCAACACGGATGAGGTCATTATTGTTACAAAACGAGGGCGTACTGGATGGTTTATTTTGACATTGAGCAACAGTTACTTAAACTGTGATCGATTTAGTTTAATCCATGTTTCTGACACTCTCACTTGTAAAATTGTTTTAAGTTTTAGTATAATGAAACCATAACAAATTTATCTGATCTTTTATAGCTATATATGATCCCATGGAAGCATCTCTTCAGAGATCCATGTTGGGAAACCTTATTTAAAAATGCAGTGTAATCTTTTCGCGGAAACAGTAGTGTAGGCTTTAGGCGCAGCTATAATAATGACGTCACCCGAGTTAATGCAGCGCTCTTCTCTAAAATAGGCTTATGAAGTTTAACATCATAAATTAGAAAAAGTATTATAACAGGATTTTCTGAACAATAAAATGAACGCCCAACATATCAATGTGTAGAGCATGTGGTGTTGGGTGTCACTAAAGAAAGGCAATTTAGGTAGGAGTACGAGTGATAGCTGAGAATAGGCGACTAGCTAAAGTAAAAGAAAGCTAAAATATGAACTAAGGCTCATCATAAAGACAGCTGAAAACTATGCATAAAAATACTCTCATTTACTTTTTTAAAAAAGTGTTCAAAGACATTCGGATATTTGAATACTATGTTGGGCTTTATGAATCATACAGGCGGCTTTTTTTCCTGATGTCCACCAGAAGGAAGGAATTTTTGGGAACATTATATCTTTTAATAATAATAATCTTTTACTCATAGGTACAAAGAGTTATTCCAACATTCAGTGTTGTGCTTAGAGTTGGGAAAACTGCATGTGACGTCAGAGTTCCTAATCTCTCATAGTATGGTCCATAAAGCCCACCTTAGAATTCAAATGTTCGAACGCCTTTAGCTCTATTCACAAAAATAAAATAAATGAAAGCATATTTATGCATAGGTTTACTTGGGCTGTTTATTGATGCAGACCTCCTAAGAATTCCAGGTCAAAACTGACTTACAGAGTAAACAAACCCGTCAGAAAAAGAAATGATTGTGGTCGTTCAGTTCTGTTTTCACCCGTTGTCCGAAAAAAAATTAGATTATTTGTTATCTTTTCTTTTTTGGCAGTTGAGCAATATTCTAAGAACAAATACTGTGAAAGCAGATAACAGTAATTTAAAAAAAAAAGAACAGACGTACAAAGTTATGCTTTAAACTTTAACTTTTCTTAAAGAGTTTTATAACAAGTGTTATTGATGTTGGACGGCACACTTACCATCTAGCCATTGCCATGTTCCGTGAGGAGCGGAGAGTCCTATCCAGGCACAAGGATTTTCTCTTTGGAACATTACCATGTACATAACAGTGTTTTCTTTATCTCGCCCGGTCAGCCTAGCCAAAGATCCTCTTTTCATCTTACAGGATTCGACAGCATACCTCCAAGTTGCTACTTTCTTGTAAACAGTATAACATTTCTTTTCATCCAGTGTATGATAACTTCTTGATAATTCATCCTTGGCTGTACATCTTGGGAAGCTCCATCCTGTAGAAAGTTGTAGGGAAGAAGTACTCACATGATATGTTAGGTAGGGATTTATTTATTTATTTTTTGATTGGTGTTTTACCCCGTACTCAAGAATATTTCACCTTATACGATGTAAGCCACCATTATGGTGGGAGGAAACCGGGCAGAGCCAGGGGGAAACCCACGACCATCCGCAAGTTGCTGATAGACCTTCCAACATAAGAGGAAGGCAGCATGAGCTGGACTTGAACTCCCAGCGACAGTGCTAGGTAGGGATATCTCAGAAATACTTCTACAAAAACATATTCTACCAGATATATTCCAGTTCAGGAACAGTGCTCGCAGCTCAGACACACCAAAATATTCGGCGGTATGTATAGGTTACACAAGCGCATTGATTTGTCTTAATTTTATGTAGTAAATTTGCAAACATTCTAAATTTCTTGTACAAACTCAGACACAGGGCATGCCGAAGGTTATGCATCTGGTATGATTGTCAAGGGGCAGTACTCCACCGGTTGCCAGCTGTGTAACAACGTAACTCGCAATAAAAAGTCACTCTGAGAGTTGCATTTCGTAATAAATTATTACTTATTATAACTCCCAGAGTGGCTTTTTATATTGCGCTATTACAATAAAAACTCAATTTGTAATAATGTTACAAAAAAGTACTGAGAATCTTTATCATGTAGGTGTTACTATAGCCCCGAATGCCGCCATGATGAGCAGCTACGCGCATGCCCTACTTTACATGGACACAAACCCCATTACAACTTCCGTTTTTCGGTAGGGTTTGTAGTTTTATGAATTTTACGGTATAAAGTCTTTTTTTGCTCCCAGGGGTCCATTTTTGGTGCACAGGTGCATGCTTGGTATTAAAATGCTGGAAACTGTCTAAACTTTGAGGAGGTATGAGCTTTATTGATGAAAGTTTGAAATTCTGGGTGAGAGGACACAAGGTGTGAGGTAGTGATGAGGCTGCGAGTGACGTCCCCTTGGCGTTGCTAGGCACGTCTCCCATCTGCCGGCATGGAAAGGTCCAGATTTTGACGGTCAACCTATGTCAAGATTTTTATAGCTTCTTTCTCACAGGCTGGGCCAGGTATGCACCAAAGCTCATTGGCCACGGAATGTTTGGGACTGAGCTACAGCGCTAGACGTTAACATTGTCGCTTATGGAAAATTAATGGGGGTCCGAGGCCACATTGTAGCAGTGGGAAGATGGCGGCAGTCGCCGAGGAGCATTTTTCGTGGAAGCCTTCATGTCTATAATAAATCTATTCTAAATCGAGTAGGGCCGTATGGTGGCGGTGCGGTGGGTGCGGAAATTAGATCTTTACGTTGGCGTCTTTTATTTGCGCTAAACTTGTTCGATAACAAAGACAATCGGCCTGGACCTTCACTGAGTACGAAATTACATTGTAAGTGTCGAGACGCCAACGACGCTGGGCCAGTATAAGAAAAGGAGATGGAGTCTTTGGGGCTAGAGTTTCTAGTATTCACGTACGTGTATACACAGGTATAAAAAAGCTCTAATCTAAGGAGATTGGAGATCCATGCTCTGGTTTTATTCTCAACGTTGTAGTCTTGCGTGATGGTTTATGATATGTATTGTGAATGTTCATGATAGATATGGTAAATGAAAGGTATGACAAATATGAGAAATGACGTTACATACTGCGTTATCATAAATTGCGTTCCAGGCGCTAACGCAAATTGTAATGAAACCGAATTTACAATTATCATTACAATTTGCCACTTTAAGTGGCTTCTGTAATAAATTATTACATATTACAACTCTAAGCGTGATGATATGTTATATTTGTTACATTTTGCAATCCTAAGGGTGTCTTTGTAAATATAAGAAAAATGACGAAAACTTCATTTATGAACTTGTGTTGTTTATTGCGTTATTACAAATGGCCACTCGTGGAGTTTCAATTTGCAATAATTTATTACAAAAACCCATTATCACTTTTGCGATAATTATTACAATTTGCGTTGATACACAGCTATCACTTTGTCGTCACCAATCTGGTTTTACTCCTTTGCCGTACGTTTTTAATTATGTTGTATTTCAGCATCCCTTTTGCATTGCCTTAATGTTATTACATGTTAAATGTGATCACAACACAGCATTTTGAGTAATTTCAAACCAGTGACCCAAATAAATTGCAAATGATATCCCTGCATTTTTTTTCCTAACTCAACTTAAGCCAGCTGAGGTAAATTGACAAGAGGCCGTATATCACCGGTTACGTGTCACAATTTGCCAGCTATCACACTGTGGTCGCTCCTCTGGTTTCACTCTCTTTACTGTATGTCTTTAATTATATATGTTCAAGCAATACATGTGGTAGGCTATGGATCTGGTATGGGCAATGTCAGACAGGTCACATGAACAAGCCACCTATGTCAAGCGGTGACTCAGGGTCAATCTCAAATTGGGTTATAATACTTTTAAATGAGCAATTATGATTCGTACCCGCTGGACGCGGGTAGATAGATTTACCACCGTCAGTACACTTAGACTGCGTGGAACTTCATATCTGATATTCTCAGCACAGCGTCCCAGTTAGATAATATCTAATTCTGTTTAAGCCATGGTGCTAGGGGGCCTGTAAGTTGCTACGATTTATGCATTTGCATGACCAGTCAGAATAAAACCCTGGCTGAGGTAAATTGGCAAGAGGCCTATTTCACCTGTTACGCGTGACCATCACATTGTGCCGCTGCCACTTTGGTTTTACCCTCTAACGCTTGTCTCTAATTATATTATATTCTACTTTGTTTACTTGCATGACGAAAAAAACACTAGCATGGTCTTACATTTTCGTTTTCGAATAATTCTTGCAGAACCATGTGACTGTTTTACATTTTCTGGTATGAAGACGTTTATATTTCTGGTGAATATAAACTTTTTCTGGGTTTTAAGCGTTCCAGTTGTACAAGGGACATTATAGAAGTTTCAGTATGAACTCACAAACACTATTTAAATTTATGATTTGCCTTGGGAGAAATGACTCGTGCATTAGATCACGACGTTACGTTATACCTTAGAAAGAACCGATCTTGTATAGACATGGACATACTAACATATAGTTACCCCACGGACTTTTTTGTTCAACCTCAGAAATAGTATGTATAATTTTAAAATATTACAAAATATCACTTAATGAACACTTTTTGCCTAGTTATGACAACTAGGAAATGGTTTAGGAGCATAGGCCTTGCGTTATTAAAGCAGAATAGGAAATGGAGCGAGTACTAAAAGAAATTCAATGTCAGTAGTGTTATGCTGTATTTTACCACAATGATGGTTTTCCAATGACAAAATTTATCTTTGCAAAGCGCACACATTTGAAGAACATATTTACCTGGACTGACCAGTATACTGACAAGCACTAAGGATGTCCATAACCTCCTGAATAGCATATTTTCCATCTTTGGCACAAAATACTCGAGTCCACCAGCGTGCTTAATTCTTGGTATAAATGTCTCCAAATTCGCTCAGTTTTATTATTTTGTCTTCCCTGTTTGTTTGAATTCCCTTAGCAACCCATAAATCCCCCGAGACCATACAGGTCGTGAGTGTCATTTGTATAGTTCATTGTACGTGTTTGTCTTGGCACGGTATCATGTTTTGGACATGTTTCGGACATTCACTGACCACACTAGCAATTATACCCTATTGTTTTTGAGATAAAAGAAATTGACTTCCATAAATGATGGATGATCGCCTTCTTGAGGTGATTAAGCAGGATAAGTGTATCTAATGTCCTACACGTTCGGGAAAACACACAGCGAGCCTCCCAGCGTTACAAATAATGCCGGCCGGCGTCGTATAAATGAAATATTGTTGAGTACGGCATAAAACTCCAATAAAATAAATAAATAAACAAGTCAAAAGGCCCCAAGTTTAGGGTAACAATATAGATTTGGTGCAGAGTTTTTTGAATCTGTTCATGTGGCCAAATTTCTTAACTGGTGAGTATATTGTCCGATATGATGGTTATAAGTTCATAATACAGAAGACATGTACAGCGTATCAGCTTTTTAGCTTCGTTCATTTTACTCGTTGTCAGTACACAACCAAAGTGGACTGACAATCAGCTGTGCCATTACAAACATTACTAACAAACTTGTCGATCGCTATAAAGGGTAGAACTCTTGCTGTCATGTCGTAACCGTTCCAATTTCAGCTACTTGCACATAGTGCAGGAATTTCATAAATATAACCAAAAGATATGGACCAATAAAATTATTTTAATTAAATTTATCATTTAAAATACAAACCATACTTAAGACATTTCTTCTGGACGATTTAATTTGATTCGATAATGCTTTTATTTATGGATCTGTATCCACATTTTAGTACTTACCCTTTTTTTGTATATTTTTTCTTCTTCCTTTTGATTTGTCATTCAGCATTTGATTCAGCAATTGCAGTTTTCGGGCCACGCTTCCATGTTCCTTATATTGCAAGTTTCAACAACTTTGTGAACTTCACTTCAATAATTGATGTTCCTCACAGTGCAGGTTTGAACAAGTGCAGTTTTAGGGCCACGCTTCCATGTTCCTTATATTGCAAGTTTCAACAACTTTGTGAACTTCACTTCAATAATTGATGTTCCTCACAGTGCAGGTTTGAACAAGTGCAGTTTTAGGGCCACGCTTCCATGTTCCTTATATTGCAAGTTTCAACAACTTTGTGAACTTCACTTCAATAATTGATGTTCCTCACAGTGCAGGTTTGAACGACTGCAATTTCTGGGCCACACTTTCATGTTCATCTCAGCGTGTACATTATTGGTAAATGTCATTTGTATCCTTTAGTCATGTTTTTGAAGCTATTGCAGAAATCATCTGGCATAACCTGTTTTCGTCAGATAGATGCATTTTGCCTCAGGATTAAGTGCTGTGTACTTTTTCTGCTACAAATACGATATTGATCGGTAAACTATAAAATGATATAACTTTTATTTATCTACCCCCATCCTCAAGATCACAAGCAGAAGCTTTTTCAAGGCTTGGTATAGAAATTCAAGTACCTTTCTGTAAAGACATGTAGAAACTATGGGGTGAATTCACTGTGACAAGAAAAGACTTGTCTGTCTTAGTCAGCTTTCCTCTTCCGTGACATGTCATTTCTATATACAATCGGATTGTTTCTACATTTTTGATTTGATAGATATTCATACATATATTTTAACTACTTCGGCTATAAACTTTGCATATGCCATGAAATTTACATCTATGCCTTTAAATGCCAAACAGAATTATTCTTTCCATACATTTCTCTCTTAATCTCTAAAATAATAGTCAGCCTTGAAGACAATTTACCTGTGCATAGCAGAAATCTTCGAAGTGTGTGCCTAAAAAATGAAAACTGTAAAATAATTTAGAAACTACTGTAGTTTTGTGTCAGTACATGACTCTCATCTCCGCTGCTAATTCAGTGCACGTTAGGTAATGGAGAAAAGACGAGCAACAGCCGATACTTGAAAAAGAATCGAAAATGCGGGGAGCGGTGGGTGGATTCTTTTTCAAGAATCAACTGTTAACAGTAGTTGTTTCTCCTACTTAAACGTGTTTGTAGTAATGTAACAACTATCGATTCTTTTTCAAGAATCCTGCGGTGTCCTTTTAAACAAATAATAAAAGAGGAATACACGTTCATGCCGGCCGAGCCGCATTATTTGCATAGTGGAATATAATACGTGACACGGTTGATCTTTCGTGACGGTGTTACATGAAGTTTTAGTGCAAAAGCGTTAGAGCTTTTAGCCAATGGGAGTCCAATCGGTTGTACTCTATACAGGTTACCATATGAGCATACGCTGGGTGTATAAGATTATGGACATTGATGGAAAGTCAGTCCGAACTGACTGAAGCTTACACATTATCTGGGAAAGTCTGATGGTAGATTATGCAATCCTTGTCACCTTGACCTAACCAGGCCTCGAGGTATCCAAAATGTTGGTAATCAGAATGCCACAAATTTAGACCCACCCGTTCACTTTAGTATAAACTTTGTTGTTCATATTTGTGCCTAAGAGAATTGATGACGACACTCTGCCCTTTCTCACACTGGCAACATTTGGCGCATTTCAAATGAAGGCCAAGAACGAAATTGTTAGAAAATAAATTTCACACTGATCAGAAACAAATGGACCCTTCAAATATAACATTATTATGAGCGATTAAACAAAGGATTGACGTCACAACAATTGTTTAAAGCCGTCTAATAGGAAAACGATGTATGGTCTTCCCGGATAGCTCAGTGGGTTATTGGAATGTTTTAAAGCCTTGTCTTCGTGGGCTCCCGCTCTACCGTACACCAGTCTAAGGTGCACTCAGGTGCTACGTCGTAACCCATCACCATTTAAACCACAAATTCGCAAGCCTAGATTCTTGAGAAATAATCAACTGTGCAGACAATAGCGTGACTTCACAGCAAACGTTCAGGTTGTAACAGAGTGTAGTTTCCAACAACGGCGATGCGGCTTCCAGCCCAATCGATCATTTGCCCCCTTGTAACCTTTATCGCAAAGGCAGGAGTGAACAACAGACAACACAGCATGGTGTTCGAATTACTTCAGCCTGGTTTTTCTCTACATACATATGGCGAGATCATATTCAAAATGACTTTTATTGCTGGTGTGTTTATTTATTTATTTGATTGGTGTTTTTAGGGAATATATTTCTTTAGCGTAATGACCCAGGAGCCTCTCACCAGTGTGCCTCTCACCAATGTAGTCCTTGTGAGATCAAGTCATGCTCATGCTGTCTTCATCTCCGTCGGTACATGGGAAGGTCTGTCAGGAACCAACGGGCTCTGTCCGGTTTCATCCCACCATAATGCTAGCCGCCGTCGTATATATGAAATATTCTTGAACACGGCGTAAAACATCCATCAAATAAATCAAATAAATAAATTAGTACCAACAAGACGAGCCCAGTGTATGTGTTCCATACTGGTGAAGATCTGCGAGATCTGCTATTAACGTCATGCGAGAAGATCTAAACAGCACAATCAGCCTTGACGATTAATGCCACCAATACCTCAAACGCAAGCTTATTTATAGTCTTCCCTGTCCGGCGCTGGGATAGAACCAACGCAACAAACCACAGAAGCCGTTATTCCCTAATCAAGTGAACAATTCACCGTTATAGTGTTCATAGTCTTGATTTGGTATTAGGTATTTATTGTACACTCCTTGTTCACATTAATACTCCACATATCATACCAATCACACTAGTGACAATGAAGTATCCACTCACCATAGTAGTAACACAGCATGGTATCTGGTAGCATTCTTAGAAAACCGGGGCCTCCGTGGCTCAGTCGGTTAGCGCGCTAGCGCAGCGTAATGACCCAGAAGTCTATCACCAATGCGGTCGCTGTGAGTTCAAGTCCAGCTCATGCCGGCTTCCTCTCCGGCCGTAAGTGGGAAGGTCTGTCAGCAACCTGCGGATAGTCGTGGGTTTCCGCCGGGCTGTGCCCGGTTTCCACCCACCATAATGCTGGCCGCCGTCGTATAAGTGAAATATTCTTGAGTACGGCGTAAAACACCAATCAAAAACAAAAAAAAATCTTAGAAAACCATATCTTAAAACGCTAGCCCTGATGATAATGCAGAGATACCGACATCCCATACTCATTATAGTGAAACAAATGAATAAGCTATTTATTACACAGCACGGTATCGGTTAACATTATTGGAATTCCAAATATTACGCCACGTGCCATTTTAATGATACAGATTCATTAAAAACCATGATATTTGTTAGTATTGGAGCTCAATATTCATATTATGCCAATAACCCAGCTGATATCGAGGTTAAAACCTTCATCCATTCGTTATTACAAAAGAATCTGCTGTCCGTCACAAACCATATGTGTTAGCATTCTTGGGACACTTAAAACTCGTTGAAATATGCCAGGTTAGTGGAAAGTAAATTTTATTTGATACCATATATAACTCGAAAAATAGACCCAATTATTCTCGCAAGCTTTAAAGTAAAATATAGTATGTTCTCCAAATAGCAATATTTACAGTGGTGCATCGTATTGGAACACGATGTCGTCACCAGAAAAGACACCCACCTCTGAGGCCGAGAGCAGAAGCATCGCGATTGACAACCTTTGTCAATAAGCGATTGCTTGCTGAATCCTAACGTAGATGTACCTATCAATTCCAGCTTCCTCTCCGGCCGTACGTGAGAAGGCCTTCCAGCAACCTGCCGATGGTCGTGGGTTTCCCCCGGGCTCTGCCCGGTTTCCTCCCACCATAATGCTGGCCGCCGTGGTATAAGTAAAACACCAATCAAATAAATGAAATAAATAAAATAGATGTACAATTCTACGCACACTTGGCCTGTTTCATTGTTTTCAGTGGTAGTGCGTCCAAGTAGTGCTGGTGTATTCACGACGAGTGCTTTTGTGTTCACGATTAATGGCGGTATGTTCACGACTAGTGGCGGCGTGTTTACGACTGATAGTGTTGTGTTAACGACTAGTGCTGGTGTGTTCACGTCTAGTGCTGGTGTGTCCACGTCTAGTGGTGGTCAGTTCACCATTAGTGGTGGTATGTTCACGACTAGTGGTGGTGTGTTTACGTCTACTGGTGGTGTGTTCACGTATAGCGGTGGTGTGTTCACGACTAGTGGTGGTGTGTCACAACTAATAGTGCTGTGTTCACGACAGGTGGTGGTGTGTTCACGACTAGTGGTGTGTTCACGCCTAATGATGGTGTGTTCACGCCTGGTGGTGGTGTGTTCACGATTAGTGGTGGTGTGTCACAACTAGAAGTGTTGTGTTCACGAAGGGTGGTGGCGTGTTCACGACTAGTGGTGGTGTGTCACAACTAATACTTTTGTGTTTACAACTGGTGGTGGTGTGTTCACGACTAGTGGTGTTTAGACGCCTACTGGTGGTGTGTTCACGACTAGCAATGGTGTGTTCACGACTAGTGGTGGTGTGTCACAACTAGTAGTGCTGTGTTCACCATTGGTGGTGGCGTGTTCACGAGTAATGGTAATGTGTTCACGGCTAGTGTTGGTGTACACGACTAGTGGTAGTGTGTACACCACTAATGGTGGTGGGTTCACAACCAGTGGTGTTGTGTTCATGAGTAGTGGTGATGTGTTTATAACTAGCGGTGATGTATTCACAACCAGTGATTGTGTTTCCATGACGTGGTGGTGCGTCCATGACTTGTGGTGGTGCGTTTAAAACTAGCGATGGTGTGTTCACGTCTAGTGGTGGTGTGTTCCAGCCTACAGGTGGAGTGTTCACGACGAGTGATGGTGTCTTCATGACTAGTAGTTATGGTGTCGTCACAACTAGTAGTGTTCTGTTGACAACTAATGGGGGTGTTTAGGACTAGTAATGGTGTGTTTACGAGAAGTTGTTGTGTGTTCACGGCTAGTGGTGGGGTGTTCACAATTCGTCGTGAAGTGTTCGTAACTACTGGTGGTGCGTACACACCTAGTAGTGGTGTGCTCACGACTAGTGGTGGTGCGTTCGCGACCAGTGTTGGTGCGTTTACGACTATAGGTGGTGTCTTCATGACTAGTAATGTTCTGTTCACGACTAGTGGTGGTATGTTCATGACTGGTGGTGATGTGTTTACGTCTTGTGGTGGTGTACTGATGACTAGTGCTGGTGTGTTCACGATTATTGGCAGTGTGTTTACGTCTAGTAGTGGTGTGTTCACGACTATTGGCGGTGTGTTTACGTCTAGTAGTGATGGTGTCTTCAGGAATAGTTGTGTTCTGTCCACAACTAGTGGGAGGTGTTTATGACTAGTGGTGGTGTGTTTACGAGAAGTTGTGGTCTGTCCACAATTAGTGCTGGTGTGTTCAGAACTAGTAGTGTTGTGTTCACGATTAGTGGTGGTGTGTGTTAGGACTAGTTTAGGTGTGTTATTGCCTAGTGGTTATCTGTTCACGACTTGTCGTGATGTGTTCGCGACTAGTGGTGGTGTGTCACAACTAGTAGTGCTAGTAGTGGTGGTGCGTTTACGACTAGTGGTGGTATGTTTACTACTAGTGGTGGCGTGTTTACGTCTAGTGGTGGTGTGTTCACGGCAACTTGTGGTGTGTATACTACTAGTGATGGTGGGTTCACGACTTGTGGTGGTGGGTTCAGGACTGGTTGTAGCGGGTTCACGACTAGTGGTGATAAGTTCATGAGTAGTGGTGGTGTGAACACGACTAGCGGTGATGTGTTCACAACAAGTGGTGTTGTGTTCATGACTTGCGGTGGTGCGTTCACGACTTGTGGTGGTGCATTTACGACTAGTGATGGTGTGTTCACGTCTAGTGGTAGTGTGTTTACGACTAGTAGTGTTGTGTTTACGAGTATCGGTGATGTGTTCACGGTTCACGGCTAGTGGTGGTTTGTACACGCCTAGTTGTGATATGTTCATGAGTAGTGGTGATGTGATTACAACTAGCGGTGATGTTTTGACAACCAGTGGTGGTGTGTTCATGACTTGTAGTGGTGCATTCGCGACTAGTAGTGGTCGGTTCACGACTAGAGGTGGTGTCTTCATGACTAGTAGTGATGGTGTCTTCAGGACTAGTGTTGTTCTGTTCACAATTAGTAGTGGTGTGTTTACGAGAAGTTGTGGTGTGTTTACAACTAGTGTTGGTGTGTTCACGACTAGTAGTGTTTTGTTCACGACTAGTGGTGATGTGTTCACGAGTAGTGGTGATGTGCTTACGACTAGCAGTGATGTGTTCACAGCCAGTAGTGTTGTGTTCATGACCTGTGGTTTTGCCTTCACGACTTGTGGTGGTGTGTCCATGACTAGTAATAGTGTGTTCTAGTGGTGGTGTGTTTACGACTTATAGTGTTGCGATTACGACTAGTGGGTTGTATTCAGGATTAGTGGTAATGTGTTCACGCCTACTGGTGGTGTGTTCACGCCAAGTATTAATGTGTTCACGACTAGTGGTGATGTGTTCACCAGTTTTTGTGATGTGTTCGCAACTAGTTGTGGTGCGTTCACGCCTAGTGGTCGTGCGTCCACGACTAGTGGTCGTGCGTTCTTGACTATAGGTGAGAATGTTCTGTTCACGACTAGTGGTGTTATGTTCACGTCTTGTGGTGGTGTGTTTACGGCTAGGGGTGGTGTTTTCATGACCAGTAGTGGAGTGTTCATGACTAATGGCGATGTGTTTAAGGCTAGTGCTGGTGTGTCCACGACTAATTGTGGTGGGTTCACGACAAGTGATGCTGGGCTCAGGACTGGTTGTGGCGGGTTTAAGACTAGTGGTGATGTGCTCATGAGTAGTGGTGGTGTGCTTACGACCAGTGGTGTTGTGTTCACAACCAATGGTGGTGTGTTCATGACTTGTGATGGTGCGTTCGCGACTTGTGGTGGTGCGTTTACAACCAGTAATGGTGTGTTCACGATTAGTGGTGGCGTGTTCATTATTTGTGGTAGTGTTTTCACGACTAGTAGTGTTGTAATCACGACTAATGGGGTGTGTTTAGGACTACTGGTGGTGTATTCACGCCTAGTGGTGGTGTGTTCACAAGTGTTGGTGATGTGTTCGCGACTGGTGGTGGCGGGTTCACGACTAGAGGTGGTCACGACTAGTAGTGATGGTGTCTTCACGACTAGTAGTGTTCTGTTCACAACTAGTTGGGGTTTTTACGCCTAGTGGTGGTGTGTCCACGACAAGTAGTGTTGTGTTTACGCCTAGTGGTGGTATCTTCATGACTATTAGTGTTCTGTTTACTAATAGTGTGGTATGTTCACTGCTAGTGGTGGTGTGTTCACGACTTGTGGTGTGTTTACGACTAGTGGTGTTGTGTTTACGGCTAGTGGTGTTGTGAAGTGGTGCCTTAACGTCTAGTGGTGGTGTGTTCACGACTAGTTGTGGTGCGTTCACGTCTAGGGGTGGTGTGTTCACGATCAGTGGTGGTGTGTTCACGACTAATGGTGGTGTCTTCTTGATTTGTGGTGGCGTGTTTGCGACTAGAAATGGTGTGTTCACGACTAGCAATGGTATGTTTACGACCCGTGGTGATGTGTTCGTGACTTGTGGTGGTGCGTTCACAACCAGAGGTGGTTTGTTTACGACCAGTAATGGTATATTTACAAGCAGTTGTGGTGTGTTCACGACGATGGGGGGGGGGGGGGGGGGGGCGTGACTTGTGGTGGTGCGTTCACGACTAGAGGTGGTGTGATCACAGCTAGTAGACTAATTGTGTTTAAGACTAATCGTGCTATGTTCGTTACTAATTGTGGTGTGTTTACGACTAGTAGTGGTGTGTTTGCGACTAGTGCTAGTGTGTTTACTACCAGTGTTAATGTGTATACGACCAGTGCTAGTGTGTTTACGACCAGTGCTAGCGTGTTTACGACCAGTAATAGTGTGTTTACGACCAGAACAAGTGTGTTTACGACCACTGCTGGCGTGTTTAATAAGTAGAGGTTTGTATCATAAACACGTGAGAAGCCATTGTACAACGGCTATGGTATACCACTAATCCGTTTCATGTAGTCCATTATGTAACGGAATCATCTAGGCAATGCACCAGATATCCCAATTCTCCCTTTCTTCAAAACCAACTTGTCCGTTATGCATAAATCCCTTACATTCCTTCGTCTTCGTGTTATAGTTGAACATCGCACAGTTGTGTCCCGGATTTAGACAAATCCTCGCGCACATAACTACGGAAAAAGAATTAGATCGGAAAACTGCCTGGCCAAGTATATAGCTCTCTACAAAACAAAAGAGAAAAGCGGGATTAATTCATCATTAGTCTGGTATTTGCTATGCATCACTGCCACCATGTGCAGAGAATGCATGTGTATAAAGTGTTAATAGATACAAAGGTTCAGACTGACACTGTGTTTTCTGACATAACTTCCTGCCTTATCACCGTGACCCCACCGGCCCCTCGTTTTTCAAGACTTCCGTACAAATTTTGCGGGTGGTGGCAGTGGCGTAAAGCGAACGTATGCGCTTTACGTATTATTGACCAAACGAGAGCATCGAGTTAGGCTGAGATACAAATTTCCCATTAGCGTGCAACTTTATTGAGATTTTTACCACGAGAGGTGGTAACTATATAATATTTTCAGTATTTCTTGTCTCTCGTGCACGAAATCTCACCGTTTGTGGTGGTTCTGAGGAAAGTGTTCAGCAGGTGATGTCCAATCAAGTATGACTACAGCCTCACGTGACACCATTACATCTACAGTCCACTCATCAAGGAGAAATTGGTTAAGTCATAGTCAGATTTACGTTGCCTCTACGCTGTTTAAACACAGCAATATAACCGTAAAGAATTTAAGGATTAAACAGTTGGGTAGATGTCAGAGAAGTTAAACTAGAGTGCCAACTGTTCGCCAATTTAGTTAACGAATACTGTGATTATTCACCATTTTAATTATTCCACTCTGAATTTTCACACCATAGTCTGTTTCTTTAACCAGTCCCCTTAAATCAGTCGTAATCACTACAAAAGTTGCCTTTAGTCAGTGACACGTGGCAAAACAATCTCTACACATGGATATGTTGAAAGTCCATATTCGATTTCGACGACAAGAACTCATTAAGTGACGATATAATTATTCATCAACTAGCGGCATGCTGGATATTGGGCGGAGTTCAGTATTTTTTACCAAAGGGCTGGTAGGTGGTGAGTTACCTAAACTACTATCTACTCTCATTTAAAGTTGAAATAGTTCGCACGTATACTATAACTTTCAAAAATTATAATGTGGAGGTGAGCCATGATCATTTATTCATTCAATCAAATGTGTATATGATCTCACGGCACCATTTTTAAAGTATTTGGTATGACCCCACTTCGAGGCGGACGCTCTTACCATTAGGCCACTAAAGCGGACCATTACACAAGCCCCCAATATGATAGCTTGGTAAAGTACAATTTGTACAGTTGGTACTCACCACTGTGTGTTTTCGTAAATCTAGATGAACGCTGGGTGACATCTCGTCTTTTCTTCTCTCCGCGTAAACTACTAGAGGCGGCTGTTGTGTATGTCCCCTCGCCAGCGGTTGTCGCGTCATCATTTAATGTCGTGTCAACTCTGAGTGTCGTGTCATCATTAGTTGTCGCTTCATCCCTCAGTGTCGTATCATCATTTGTTGTTTCATCCCCCAGTCTTGTTTCATCATCGCCGGTGGCGTCTAAGATTTATTTAAACAGAAAAGTAATTATTTAGAGCATGTAATAATAATGTAATTATTTAGCATGTCTAACAGGGACATGAAGTACCTGTTTTGGCGAATCACGTGATCGCAACCAGTACGAAGTGAGTCAAGAGAAACAGATATGTCCATGTATACAGGGGCTTTTATTACTTGACAGTAGATCTATATAAATGAATGTGCAATTTTTTTTTCGTCTTGTTATTCTCGTTTTTGATTTTTCGGGTAAAACAACGAGTTTGAACCATTTTGCAAATATTTTATTGGAGTCAATGTAACCATCACATAGACAGAACTGCAGTTAATAAAATTAAAGACATACAGCATGGAGAGTGAAGCCAGAGCAGCTACGTCACTGATATCTGGCAAAATGGTCACACGTAAGCTCGTGTCAGTTTACCTCAGCCAGGATTTCTTTCTAACTGTTCATGTAAAACATAAATTGTAGCAAATTGCATGCACGCGAGCACCATGGATTAAGAAGAGATAGGTAAAATCTGGGACTAATATGACTGTTACATCATTGGGTAAAACAAATGCCGTAGCGTTAATTGCAATTATTAGATACACTTAAGCCTGGATGGCTTGATCCCCTAATGATGTATTACCTTAAACCTCTAATCATATACACCCTTAATCCTTTGATAATATACAACCTTAAACATCTGATGATATACAATCTTAAACCCCCAATGATATACAACCTTAAACCCATTATTATATACAACCTTAAACCCCTGATGATATGCAACATTAAACTTCTCATGATATACAATTTAAACCTCTAATGATATACAACATTAAACCGCTCATTACACACAACCTTAATCCTCTGATGATATACAACCTTAAACCTCTGATAATATATAACCTTAAACCTCTAATGATATACAACCTTAAACCTCTGATGATATACAACCTTAAACTTCTGGTAATATATAACCTTAAACCTCTAATGATATACAACCTTAAGCCCCTAATAATATACGACTTTAAACTCCTCATGAAATACAATTTTCAAGTGACAATTTAAATGCATAGTTCAGTAAAGTTACACTTTACTGTGAATCTGTGAGTTTTTCTACCGACACATGGTACAAAGTCGATTTTTTTCATACCCTTTCACGTTAGTTTAGACACAGTTTCCCACAGTAACACGTACTTACCATATTGGCATATAAATTTCAAGTACACTCTGCAGTACTGACGAGATATTTCATATATGCCGTTAAACTCCGAGCCATAACGGCAAAGGTTTGCACACGATGATGGAGGCCCAAGGTGGTCCGACGAAAACATGCTTGTGTCCATCAAAGTACCTAGAAAATGAATGTTCCTATCATGTTTAGGAAAAGACATTTTACTAACAGGCATCTTACCAAGGGTAAGGACAAACAAACAAACAAATAAGTTTTTGTCTCCCTTGATTGTTGATGAAACAAGTCTGTGTAGTGCTTATATACCAGAGATCAGCTGTTTTGATAGCTATTCTGATTCTGATTGAAGTTTAATTAGATGACCATTGGAATTAGAAAAACAGTGTAATAAGTAGGGTATCTCCAGCGGGGGGCCCTGTAATATCAAATTTATAAAACGAGAGTTCTAAAATTTTGTTTGTTTTGAGAATTTTGAGAAACAACCGAATTTTTTGACTCGGGTGTAACAAATTTTATATCACAGGGTCACGAGTTTGGAGATTCTACTTATCCCATTAATGGAACATCGAGAACGTATGGAAGTATGCCTTAAATCAACGAGATTGTTTTGTCTTGTGGCTCTGGTTTCTGCGCGGAGTAATTTTAGGTGTGACGGCAGTAATTCGACCTCAGACCAAAGCGCAATATTTCACCGCACGATGAAATGGTAAACATCGAAAGGTTAGGACTACAGGGTGTTCATTAATATTCATGCCGTGACGCGTGGTATCAAGTGATTGCATTGTAGCTCTTCAACAGGAGTGTACGAATCGACGAATCATCCTGATAATTAATGCCATGTCGCTGGTGTTGATTGCATATGTTTGTAGCTATTTCCAACGCATTTTGTGATGTACTGTTATATTGTGCCAATCTGATGCTAGCTTCCATCAATAATTACTTTGTGTTGTGTGGTAAGCAGTCCTGAAGCGTCTTTCGCGCTTTCAGGCTGGGCATCATTGTGGAGATGTATTGGAAATAACGATGGCTATGTCTCTAATACATTACACCGATCAGCTCAATTTAAGTAACTCATTACCTTTTTCGAGGGTTTCAACGACCTCCCACACGTGTATCATTATCATCTACACCTCTTACCTTCTTACTACATGTATACCTCCTTGTAGCTCTTGCCTTTCTACCCATACCATATATATACACACACCTCCCTGTAGCTCTTACCTTCCTACCTATACCTCTCTGTAGCTCTTACCTTCCTTATACCTCCCTGTAGCTTTTGCCTTTCCACCTATACCTCCCTGTAGCTCTTACCTCCCTACCTATACCTCCCTGTAGCTCTTATCTCCCTATCTATATCTCCTTGTATCTCCTACCTCCCTACCTATGCCTCTCTGTAGCTCTTACCTCCCTACCTATACCTCCCTACAACTCTTACCTCCCTACCTATACCTCTATGTAACTCTTATACCTTCCTATCTATACCATATAGACACACACCCTGTAGATCTTATACCTTCCTATTTATACCACATATACACACACCTCCCTGTAGCTATTACCTTCCTGTCTATAGCATTATATCTATACATCTCCCTGTAGTTTTTCCCTCCCTATCTATATGTAGCTCTTACCCTCCAATATTTAGCCCCCAGTAGCTCTTACCTTTCTATCTATACCATATAGGCACACACCTCCCTGTAGCTCTTACTTTCCTACCTATACCATATAGACACACACCTCCCTGTAGCTCTTACCTTTCTATCTACTGCATTATATATATACACCCCTCCCTGTAGCCTTTACCTTCCTAGCTATAGCATACACACATTTCACCAGTAGCCCATATATTCTTACCTATAGAATTTAGTACACACACCAATAAGAATCAAATAAATAAATAAATATATATGGTTTGGTATTTGAAGAGTCGGGAGTTGTCCAGGCATATGTTAAAGTTTGCAATGATCAGTCTTGTGTATATCATATACCAGAGCTTTCAGCATTCATGGTGACACCTTTCACAGAAATATTTGCGTTCTCTGTTCATGTCTGTTAATGAAGTTTATGAACTGTACCAACATAGTTGTATTTTGAAAATCTAGTAATAATGAGTATTCAGTGACTTTGGATTACAGAACTATTAAATATTCTGGTACAACATGTACCTCTCTAGCGGTACGTTGGAAGGTCTCTCGGCAACTCAAGAATATTTCACTTATGTGACGGCGACCAGCATTATGGCAAGAGAAAACCAGGTTAGCCCCGGGGAAAATCCACGACCGTCCGCAGGATGCTGGATGACTTTACCACGTACGACCAGGGAGGAAGCCAGCATGAGCTGGACTGTATTCATAGCGATCGCATTTTGATGAGAGGCCCTAGGCCATTGTGCTGGGCTAGCACGCTAACGGCCCCACCACTGAGGCCCCCATATGAATAAATAGCTATTCTGATGCAATTTGCCATTAGATTTGTATAGCTACATCTAGGTATGATAAATAAATGATCAGATATGATAAACCGTTTATATGTACGCCTTATATATGAGGCATCAATTAAACACCTTGTATACGAAGAAATGAACATACTATATGTAGACCTAGGCATTATAAATTAAAAGGGCCTATATGTACAAACCAGGTAGTCTAAATTGATTATAAATACATTTATGTACATCTCTGGTAGGTATGATAAGTCATGTACACTTCATGGATACTGTTATAATAGATATATCTGGCGTTATAATGTACATATAAGGCATTTGCATACATGTACCTTGAAAAAAAAAAGAACCGTTTCCCTCTTTTAATTAGCAAAGTGGCGCAAAGCCATATGCGCCTTCATTCTTTCCTCATACATTTACATGTACTTATGTATGTCACACTTCTCAGTGAACGTACATGTATGTTCACAGAACACCTACAGTTAGTACAAATAAGCACTGCAGCACTACAGCAGAAATCGGTGTATTTTTATTGTGAGATGGACCCTTCGTATAGCCAGTCATTCTCCCATTATATACCGGTATGTACACCCCATGTATGATCAATTTTATGTTGCATACCAGTTAAATCTATTAATAAATGGAGACTTATGTTCATAATTTTATGTTATGCAAACATGCATAAAGGCTGAAGAATTACAGTACCGGTGTATACAGTTTAAAAATTTGCCTTATTTTGGGTCACTTCAAATGGTTTTAAAATATTATTGTTAATTTACATGATGTTGATCAATGATGTTGACCAGCTATGCCTTAGTATTTGTAACCAAAAAAAAAACATAATAATAAAAGAGAGAGAATTAAGGACAGGAATCTACATGTCTAGTCTAGGCTGATAAATGTATACACTTTCAAACCCTGAGGGTGGCCGGGGGTTTCCCAGTTTCCTCCCAACCTAATGGGCGCATTATGCTGCTTTTTATATACTTTTGTTTTGTTTGTTTTTACTACGGACTAAACAACGCACGATGTTTCCATCAGTCCCGGCAATGTAGGTCTATTTACAAGTTTAACCGACAAGCATGCAGATTATTTCCGATTATATAATAACTGATTAATAATCCAATGAGATTTATAACTTGAAACCGTTGAGGGAATAAAATTGATAGCCATGGCATCGCACTAACGGATAGAAAGTCACGGTAAATCTTCTGAATAAATGTTGGTCACACTCAAGACCCTTAACAGAACCGGAGGCGGAGCTTGTCTGCGCAAGCTACTTAATATCCATGAACTACCCTGTCGCCCTTACCTTTCAACGCTTTCCGATGAAATATATATCTACATGTGTGCCACACAAAAGAGTTCAACTTTAAAACTGCCCATATTCACCAAAATTTGGGTGCATTTGTTTATGATCTACATAATTAAAACTGAGTAACAGTTAAGCGCTAATTGTTTTCAGTATACAAGCATGAATGTCAAAGGAAGACCTTGAGGAATGGCATGAGTGCATGCGTAGCGTGTAGGCCTATGTGTGTGAAAAAGTGGGCTGGAATGCGCGTAAACGTAGCAGACATGTAAAACATGTAAAATCTTGGACTGCAACGTCATTTTTACGTTACAATTAGAGATGAAACTGATAAATGAATTTCCAAATTATCTGTGGCTATAGGGGCCTACAGTCAACATATGAGACGTTTACACTCATTGCAGACGACATAGTAACGTACTAAAATAAAATAGTTCGGCGCGGGTGTAGCATTTGATTGGCTGATTTTTATCAATGAACTGTCGTCAGCCGATCAAGCAAGGCTCTCAACATTGCTGACGAAAGATGGAATACGATATTTCTCCCATCCTCTTTATACCATGCATGTTTTGAGTCACATTTATGGGACAAAATGGTGTAACAGAAATGTTCAAAGAAAACGAAAATATGAACAGATAACTATTGAGGTAAAATAAGAATTGCTTTGGCGATTTCCACTTTCACTGTCAGCTTAAGATGGTTTATGACTACATGTATTGTGTGTGGGTGTTGATGAAAGACACACTTACCATCTTGCCATCGCCATTTCCCCTTGCTTTCCGGATCAGAGAGACCTACCCAGACACAAGAGGCAGATGCCTTCATGAACATGAACATGAAGAAAGCTTTTTCTTCGTCTTTCCCAGTCAGTTGTGCTAAGGACCCTCCTTTTCCCTGGCAGAAATCAGCAGCGTCCCTCCAAGTCGCTTCATGGTCATAAACAACATAACAAGCGACATCCTTCTTGGTGGTAGACACTAACAATTCTAATGGTCTAAGTGCGTTTGCACAGGCAGGTGGGTCAAATGCTGTAAATAGTTGAAGATAAAAAATTCCATTCATTATTGAGATGAGGTATGTCCACATAGTCAACCATTTTATCTGATTTTCGCAAACTCAGAAACAGCAGATGTAGATCACACATGTCTTGTATGAACAAACCCAGACATACCATATATGATGGCTTGTATGAACAAACCCAGACATACCATACAGGATGGCTTATATGAACAAACCCAGACATACCATATTCGATGGCTTGTATGACCAAACCTAGACATACCATATATGAACAAAAATTATGTCTAGGGTTGACACAGCCAGGAACAATTCATGAATATAGGCGTCGAAACAGACAGTCGCATGCTTGTCGACGTTCCAGGTCAATAGTCCCAATTTCCAAAACAAATTCAGAAAAG
The DNA here is from genome assembly GCF_032854445.1 of Liolophura sinensis. Taxonomy (NCBI): domain Eukaryota; kingdom Metazoa; phylum Mollusca; class Polyplacophora; order Chitonida; family Chitonidae; genus Liolophura; species Liolophura sinensis. The sequence goes on along the minus strand of NC_088300.1, from coordinate 32,660,894 downwards.
AACTGCCACCACCACCCCTCAGATCGTGTGTGTTTCTTGTTTGACGATTTCAGTCAACGTCAGAGTCGTTATTAGCCCAAAAACTGGTGAGCTATGATATACCATCAAGCGTCTTCACTCTGACCAGTTCGTGAAGGACCTCTTGCAGCTGCGAAATGACTCAATGACTTCCCCGATTTGCGGTTGAAGTTGATATGTAGCAGGTGTAGCTGATGAAATAGGCTACGCTAAAATATTTGTTGCTAACTATCTGTCTACTGTATGCGGTTAAATGTCTAGGATAATATCCTATTCCGTCTAATGTTGGTATTTGAAACAAGTTTTGTGTTGCGAATTATACCGTGAATATATGACAGTGTCTTAAATGGGCATTAATGACAAAGCTAAACTGATAAACAGATGCCCCCTTTCTCAATGGTATTTTACGATATGCTGTTAGCTGAAGAAAACAGCGTTGAGCTTTCATTAGACGAATACTATATAACCAGTACTCGCCCTGCCACAAGAAGACGAAGTATATGTACACGCATCTAATGAATCCTCATCGCCATATTACTGAGAAATTTTTCAGTACAACGTTAAACCCCTAAGTTAGTCCATTCATTCCATCCATTCCTTATAGGGATCGAACTCGTGATCACATTCCACACAACGCTTTAAAGAATGCATATTGTTTTCTCTTAAAAAAATATGTTGATTTAAATGAATAGGTTACATCAAACTAAAGCAAGCTCAACCTTTTAATTAAAATAAAATAAATAGCACACATTAGTTAAATGTTGTACCGCGCTGTCATTGAGAAAAAGTATACTTTACAATACACTCTTTTCCATGGTAAGATTATAGCAATAATACCTGAGTTGTCAAGTTTGATGTATGGGTTTAGAAGAGGAACCCCGCTTTTAAAATGATGTTAGATTGTACCCCCATGCAGTACACTACAGACAGTAAAATGCTGTTTCGTAATATGACGACAAACAATGCGAACAATGTGTTAGAAGACAAGAAATATTACGGTGAATATATGGTGAATTCCTCTGAACTTCCAAATTTCTTTTCTTCCTTTTTTTTTTGTCCATTTATAAAAATATGATTCCGTGGACCAACACGATACTTCGTTATAGCTTACATGACACCAAGTATGTGGAAATGATTTTGCTTTGTAATTCATATTCAAGAAAGTTTTACTTGTATTTCTGCATGAAAAAATTACACCTCACTGCTGCACCAAAGTGGGTCAATTTCCTGCGTAGTTGAAACGGACCCTTTTGTAATGAGTACAGTTCTCCTGCAAGTAAACTTGGCCGGAATGTCCAGAATCACTGGCACCTTGCCCTTTCGGGGATAGGGACAGTATTCATATTCATCGTTACTTTTATGCTATATTTTAAAAGTGACAGTTGCAGCCAAAGCACAACTGAGATACAGTTTTGAATTATCAACAACGCAATTCGTATACTGACTCAATTCGTTCGCTTTAAACATTTTCAATGAAAACTGACTGCAGACTGTATCTCTTTACATGAATCCGTCCTAATTACTACTCTATATACTTTTCCAGTTCGTTTGTGTTGAACGTTGTTTTCAGAACTGGCCTTGCGACTATTGAACCGGAGTGTCCACTTAGGTTCATGGCTGTTTTGACACCAAGATTTACGTTTCGAATGAAACTTTTCCATCCCAAAATAGCTCCCTAAGAGATAATTTATGTAGAAACGGAGAAGACAAAAACAGAGAAATATTGCTCGAATTGTGTATACAGATAAGAAGAACATAAGAGTGAGTTATGGGTCCCGCTCAAAAAAACTTGCGCAGAAATACACTGTTGATATATGGGTTTCCCGAATTTCACATAGACGTTATTAAAAAGAAATTCAAGCAACTCGATGAACAACGAAACATCCCATGGATCCCTTGCGCGTAGCAGAGCTGAAGAAGGCTCTGTTGCCTTTGACGTTCATGCAGCGGAGATCAGTTTTATTAAAATGTCGATAAAATTAGTAATGAAGTGCTGTCAATTAAATCTGTGTGAGAAATTGTAGTATACACAGTGGAGATATCCCAAGTAGAGATTTCCTTATACTACACACAGTTCACGCCAGAATGTTTTGGCAATTCCACAACAGTACTTTTTCCAAAATGACTGTACTTCTCGCAGTGCCTTTGTTAAGACGGTAGATACAAGGTTGGTAGTATAGTTTCTCGACTCCGCGAGCTTTGTATGGGAATTTATGCATATTTGGAATCCAGTAAAGTTGTGATATATGAATATGACGGGAATGCATGGTTATACTTCTCTGTTTGAGAAAGGACTCGTGTTTTTTAAAAGAGGTTTAGAGGTTACCAGTACTGACATGTTTACAAGTAAGGATGGTAAGTACAGTTTGACGAATCACAGTCACAACTGTACCGACCAGAAGTATAATCAGACATCTCAAAATCTTTATGCTTTCGCATAATTAAATATCTTGGAAGCGATTGGTTCATTATATTGGTAAGAAATTCGCGGGATCCTTCGCATGTTGGAATAATTCGGCACCGTATTGCTAACCTCTGGATCATTTAAAATGCTTGGCATGTTTATTAAATCAAGAACTCTGTCTATAGGTACTTTAATTTTTGAAACAGCCTCTTGACTGGTTCCTAAAATTACAGTTTCAAGTTTTTGAACTTTGTTTCTGTTAACTTAATTTTAATACCTGAACACGGCAATGTGCTATGTTTTGTTAATGGTCATGAAATACTTACCTTCAACAACTAAGATGTTAGCAGCCACCAACAATGGCCATAACCTTTCTCTTATCATTTCTTTTAACATTTTCAGATCGAAAACCCTCGAATCCAGAAGGTCTCTATGTTGTCATACACATTGGTCTTGTTTTAAATGCCAGCAGATTCGTTCCATTCCACGTGCATATTGGCTGGATGAATATCTCCAAGGTTACCGTCTCATACTGCACCCATTCAATGTACCATGAGTGACTGAAGTATCCCAGGACTGTTGTTGGTGTATGTATGTTGTTTTTGCATATAATTATGTATTGTGTGGGTTGATCTTTACATCCTGCCGTGGTATGGACAGTCTTCTCGCATGTCTCTGACGTTTCCGTTGTGTGGTATCGCCGTTTAGATAAAAGGTTATGGCTTCCATGGTGACATTTGAATGCAACGACGCCAGGCTATGCCTTGGCTTCAACTTCCTAAAAGATATAAGCACATGAAGAATTCAGAATGCTGCGTCTTGCTTGGGTAATTAATAGGAGTTTGCCTATAGAATATTTAAACGGGAGGATCAATAATCACAAGCTGTACATAACATACAGCAAACCGATTAAAACACGACAGCACTTTAACCCGGGCAAGGAACATTCCAGTATGGGAATGTATTGATATCGGTCTATTGATATTCTCCATGACATATATAGATTGTTTACAACATATATATACACCTTGTAACTGATATTGGACGCGACAAAAACCGACAGAGAAACCCCAAAGTGAAAAAGGTACTTGATAGCTTTCCGAGCCTTAGAGCCGACAAAGTTCTGAAAAATATTTGTCTGCACGAACTATATTTAAGCTCCTGTATACAAAAGCTAAACATGACAACAACAACTTCCGCAACATCAAGGTGTTCGATCGCGTCATGTGTACACTCTGGAGACACATTTTAAAGAACATTAGTTATGTCTCTTTTTTTCAAGCTATTCTATTTTTTAATCGTCACGTTAATACACCACAACTTCATTTGATTCCCCCAAAATGCATAAATCCACAAAGTTCGATTTATGTTGCCAAATCAGTAAGTTGTACCACAAAGCTTGCTAATAAAAGCTCTCTATAAAATGTGCAGTCAATTTGGAAAGACATTGAACTGTTTTTGCAAAAACTGAGGCGTCATTTATGTGGATTCTCGTGAACTCAAATATTCTGCAGGTGAGCTAAGCATACTTGAGGCGAGGTCCCTCTGCAATGTTTTAATGTTATTGAACGTTAAATGTAATGACATTACAGCATTTTAAACAAATAGATCAGTGACGCCTATATAATTATAATTAAGATCACTGTATCCCCCCCCCCTCCCCCCATAAAATCCACTTATGCCATGGTGCTAAAGGTGATTTGTTACTATTTAAGCGTTTACGTGATCAGTTGAAGTAAAACCCAGAGGTAAACTAACAAAGACTGTATTCCACCAGTTACGTGCATGCGACCATTAGCCAATTATTACACTGTTGTCTTTTATCATATTAATAAAGACACTCAAATACTCTCTCCGTACATGAATATCTCCACTTGGGATTTTTCCATTCTCTGTACTACTATTCCTCCCAGAGCTTGAACAGATGAAATTCCTTCATTAATTGTTTTACAAAAACCCATGACCGCTACATCATAGCGTTAAGGGAGACAGAGCTTTCCCCTTTTCCGCTACACACAGTTAAGGATACACAATTCTTGGGATGTATCGCGCTGTTCATAAAAATGTGGTTATACCCACGGAATCCCTATAAATTGTTCTCAACTTTTGGCAGACCTGTAAGTTAATTGACCTGTCTTCGTATGAATATGATTATAGATCTATACATATGTGCCTACTAGTATGCAGATGAGCTAGTTTTAACAACGCGTTTATCGGTAAGACTGTAATAGTAATATATAAGCCTGTCCACCTTCCTTAGATCTGAAGGAAAGTACCAGGGGGCAGCAATTTCAAAACGGTGGGGGGGGGGGGGGGGGGGGGGGGGGCATATGTTCACACCTCCTCTCACACACTTTTGGACCCAACGGTACAAAAAAAAATAAACCACACTGAACATTCATTGCTTTCTTCACTCTTTTTAATGGTTTATGCCCAACTTTCCCCATCTCAAAACTTCCACTTTTACCGTCTGGGTGGCCCCTGGTACACATTGGCGATGTGTCAGTTCACTGACTGAGTAGAGTCAACATGTAGTGAAAGGTTTGTCCATGGGTGGTGTAAATCCAGCAACTTAGCATGAGTACATTTCTGTCAACACTTTAATTTACTGACGAAAAGCAGCTGTCTTACCCTTCGTTCCCACAGATGAAATTGAAGAAGTGTGGATGCATGCCATATCTGAAGCTCCATCACCCAGACAAATGTCACGATGTATGGACTATATAACCGAATACTGGATCGGACGGGGTATGGGATATAACAGTCTTGAACCATCTGTATTCATATAATTAAAAGAGAACAGGCCGTGAGAGAAATGAAAATTGTCCAGTTGCAGCATGGAGCCACTGTCACCCCAAAGCGGAGGAAGTATCGCATTCTTGACCAGAACCTGAGAGAATTGAAAAAGAGACTTGAAGATGGTAAATTAATATGCTGATAGTGCCTCTTATTTTCTACATCTTGGAGAACTATAATATCTTGCAATTTAAATAAATATTAATAATTTAAATAAACCTCCTGGATAGAAGGCCTCTCCATCCAGAAACCCCATCAAAACTCAGTGCTGTATTTGCCATATTTTATGCATAATTTTAGCAAGGCAATAATACTTACGGTCGATACTAATGTTTTATGAAGCCATGCCTGCATGTTTTTTCTCACAAAGAACGCAAGAATATAAATATCGAGTTCACCTAGGTTTTTAACATAATGCTAGATAGGAATTCCCCTTTTGCGATTTTGTGGATGCTTCTAGCTCCCCGTTTAAATGATCTCCATCTCAGCACACAAATGTTCAATATTTTCACGTTAAAGTATCCGTACATCTGTTTGTATTTACTTTAATTGGTGGAAAACGCATTTACAACATGTTTCCTTCGGACGTCTGGAATCTCAGAGCTTCCAGAACCTGGCGAGCCCCTGGATCAACCCTCATCTATAATTCACTGGGATAGTCGTTCCGCTTGCCTATGCACGACCTCACTGCATGTAGGTCTTCCGCCCAACCCCTCAACACCCCCCCCCCCCGGAAGTTTTCCCCTCTGCCCCATCTCCCAGAAATTTTCCCCTCTGGACATTTTCTCCTCCGGACGTTTTTCTAGTGGGAAATATAAATATGATCTTCTAAGTGAGTAATGAATAGCCCAGGGGGTCAAAATAAGCGATTTTTTTTTACATATTCACAAAATTCAGGTATTTATCTTCATAAGGTGAAGATTTTAAGGCCTCTGAAGCTTGTCAGGGGGGTCAAAACAGTTGGGTTTTATATATATATATATATATATATATATATATATATATATATATATATATATATATATATATATATATTCACAAAATTCAGATAGTTGTCTTCATATGGAGAAGATATTATGTTGATAATCGAAGTGGAACTTGCCGTAATAATGCAGTAACAAAACAGTATTGTGATAAAAGCTTATAAATAGACCTGTGTTCTCTAGAATTTGGACTAAGCTGTGTTAAGTCATTAATCTTTACACCCAAAAAGCCAGGTATACTGGCTACAGTCATTTTATTTGCATTGCTTCAGAGACAATAATCTCCTGCCTGGTGTTGCAAATAATAAAACATCTATTTATCATGAATAAGAATTCCGTTTATTTTGTCTATTGTAATTTTCCCATATAAGACCTACGTTGTACCGACTGATTGTCTTACAAAGTGTTGACTTAATTGAATTGAACGCCACACATGGAAAAAAAACTGCTGCAAATTTGCCAAAACGTTCCAGTTTGTTAATGTTATAATGATTAAGATCCACTCTAACTATGGAAAATGGAGGACGGACCACAGAAGATTTTATCAGATATATTCACGTATAGGGAGAGGGAAATATCCTGGGTGGGGGAATGTCCAGAGGGAAAAATGTCTGGGGCGGGGGGATGTCCGGGGGGGGGATCCTTTCCTCGACCTCTCCACCTCGCTATCAACAGGCGAGATTACTCTGGCCAATGTGTTATAAACATTGTTCAGTTTATCCTCATGCGCTACTAGAGTAAATATTTCACAACTCACACAGCGCGTATCGACATTTCAACGGAAGGTGAGAATATATACGTGTGAAGTATGGAGATGATCCGGCATCTAAATTTGTGCCAAAATGTGTGGTATAGGGCTTCTTCGTCACAACCTTAAGGATGGATATTTATTTCGCCTATGAAGATGACAGTTTGGGCTAACGGTTTCCTGTCACTCCGAGTTTACGAAAGGGATAATTTCAATTTTCACGTTGTTACTTATACTTATTTGCATTCTGAATCAATTGCGCCCCCTGAGGAGGTGGGGGGAAGGGGGGCGCTTTACCTATAGCATTTGTTAGATCATGTGTGTTAATTGTGTTATGATTTCGATCAGTGTCACAAGTCATAGCCTCATGCATGAGTGGCCTATGCCGTGAAAGGCCGTCAGCTAAAGGTTCTTAAATTTTACAATTTTATAGTGGGCATCATTCTCTTTTAAGTAAATATCGCCTTAGTGTCCAGAATTGATGGGACTTTGCTTTGCAGTTGTGTCTAATGATGGGGCTGTGTCGTGTAAACCCTCGTGTATTTATCGCATTGAATAATATCGCCATGTCAAATCGTTGACCTAGTAGGGCTACACGTATACAGACCGAGGCCTATATGCTACTTATGTCGCCACGATATGGCTGAAATATTGCCGATGTGGCGTAAAGCCATAATCATTCATTCATTCATATGCCTCCTTCAAGTTCATTCTCAAGAGTTCAAGAGTTTATTTTAAAAGTGGAAGACTCAGTCTTTTGAAATACAACGACTTCATTAACGTTGTCAGGTATTAAGATTAACTGTGCAATGAGTGATCTTTTGTGACACGGTACTGAAATTACCCTGGAGCCGCCTGACAATTCAAAATCACTGGTGCGTGACAAAGGTTCGCGTGAACCAACTGTACGCATGCGCGTATAAGAAGCTGGTTTCATTTCCGCCATGTAAGAAAGCGGCATTTTTGCACCTTTCCCGTACCGTCTCGATAAACCCTAGTCTTGATGGGTGTGATGAGGGACTTTGGGAGGCTGCGGGGCTGTCTGATTGTTATTTTAATCGTACCTCTAGTCCACAGCCATGTCCGTTTTGTATGTCCCCGCCCGCGAAGCCCAAGAACAGACCTAACGGAAGACCAGGTAGGTTTTGTCGGCATTATCCCTGCTCTATCATTCTATATCTGTAGACAGGGCAGGTGAATCATGCGGAGATGCCGTGTGCACTAACTGTCACCATGCCGGCTATTTTTGATCTCCGAGTCCGACACTCTTGATATCCTGCTGGTAGGCCTACGGTATGAGATCATCCTGATTTAGTTATAACTTATATAGGCTGCAGTCTGTACAGTACAGTGAATGTAAACTACGGTAGGCCTCCATTTGTACATTAGTGTACATATGTAAGGCAGAGGAAAGCTATCGAAATTGAGCAGGTAACTTACATGTAGCTCTTTAGACTTAGAACAAAAAAAACAAACAATATCAATAAGCCCAATCGGCGTTTCAGTGATCTCGACAGTTCACGCAGATGTCGGATATCAGTAAGAGAGGCGCAAGTTAACGTATATAAAAGACATTATTTTACAGTAGTTGCTAGATTAAATACACATGTCTCTGTCGACTCAATGACGCTGTTGGCACCTAACATAAAATCACATCTTTTGGCTGCGGTATTTTGCGAAAGCTTCCTCAAGTCTCATCGATATCTGCGTGGACTTGTGAGACCCAATGTTTATTGGGCCTATAGGCATAGAAATCCTCTTCTCACTACATGGACATGGATTTAATTCCTACCATTTCATCCTTTGTTGGGGCATGTAGTGGAGTAAGTGTATGACCCATCAACTCAATAGCTCCTATAGTAGACACTAAAGAAACAGTATACACACACTGGCTTCCATGGCTGTTGAAATAGGGAACCTTTTCCCATTGAAATAAACTGTCAAAATGTAGTGTAAAGTAACACCTGTTTCATGATTTGTGCAGAAGACAAAGAATCATAATCAAAGTCAATAGCAGAATGGAAAAACCAATTGAGGGGGCATACAGATTTCACCAGAAATACAGTAATTTCCATTACACTTACAACTATAAATTAAAGACAAACAGCGGTAAGAAAATATGTTTTACATGTTGCTTTCACTTGGAAAAATTCAAAGAAGTTGAAGTGTTTTCCTGGTCTTTCATCTCATATATACTTCATTTTAGTGTTTTCTTTGCCTTTAAAGTAACTTGTGTAAACTGATATATTCTTCTGTAGTGTTTGTAAATACCAAGGAGCGAAATAAAATCACATTATTCATGGTTATGTTCCCTCCAGCTCGATGTTTATTCATTTAAGTTTCTCCAAAGTTTTTATCAGTCAGCAGGCATGATAAAGCAGGTGATAAGAATTTATATCAAACACATTTTACAGTATTCTGCTAACTTACAAAATAATCAAGTATGGTGTCAATTTAAGGAAAATCAGTAAGATGATTATGATAATAATGCAGCATTTTTTCTTTTTTCGAGGCTCAGTTAAAAGTGCATGTATCATTAGTACATTTTTTAGCTGTGGCAAACAGCTCTGGAAGTCGCGCTGTTTTTTCTGCTAGGCTTTCGGTCGGTCAAATTCTCGAAACCCAGCCTTTTAACATGAGTCATTCACTTAGCCAGGACAATGTCATGTCACTGCTGTTGTGAATTTTTACTGCCCTTTTTGTACAGGATGGCTAAAATACTTGTAATAACACTACAATTTGTTACGGTCGTGTGTGTCAACAGCCTCTGTCAGCAGCCTGCAGACTGTCATGTCTAAGAGCGTGGGTTCCTCCCACCACAAGGCAGCAGCTATCACGTAATATGAATTCTTGAGTACAAGCTCAAAGTAAAACGTCAATCAAATAAATAAATAAATCAGTTTGTGACACACTTTTGACATTTTATTAAAGCCAGGTACATAACCATTATATTTCTGCATTTTTTTTGCATCATACTACATGTGCATAACATAATGATTAATAATAATAATGAGATTATTATAATTTTGTCGTTGTTGTTTTATACACTTTTGCACATTCAAAATTATCAATTATCTTTGTGCTATTGTGTCCAACTTAAATGTACATTGCGATTCAGTGTACATGTAATGTTCCGTCTTAGCAATCAAGGCGGAAGAAATGCAGGGAATTTGCCTTTAGACAGGGATGCAAATTTTCAGGATTTTGTTGGCAATATAATTTGATAAATATTTCAGGTCTGTGTTCAGTGATAAAAAGCTAAAACTAATTTTAAAAAAGAGTGGCCAATAATTATTTTCAGTGTTATGCCAGGTATATGCTTGTTTTAATGATTTAAACAAACATATTTGAACAAGCATACTTGAGTTACAATTATTATATCGGGTATTCGTATCCAGTGTGTTTGTTGTGCCTGGGCATTAAACAACAATCAAATAAAAAGAAAAATAAATTCTTTTGTCTGCGCTTACATGTATGTCATCAAACAGTGAACAGGCATTGACTTGACATTGCCACGTTCAACATACAAGTAAATGACATCAGGACTTATTTACAACTAGACACAGATTTCCATTAGGAGTAAAACTACTATTGTAGCAGGTTAAATACAATGTACATGTTAATAGCTTGGAATTTGGCTGCATGAACCCAGTAATTATGGCTGGATGATTGTGTATTCATGAATAGGGCAATATATATGCAGATCTATATGATGATGTAAGCTATGTAAACTACGCTGTGTAATGAAGTGGACTCCAAACCTTTAAATAGGTACATGTATTGTAGTATGAGCAGTCATTCATGAAAACACCATACCTGTGGCTGCAGGTCACCTGTTCCCGGTTGACTTGTATTTAGTGCAAGGTTTAATACATGAAGAGCCTCCAGGGGTCTTGACCCCATTAATGTACCTGTACAGGTACATCACTTAGTCTTTAAGCCTACTTAGTAAAGTAAGCCTTGTAATCAGTTACTTACCTCTTAAGTTAATACTGAGCAAGGTACATACATACATACATACACATATATATATACCTGTAGTAAAAAAAATAAGTTAGCCTTTTTCAGTTTTCTGCTTCTTTGTTTTCTGATTGTAGGTTAGAATGTGTTTAAATCAAGCGATAAAAAAAGGGATCAAAGATGCTGTTTTTGTATTTATATGTGGTGTTCTTTTTGAAAACTGCACTTATCAAGGGATTAATAGGGTACAACGTGCTGTTTTATTAAGGGATTATAAGAAGGATTGGATACGTTGCTCTCTATAAAGGATAAGAAGGTTTAAACTTGTATTACTTACTTAAGCAGTAAGACATGCAGGATAAAATGTGTTGCTCTGATGAATGGGTATTATTGTTACGTGAATCCAGTAATTAAGACGAAACGGGCAGGCCGAATGAGCGTGTGTTCATGAATTAGGCAAGATATATATGCACACATACATGCACAGGCATGTTATAATGTGAGCGGTGTAAGGAGATGTACAATGCTGTACAGAAGAATATCTCATGTTAAGATTAACAGACACATTTTGCTTAATTCTGATTTGTTTGTCTGTCTTATAAGGCCATTTAAGGTTGTTGTTTTGTTTGTTTTTTTTGAAGTTAATATCACAGAAATTTAAGTGTTGGCGTCATGATTATCATTTGAGGCCTTCATACGTTTTTGAAATTAAAGTGTATTTTTACATACCAGTTTTGAGGTGAAATACAGGATGTAATATTATGTACATGTACAAAGGCAGTCATGTTTTACATGTGGAAGAATCCAGTCAGAAACTGGAGGAAACCACTGCCCTCAGCCAGGTGTCAGACAAAACCCCCTGACATAAAGCCTCAGCAAAAATCAGGAGCAAGATTGATTCATTGATCTTACTGGTCAAGGACCTTCCAGCCTATCAAGCAGGAATAAACCATTAGACAGCAAGTGTACAGTAGGATACAGATACAGGACACAGATAATGAGGAGTACAAGATAACACTCAGATTTCTGCTGTCCTGTTCTATAGGGCTTGTTCCTTAAAATTATAGCACGCTTAAACTGCCAGGTACGTGTAATTAAAACAGCTTGAGAAGCGTGCTGAAGTCGACATTGTTCTCTTGCAGTGCATGAGTAATGCAGTACTAGTTTGCTCATGAAACATTATTGAAAAGGCAGGAATGAATGATAGAGTGTACAGCTTGGACCTGAATTGTGCGTACATTACGTTTGGTAGGAAAGGAAAAGGAAAACCAGCTTTTCAATTTTGCACATACATGTTCACTCACAGAATGTACACTGAGTAAACCTTAATTACCTTGCGGTAAACGCAGTAAGCGGATCTCTAAATGGTTAAAATGTTTACCATGTTTTATAGAAATGAACTGTTCCCGAACACGTGAACAAAGGCCTTGTTACGTTCCAGGTAACGAGAGGTCACTGGGTGTTTTGATTACTTCATGTACCTGGTTGACCCGAGCGTGACAAACCAGCCTTTAGCTAGATTTTATACTGAATACTGAGTGTCTTTAATATAAGGGTGTAGGGTATCCAGTCAAAACGCCTACTATATCTATTTACAATGTACATGTTTGTGAACACTATTAGTACTGTGCTATGTCAAATTTACCTCGTCGTCGTATGACTGAAAAATTGTTAAGTATGACATTAAACCCCAAGCACTCACTCAAATTTACCTTTGCTTAAATGTTAATGATATGAAGCATTTTAACATAAGATATGTGTACATGTACATTTAGATGAGATAAACAGTGTGTTTTTGGAGGGTTTCAAGATGGTGTTTGACACCTCCAGAATTGAATATGGCAGTTGAGCTTACTGCTTGAAAATCTGGCTTGATGTGTGTGTCTATTTTTAGATATCAGAATATTTAATAATTACTTAGCACAGCTAGTGTTCTGGATGAGGCTGTGTGTTTTTTCCATGTTCAGTACACATGTAGTGTGGTCATTTCAGATTTTGTCACATGCTTGTCACTGGCTTGGCATGTCACCTTGTTGATTTGTGAACTTGATATACTTAACTACCAGTGAAGAATTTCACATATTTTTTAGCTTATGCCAGTGTATATGATGCCCCCAGCATCATTACAAGCAATGTTGGGGTACTGTTTTTCTAAAAAAAATAGCAAAATATCGTGAGGGGGAATGCACCATTGTTGATGTGCTGTGTTCATATAAATTACCATAAATTACAAAATTCACAAGTTAGTGTATTGTGTATTTGAATCAATGTTTAAAAGGTAATTGTTAGTGGTGGTACATGTATCTCGATGTGCATAAATTACACTGAAATTTGCTCTTTCATATGCGAAAAGGTTGAAGAATTAGGGTAATAGCCCGCAATAACATTCTCACGAGTGGATGTGTCTTTGTAGCAAAATGGTGCCTGTGGCCTTGGTAACCCAGAGGACAGCCAAAGGGATGAAGATGTAACAGTTGTCTCCCCTGGGCCTTTAACTGTTCGCTTTGAAGAAACCCATTTTCATACAGGTCTGTAAGCCTACACATTTCATACTTCATGCAGTTAGATGCAGATTTTGGAAGAAACTTTGGAAGATTTTGATATATTCTAAGAGACAACTCATCAAAAAAAAAAAAAAAAACAGATAACAGTGAGTACATATAGTAAAGTGAACTGCCATTTTGTGTGTTTTGGGAGTTCAGTTATAGGCTGAAATTATTTGTTTTTTGCTGTGATCAAAAATGCTTCACTTATATTGGGGAAGTTTATGTGTGTGGAAACTAAGGATGAGCCCATGAAGGAAAATAGACTTAGCATATCCCTGCAGAGATTTATCCTAAACTCTTTTTATTGACAAAGGTAAAAAAGTCCTACTGTATCATGTGACCTTTCCAAAATGTTCGGCAACTGTTACTGATTGGGTGTCTGATAAAAGCTTCACAAGAATTTATTTAGAGTAGAACAAACAATGCAAAAAATTTAGGAGCTGAATTTTTGTAAACTTGGGTTTCTAACGGAAGGATGAGTCAGTTGTGCCTCCCAAACACAGTGAGACAGTGATCAGTAAATTATTGTTCACGAAGGTTGCATAACGTTTTTCACCAGTCACTTACAGTAGGACTCTTTTTACCTTTAACGACAAAAGAGCTTGACCTGGAAGAGCCTACTTACCTTGAATGTGACCCCACTATAGAGCTATCTTCCCTATGATTGGTCATTTATATATACTAACAGGGGAAGCCTACCAACAAAGTATTATGTATTAAAGGGTTGTTGTGATATGTTAACGCTAGAATTTGACGTGACAGTGTATAACACAACTGTGGCATATGCACAGAAAGACACGCACAAATGAAACCGTAACGGTTACATATCGGAAACAATGTCCCCAGGTTAGGGATGATGTCACCTCATTTGATCTGGTGAATTTATACTTTGCCTGCCCCTCCGGCTGAAGCGATTAGCGCCATCTGACGTCAGGAGCCCGAAACGAGCTAAAAGTGACTTGATACAGTAGGACTGTTCTTACCTTTAACGACAAAAAAGCTTGACCCTGAAACTCCTCATTTGAGAGAACATTTCACTTGAGAAACATTTCACTACGCATGTTCAAAAGATTTCTGTTTGAGTGTATTTTGAGTAAGTTGCATGTACAGTGTATCTTTTTTGAAGATGACAGATTTAGACAAATATTTGCTTTGCTTGTAGACTCTCCATTCCATATTAGCCTTCATTCCTATGATAATGACACCCATTGGTGTTCTCTGCTCAACCATATACCTCATAATAACATGGCCTCTGTGGACAACCCAGGCTGCAAGGTAAGCTCTTGTCAAATACTCATAGTATTAAGTGTTGAGCTTGAACTCAAATAAATCGTAATGTCATAATAGCTGGTGTGTATGAAATGAAAACGCAACTTAAATCGAGCAGTAAACCATTTATTACATACATGTATGCGGTTCAGTCTTAAAGTTAAAGCCATCAGCAACTGTGACCAACTGTCGAAAGTGTATGCCGAGCATTAAATATCTTTGAATAATTTTTTGTTCAAGGTACATTTATTCCTAGCCACTACTAATGTTAGCATATACAACACTACATCTAACCACACTAATTACCGCTCCTACTGGTTCTGAAAATCCTTGAAATTACTGAAGATTTGTTAAAAGGCTGTCAATCCCTTGAAAAGGAGGTTATTAAGGGCCCTTAAGTACAGGATTTTCAGTGTTGGGGATAATACTGCGTTTTTTGGAAATAGCACATTAATAATTTACTAAAATATGTACCATTAATCTGTGCTAAAATGAAAATGGTTGGAAAACATCTTTTTTGAACAATGTGAAGTTAGGGAAATTGTTCTGGCTTTTGTTCTGGCTTTTGTTTTTTGTTTTTTTTGTGGAAGGGAAGCTTAAAAGCTTATAGTTATTCAAAATTCAGTATTTTTAATTAGAGTCTCTTTATTATTATTGATTGAGAAGTTTTCACACATCAAAATTCCATATTTCAATACATGGAAATACAATGCTAGTGGTGAGCTTTCCTAGAACAATTACATGTATTTGTCCAAAAAATTTGAATAGCAAGATGAGTTAGTTAAAGGCTGAAACTCAAATTTTTGCAGTAGGAAGTCATCCTACCTGTACTTTTCAGAGACATTAAAATATCTGTTCAAGATTACTAGAACCGTTGTAATCAGGCAAAGGATTAGCTTTTAGTCACATTATAAATTCAAGTCCTATACAATGGCTGTAATAGCTACACGAATTTCCTTAATAACAAGGGAAACAAGGAAATTCGAAGGATTTTAAATTTCTATATTTCAGGCAACATAAATATATTTGGATGATAAAGATCATACTGCAGGTAAATGTTCTGTTGGCGCTTTATGCACTAGGCCTAACTTTGCATCAAGATGTTCTTGTGAAGATTTTTCTGCTCTTTGTTATTAGTTAGTCCGCGTAGTTTGAAAAACCAAAATTTTATGATGTACAAGTACAGATTTTACTATTTTTTTTCTTTAACAGGACAGTGTCTATCCCATAGGACATTGTACAAAGAGCACATATTATGTGACAGTAAACATTCCAGATGTCTCTTGTGAACTGTGTTACCTCAAGCTGAGCTTTATAACCCTGGATAAAGTACCAATGTCGAGTAAGCCACAACCTTATATTTTCTTGTGAACAATGCTGTCTCAAAACAGTCTTTGTGACCCAAGTAACCTTAAAAACCCTTGAGCCCTTATGGAGCCCACATGTACGTGTGTTATCTTAATACATCTTGTCTCGCCATGGTATATGGTTGAAGTATTGCCACATATTCATCATTGTCCGTTAGCAGGGCTCTGACAAGGAAGAACAGATATATCAGCATGAATTACTGACAAGCCCCGAGGGATTGTGGCTTTAATTGTTAGAGGCAAAGAAAAGCACTAATATGAATCATATGTCAGATGAACAACCACTGATCACTCGTGGAAAATAGTTTAATTTCTTTTTTTAGAATTTTTAAAAATTTGTAAAATGCATTTGAAACATAGCATTTTATTCTGGCCAAGTGTGACCACGCTGACATCTCATAAGGCTTTTGCTAGCAGTGTGCATTCAGAATGCATATAGATACAGTGCTATGAATGCATTCACTAGATGATCCTCAAAGCAAAAAAGTCAGGAGATTTGTCAGGTACCTGGTAGAAGGCAGTGGTTTCCTCAGGCCACCTTGGTACCCTTTTTTCCCAGCAGCAGCCTGGTTACCTAGCGGCTCTGGTTTCCTGAAGACATTTTAGTTTCCTAAAGCATCCTGGTTTCTTACACGCTCCTTGGTTTCCTAGCGGCATTTTGGTTTCCTAAGGACATCTTGGTTTACTACTGAGGTCTTTGATTTCTTACTTGCATCGTTGTTTCTTCACATGGTCACCCTGGTTTCCTCCATTCCTAAATATGTCCCCTTTCCTCCCTGTGATGCACACGCAGGTGAAAAACTGTTGAGTATGGCAAAGTGTATTAATGTCCAATCAAATAAGTAAATAACTGAAATGTAAAACTGAGCACTTGTATTTACGTGTGTACTGTTTATTTGTTATAGAGTTACCATGTCAAGAACCAAATGGAACGTGTAAGACCTATGTCAGTTGTGCCAATATCAAAATCCAGTGAGTACAAGTATTGAGTGTACAAATTTGCAAAAATTAATCAACAAGTTTAGGATCAAAGAGTAAACTGTTTATTCTTAAAAGATAAGTAAACTATAGCTTACAATACGATGTGGTGGACAAAGTTTTGTTTTCAGTCTTTTTGACGTTAGACCATGTAATACATTCATTATGCGTATTGTCATTCTTTGTCATGAATGGTAAAAGAAAAGACAACCTTGAACCAAATGTGTGTATATATATATATTATGTACACATTCATAAAGTATCTCTTATAAAAGTTTAAAAGTATACCTTTGTCTTTATAATGTTGCATAACTGAGATATCGTAGTGCAAAGTAAGCAAAATGCCCACATTGAGAACATCGAAAAGCTCTCCCATGTTATCAGTTCAATCAGTCAGAAGCAATTTTTTTTCTATAACTTAGAACACAGCTGTTTCTGCTGATGTTAACAAGAGTTGCCAAGCACATCAGAAAATTATGGCTGGCCATTTAGATCTGTTTCCACCCCTCTTCCAAAATAACCAAAGTTATATTATTTGTTGTCTTTTCGTGTAAATTACTTGTATTTTACATTTTAATTACAATTCATATCAAAATGAAGTTTTGTAACTTGAACCATCTACTATGATATGGACCATTATATTACTTTTTAAAGGGTAAAAAGGTATGTTAAGCCCTGATGTAATATTTATTTATTTGATTGGTGTTTTACACCGTACTCAAGAATATTTCACTTATACAAGGGCCACCAGCAGTATGGTGGAAGAAAACCGGGCGAAGCCCAGAGGAAACCCACAGGCATCTGCAGGTTGCTGGCAGACCTTCCCACTTACTGCCGGAGAGGAAGTCAGCATGAGCTGGACTTGAACTCACAGCAACCACATGGTGAGAGGCTCCTGGGTCATTACACTGCGCTAGCACGCTAACAAACTGAGCCACAGAGGCCTCCCCTGATGTAATAATATAATGTAATATTGATAATATAATGCAATATTGATAATATCAACAAAAAAAATCAAATATTCAACCTTGAAGGGATACAAAATTGTTTTTGATTGCCTGGTGCAAGAGACAAGCAAGTCAAGGCACTGCCTAGCCTAAGCTGAGTTTTAGGTATGGCAGATTTATGTAAGAATGACAAAAGCTGGAGCGTTTAACCCAGATAATGTCATCTCCACTGTCAGCCAGTCGTAGTCGATTCTGTGTCCCATTAAGCAAGTGATAATATTTGCTACAACAACAACTTGTACACGTCACCTGGGTTGTTTCATGCAGAGGCCATAGTAGTGGTGGCAGTGATGACTCTCATGGCTTGGAGACATGTACAAACTACAGTGATAACTTACTGGGGAAATGGCCGTATACCCAACAACAGGTGTTCAAGGTAAAATCACATTTCATGATTTTTACCCAAAAAAAAAAACAAAAAAGGTACCGTTTTGAAAACAGGACGTATATTTTGGGAAAAGTATCACATATTAAAAGTTAATATGCATCTTTTATGTGATTTAGAAACCAGTTGATAAATGTGTTTGTATCAAAACTGACTTGGTCAAAAACGTGTGGGATAAAAAACGTTTTGAAAGGAAATTTCTTTATAATTGTGTAATAATTCTGAAAGGTGAAAAATATTAGTAAAATAAGAAAATTAGAATATATGTATTTTTCCGTATCCATGTTACTTACAACTTTAATATGCTAACACACTGAATGGAAAAGATTTATGCACTGAAAATAATTTATAGGTTAATGTGACACCACCACCTGCCTATTTGTTAATTACAGGCCACTCTCTCACCTGAAGTTGAAGCCACCTTCACGTTCGATTATTATGACATGTCTTTGAGTTACCACATTCCGACAAAAACAATTGGGTAGGTTTTATGGAAATGTTTTGGTTTTTATGTTGGAACACCCATTCAGTTGTGTGGTTTTCCCACTTGAAATGACATGTCTTTACTGTTAGAATGTACATGTAAATGGAATACAACATGTCCTTTTTTTGAAACTGCACACCAGAATTTAGACATCGTTTGGGCCTTGAAAACCTGGAAAAGCCTGTAAATTGAAAGTGACTCACCGATGACTTTCATTTCGAACAACCTCTTTTCTGGAAACCACAACACACTGATGTTCCGATTTGACTTCACAGTAATCCACATAGGAGATCTAGCATATTTGCAAGTAACTCTTGTAAAATAATTTTTGTCATGTAATGAGACTATCATGGTATATTTTAGGATGCCTTTGTAGGTAAAAATATCATCAAGGGAGATAATTCTAGTTAGCATTAGACCTGTAAATGGAGTTACTACAATTGAACTTGGGAAAAAAAGTCTTTCTCCTTTATCCATACTAATCATTTTTAAGAATATTAAATGATGATTTTCACTTGTACCTGTTTATTAAGTCTGTAAAAATATGGTTTCTTACCTCATTCTGTGTTACTGCGGAAAATACTCAATAAAATAAATTTGTAAAACAAATTTGTGAGAAAGTTCAACCAATCAAATTGCTTTAGCATAACTGTTGAATATTTATTCCAAGTTGCATGGAAAATGTGTATTTTGGGACTGAAAAAAAGTGTGGAAATTTGGAATCATTATGGTGTACAAACCCTGAGAATTACTTACAAGGGAGCTTCAGTTATTATGGTTTAAGCTGTGGCAACTTCACATTTGAAAATGTGCTGAAAATCAGAAAGAAAAAAGATTGTTATTTTATTTTTGACCATGAGTAAATAAAAGTCTGTATTTGTCTAGAACTGTGATGTCTGTGGAGTTGTACAAGAATGGTGAAAATAAGACGACCTTGCTCAGACAGTCCATCACCGTAGATGACAACACTGATGATGGTGTGACTGGGAAGTGGAAAAACCCTTCAATCCCCCTGCCTCAGTTAATTGTAAGCCTGTCGCTCTCTTACTCTCTGTGGTGGATGTAGTCCCACAAAAAGTACTGTTCATCTTCACCTTTTTCAAGCCCTAAAGCACTATTTCAGTGGAATTTATGCATATAACTATTATGAAAATGACACTAAAAATGATTTGTTTGTGTCACTTAAGATGTGAGCTTCATAAAACTCTGCAAATTATTTCTCCACCTTATAGTTATCAAAGAATGTTTCAAAATAGTGGTTGGAGAGACAGTTCAAAAGTTGAGGAGTTTGGATAGATAGATTCCAGATACAACACCCCCGTTCCTCAGTTAATTGTAGATTTGCCCTTCTCTTATTCTGTGGTAGGTGTTACATGTGCATGTGGCTTCACAAAAAGTAGTTCCTGAGATGTAGTGAACTGTCCTGGGGTTTTTTTTGAGCTGACTATCATGAACTAGTCATAGCTGTTTGTATAAAGGAGTGCCATTTTGAAGAGTTTGAAAAGGAGAACAAATCTTTGTTTCAGGTTGGGAATTACCAAGTGAAAATTGTAACCATAAAAAAGACATTCCAAAGTTCACTGAAGTACCTCAGAGATGTAAGTTATTTGACATTGTTCGACTTAATATTTTGGTTTAAAATGTTTCTCTCACTTGTACGGTGCATGACTTCAAGTCATCTGACACATGAGGATCCGGTTCAATCCTGGACTTAGATATGGAATTTGAAGACTTCCGTGCTCTCACTGTTTGTGTGGTATGTGGATAGTTCTTCTCATCATGCATAGTAAAGTTTGTGGGGGGTTTATCCCAGGCATTCCAAACATAAAATAGGCCACTGTCGATAAAAACACTTCATAAAGCATAACATGAAGCAGGAGTGAAAAAAAACAAAATGTATACGGCTGTTCTCTTAATGTCTAAAGTCATGTGTAGAGATACTGAAAAAAAGAAATGTCTGAGTTAAAAACGCAATCCTTGACGATATAAACCAGTTAAGAGAGTGGTGAAGTATGCATTTTTTCTCATGTCAGAATAGAGTAATAGGGTCAACAGATTTTATTTAGTTATCATTTTCATCTTCTGTGTGTCCTATGAAGTCTGATTTACTTGTGTCTAATATCACCCCATCATTTTGATTTTTGATTTTGATTTTTGATTTTGAGTTTTGAGTTTTGAGTTTTGATTTTGATTTTTGATTTTGATTTTGCAGATGCACCAGCCAGGGGTGTACGTACCCCAGAGAGCGTCCTACAGCAAGCAAGGCTGGCTGAATGGCCCTGAGTTTGTTGGTCCAGGAGCGAGTTACTCTGAGGGTGTTGAGCCATTTGGGAAATGTGCCCCTCAGCCATACTACTACATCGTAAGTTTTATCAGTTTCTAGTCTGAAATACTACCATTTTGGCATTAAACCCCAACCATTCATTTGTTCAGTATATGATCAACATGGTGTAAAAATTTTGTTTTTGCTTCCAAGAAAACCAAAAATATTTCACTTACTGTTACTTTGTGCTGGTTGTTGCCAGTGGTAGTGCCTCGCATTCAGTGTTTTGCAGTTGAATTGATTTCATTTCTTTTCTGTTGAACAATGCCAGTCTGCCTTATAAATTTCTTGAATAACTTATAAAGCTTTTTTCTTTTCCCAGTCATGAATATTTCTTACATTGTCTTCTAAACCTGTGGAGAAAGTGTCTGGTTGATATGACAATATGTAAATATCAGACTTTTGTACATGCTGATACAGGGCTGACTGCAAAAAAAACATTTCTGACCTAAATCAAGATTTAAAATCTCCTTTAATTTTTGGCACTGGAAATGTAAATTTGGACACATTTGTTTTTCAGTAACATGTATGAAGTGGTCAAACTGATAATTTGAATTTTTTTTTGCTAGGGCCCAGAAAATGACATCTGAATGTGTCTTACAGACTTTGTCAGAAATGCTTTTTGAAATCAGCTCAAGATTGACCTTCATGTATATGCTGATTGATGCCCTTGTCCTTTAGCCTCTTACAAGTGTAACTGCTCGGTCTATTCCACTTACGCTTGCCAAACTGCACCTTTATTTGTGAATATTTGAATCTGGTTGAATATTTTTTAATATGACTTGAAGCACCAGTCAAATTATTTATATATACATATATATATATATATAAACTGGTTGTTTGGCCAAAGTCATGGTTTCCTGAATGTTATGTGAGAATTGGAAACACTGCCAAGAAATCACTCCGCTGTTGTATTGTCTACAGTCCTCTATGGTGCCCCAGCTGAGCAATCTACACCTGAATCTGTCGCAGCACCCACCCCATGGGGTTCTGTCCGCAGCATTTACTGACAACCGTGTTCACATCACAGCCATATTCCACGGGCTCAGTGAGCATGCTCAGTTGGTCACACTGCAGGGCCCTGTTTTGGCAGGTAAGATGATTGCCTGGTATTGTTGGTACAAGTGAACAGTGCTTAGGTTTGTATATACAGGGATGCCTGCCTCCTGTCTTCAGTCTTATGGCTCATTATGGGTAGACTTAAATACATGTACATACATAATCACTGTGCTGTATGAACTGCTAAATGGTGATAAGTTGGTGAAAAAATCGTGTAAAATTATGTGTGAATTGTTGTTAATCACATACAATTTTTGCTTGATATTTCATCAACTTTGTGTAGCTTGTGATTATTTGGTGAATAAAACTTCATGAAATTCTAGATGACTTACTCTACCTAACAGTGTTGGTCCTGTTTTAATGAGGCAGACAGTGGTTCAGTGTAGCACTATTATTTACTGGGATATGCAAGCTTTCCCCCTTTAGTGAGGCATCTCTTTCACCGTGCACGGATTCAAACACGTACATTCCAGATCAAAAGCTTTAATAACTTTTAAACAAATGATTCCACTTAAAACTATTCTACTAGAAACAGAAAAAAATGTAAAAAAATCCAGAAAGAAAGAAGTTGTAAGCATGATTTAAAATGAAAAAAAAATGTACGAAGAGAAGAGAACTGTTCCTAGCGGGGAGAAATTACTTTTTCTGAATAGAGTCACGTCACAACAAGCGTTTAATATTTACAACCACACAATTTGTATTGGTTGGTGGCAATAGTGATATTTGGGTTGATTACCATTCCTGTTCATGACAGTCCTGTATCCAGTGTAAAAACAGTTTCACTACTGAGTTAGAACTGGCAGCACGTCCCCATACTGACTTGTTGGTTTGTACTTGATCTGAAGAAACAAATACTCTCAACCCATCAGCTGTTGGTCTGCAGTCGTATTCCATGTTGCTATAGTTCGGCATGGGAATCACCCCTTTTGTTCATTTTGTGGTCATTGTGAGTTCAAGTCTGGTCTTCCAGCAACCTGCTTATGGTTGTAGGTTTCTCCCTGGCTCTGTATGTTTTCTTCACAACGTAACGCTGGTCGCCGTCGTATTCGTGAAATATTCTTGAGTGCAGCGTAAAACACCAATTAAATTAGTAAACCTTTCTTTTATTTGTGTATAGAAACTGACATTCAGATTGATACTGTGAAGGTTTGTCCACTCAAGCCTCAGTCGTGACCTCTGATTTACTTTTATTTATTTATTTCATTGGTGTTTTACACCGTACTCAAGAATATTTCAGTAATATGATGGCAACCAGCATTATGGTGGGAGAAATCTGCGCCAGGTTGGTGTTTTGTCAGCATTTTTTTTTTCTTATCTTTCTTTAAGTAGGTACAACTTTGTCTGAAATGAAGTATTTTGAACAGATAGCTCATGAAAGTAAATTATGCATAAAGCTGCATGTAGTTTTCCAGGGTTATTCTCCATAAAATGCTTGGCTTGAATTTTAGCATACAATACCAATCACAACGGGAAGGTCAACATATATTTACTGTTCTGACAGGAGCAAAGCCCATGACAATTCCCCTGGTGACAGTCGAGGGTTCCAAAAGAATTTCTACCACTCTGGATGCTTCTGATGCAATGCCTTATGCAGGATCCAGTAAGTCACATTATTATTGTCCTTTTCATATCTAAACTACCCTAACCAGTAGCCCTCGTCTGATTTGAGGTCACCTGTTCGAATCCAGCATCCACTTTCTGTCTCTAACAGATATACTTGTATTGTTTATTGTACTTGGTTAACTACAGACACATATCTGTTTGCAGTGCAGGGATTCATAGAAGTCCAAATTTTTACAACCGAAAACTCAAAATAGAGTTTTTTTCTGGTTTAGATTGAGTTTATTTATATTTTAAACACTTGCTATAACCTGGCATTGAGTTTATCATGCTTTAGCGATGGGTAACTTTGTGAACGTGAAAATGTATATGATTTTCCGGTATATATGGGAGAGAAAGTGTTAAATTTCATTCGAGATTAATTTCTGATTATGATCTCATTGTTGGTACATACATATACTATAACAAGTACTAGTATATTATCCTGATCAGAGATAGTCATTGTATAACAAAACAGATATAAACCATGGTGATGCATGTTCAGATGTTGGTTGTTGTATTTAAGGAAAGAAAGGAACTATCAAACATTATATCAAAAGTAAAGATGTGCAAAATACATAGATAAGGCTTAACCTGTTGAGAGGTATATAATGAAACAGTTATTAACCATGCATATTCAGTTGTTGGCTGTTATAAATATTAGAAGATAGAAAGGAACTAACAAATATTACATAAAAATGAACGTATAGGCCAATAGGCAATCAGATAAAAAAGTCAAGGCTTATTCTGATCAGACGTATGCCTATATACTGTAAAGTATTTATTATTCGCTGGAATTCATTTTTGCGGATATACTTCAAAGATGGTTTGTGAGTATTTAATGTTCGCGTAATTAAGCAAGGCAAAAAAAATCTTAAAACTGTTTAATTTTCTGAGTTATAATCGTAAGGTCGAAATTACTCAAGCACGTGAAACAGGTTTTATCAAGTTGCTATCCAAAAATTTGAGTGTTTGTACCAGAAAAGCGTAGATTTAAGGGTTTTTTTACCCCAATATTTTTAACTGAATCTCACCACCGAATACTGGAGTCTAAAATCGACATGTATGAATCCCTGCAGTAATTGTAACAAGTAATAACAAGACAACAATAAACATACATGTGTTTGTACGACATATATCCGTGTAGAGGTCACACTTTTCCTCAGAATATATCAGAATACAGAGCCTTGAGTGAACACAAGCAAACAAGGCACTGAAAGATAAAGAAAGAAATGTGTGCATGACAATGTACTAGCCTTGTTTCATAAATCCTGACCTAGATCAGACTGAAGATGTTGAAATCGTACATGTGCTGGAGATGTGTTTGTGTTGGTGTTCAACCAGCAAACACCTGGTTCAGGTATGCTTGTATAACATAGCATAAAGTCTTCACAGATCATGTCTAAGACTTCAGAGATGACAATCTTGGAGCCGCCTCCCTTCACATTCAGGGTTTTCGATTGGTCGACCCTTGATACTGTAACTGATTTGAACAAAAGTCTGGCCTCTTCCACACAGCAGGGTTTTTGATTGGTCGACTTCGTATACTATAACTGGGCTGGACAAAAGTCTGGCCTGTTCAACAGACTGTTTTATTGAGGCAGCACTATAAGTATGTTCTCATTGGGACAGACATGACATGGATACATCATCACAGTGTAGCTTGGAGAATATTGAAAGCAACATTGTTAACCCCTAACATTAAAATCGTTGAAATGTCTGTGAAAAACTGCCCGGAGGAAATACCTGAGTTAACTCCGAGCAAACCAGAAGACATCAGTATTAATCCCATGATTGTCTTTGGCAGCTCTGTTCTTCAAACGTGTGAGCGTGACAACAGAATCTGGTAAGGAGGAATTGTCAGGAACTCTGGAACAAGGAATGAGGGTAAGGCATGGCTGGATCCTCATGGATGATCTGAAATGGGGATAAAGTTTCTTGCGTCTTTGGTAGAATGATTGTTTGCCTCTCAATCATTGTAAGGCTTATTATTTATACATCTGTGAAATCGAGGGTGAAAAGTAGATAGATAACTCATTCAGTGTTGGGTTTAATTGTAAACCAGATTGGGATAATAGCGTGAGAATGAATGAATAGGCACTTAAAGCTCTGAAAACCCAGGCAGCATCTGCTTTTATTAACAGAATTTTGTGATTCAGCAACAAAAAAGCTTCAGAATTGAGCTCGTGTGCGGGTAACCACAACAAGAATTCTTGATCGACGATGTTGAATCAACGAAGACTTCAGAAAATGGAAAACAAATGTTGCCTGTGTGTATAAGTGAAACATTTTTACTTCAAAAAATGGGGAAAAAATGTTGCCTGTGTGCATAAGTGAAAATTTTTTACAACAGTGAAATATTAAAATCCAACATGATATCTGATTGCTAATAACATCTAGAATCTGAATCTGAGTGCCATGAAACATTTGGCAACATATATTCTTTGTGAGGAAATTCATGGGGCACATTTGTCAATACTGAATCCCAGGATATAGTGATTTGTGTTGAAATGAGGGAGAGCTATAGCAAAAAGTACATTGTTGACTTTGTTGTAGTGGTACTGTAATTCTTCATCTTTTTCATGTGTCTGTGAGATGTTCATTCAAGCATTTTCTTTAGGCACTATTCTGTCTTGACTGATAAATTCATACTGTTTGTGAAGCCCTTGAGTTGACCAATTCAACCAATGCAGTTTAAATTCCAAAACTCCAAAATCAAATTAAAAATGTGCCAAAATTGCACTCAAGGTTGCTCTTTTGTATATGAAAAGGTTGAGAAATAAGGGTATTTGTGCTAGACAGATTTATGAACGGTTAATTTTAAGGGAGTGTACAGATGTATACTTTAGTGTGATGTACATCTACAATGTAAAACTGTCAGTATTTTGTTGTTGTCGTTGTTTCAGGCTGTCATCAGGAGCCCTTCAGGTGTCAATGGCAATGCTGTTTTCCAGTTTCTAAAAGATGGCTCATTGTCCTATTCTATTCTAGTAAGTAGATGAATGATCAGTTAGTTTACACTTATTTGTTACTACTTTGATTTGAGCAAAAATCAAATCATTGTTATATTTGCATGTACATACATATATTTATTAATGGTTTCAAAGTATTAGTGATTAAATGTACCCACATTTACAATTTATTCCTCTTGTTGTTTTTCTTTTGTTTTTCTTTTGTTTCCTTTGTCTGGTTTTGTTCCTTTTTTTTTTACCACGGTGCTCTCCCTTTGCAGTTGGCTGTGAAGCATTCAGACAGAGTGAAGAACATCACCCTGAATGGACCTGCCCGAGACGGATCTGTTGGCCCCGTGATACTTGAGCTGACGGACTACTTTATACAGGACGTGACAGATTTCACCTGGTATGCCAACAATACCGTCCAGGTAATTAAAAAACACTGTAGGGTTGACATGTATTGATCTTGACAGGAAATGCAATGCCATACTTTTCTTACTTTACATACGCTTATTTTCATAGCTTTTAGACATTTGAATATTTGAGAGATCAGATGGTAACATTTTGATCCAATATATCCAGAAATGTACAGGATTTTAGATTTTTTTTATTTATTTATCGCGGTCATCGAAAACTTGAACAGTTTTGCGTAAAATAAGGGATTTTAGGTAAGTGTATAATATCCAGATGTACTGTAATTTATTGTGTCCGTATTTAAGTTTGTCCAGTCATTTGTTTTTTCGTCTTTTTTTTAATTCTTCCCTAGGACAAGTTGACTAGTGAACTGTTACTACATTTGTGGCAAGGCCATCTTTACATTGACGTCAAATTAGAGGGGGACAAGGAAAACAGTAGACTCATTAGTGGACAGGTGAGTCACTCCATATTTGCATAAATTTTCTCATCCAGCATATATTCACCCTTTTTACATGTGTGGTTTTCTCACTATTCATGGTTTGAAGAGTCCCGTTTCTTTGCCGGTAGCAGGAGGTGATGAATAACATTAAGCCAAATGGGAACAATGAAAATTTTTGTAGATTGCAAAAGTTTAAAATATGACAGGCCACTGAAACTGTAATGACTGAAGACTAGACATGTTCTGATTACTTTTACAGAAAGAATTTCTTACGTAAAAAAGTGCATTTTTCATTTTTTTTATGGTAAAATCTTATTAAGTGCTTATCCACCCCCGGGTTAAATTCATCTTTGGTTTCACCTCTTTTCAGTACTCTGGTCAAATAGTTAAAGATTGTGATGATGATCAGATATAAGATCGCTGCAAAACTATGAAGTGGATGACACGTGGGACGAGTAACATAAGGGGCCTCCGTGCCTCAGTTGGTTAGCGCACTAACGCAGCGTAATGACCCAAGAGTCTCTCACCAATGGGGTCGCTGTGAGTTCAAGTCCAGCTCATGCTGGCTTCCTCTCTGGCCATGTGTGGGAAGGTTTGCCACCAACCTGGGCATGGTCGTGGGTTTCCCCCGGGCTCTGCCCAGTTTCCACCCACCATAATTCTGGCTGCCGTGGTAAAAGTGAAATATTCTTGAGTATGGCGTAAAACACCAATGAAATAAAGAAATCAATCAACAAGTAACATAAAACAGCGAAGATGGTTGGGGTCTTGGGATGGGCTGTGCTGTGTCCAAGATTCAGTGTATAACCTTTTATCCAGCCTGTCTGCTTTAATTTTCAGATTTCAAGGCCTGGTTCATGGTATTGTGACAAACCCCAGACATTTTGTAAGTCATTTGAGAGAACAATTTTGATATGGCTATGTCATGGACACTATCAATGATAAAGCTTCAATAAGTCATTGTGAATTTAGTATTCAAACTTACAGGTAGATCTAATATTTCCGAACTTTTTATCATTCATTGTCTTGTGTTGTTGTTGTTGTATATCCAAGTCCTCACATGAACCTGTAGCTCTTGCTCTGTAACCATGGTAACATGTTGTAGTTGTATCACCCAGGTCCCCACATGAACCTGTACCTACATGGCCAGAAGCCAGACCCTGGACTGCAGACAGTCCCCACGTCTGCAGAGGCAGTGTTCTATGTGGACAGGGCTAATGCCTTACAGTATAGGTAATTATAATCCCATATCGTATTCTGATTTCCAGAAGTTTGTCAAAATCCGCGTGTATCATCAGATAAAACAGACAGGTTACAACATTATCCTGTTTTATCTGATATAATACATACTTTAATAGCAGATGATCTTTCTGCTGTTCTAGTATAACATTATATCATGTGTGTTTAGAGGATCTTAATTCAGTCAAATAATTATGATGTGGAAGGAATGATTAACTCAGATTAACATCAGATGTTTTGAAAATTTGTCTCCAAACTTCAGAAAAGTTACCAGTATTTGGAGCTTTAATATTCACCCTTGTCCTCGGATGCGGCAGAATTGGTCTCACTAGCTGGTATTTGATTGGCATTTGATTTAAATGGCAAGAGACAATCGTTGAAGTGTTAGAAAACTATCAGGAATAAATCTGTCTTGTAATGCAGCCTTTTTCATTTTGTGGTTTCAGCATTCAGGTCAAGTTTTCTAATCCCCATGAAGTGGCCTTATCTGCCTCAGTAACAGAGGGACAGAAGACTGCACTGACTATCAGTAAATTCAAGTCCAACAGCCTTGATAATCAGCACATACATGAAGTCAATGTAAGTACCTGTTTGAATCAAAAACTTGAGTCCTGTTTGGCATTACCTAGGCGGAAATGTCAATATCCAAGTTATATCAAGTTTTTCTCAGATTGTGTTCTTAGATGTTTTTAGTTCAATTTTTAATGTTATATTACACAGTGTAACTTATCTCTAAACTTAAATCAGGAATGTCCAGCTTATGCTGGCTTCCTCTCCAGCCGTACGTGGGAAGGTTTGCCAGCAGCCTTCGGATGGTTGTGAGTTTTCACCTGGCTCTGCGCGGTTTCCTCCTACCGTAATGGTGATCACTGTCGTAAGTGAAATATTCTTGAGTACGTCATAAACCACCAATCAAATAAATAAATAAATAAACCAGGAATACTTTGTGTTCTGAGAATGATTTAATTGTAGTTAAATCTTTTTTGGGATTACTGTAATTCTTCAACCTTTTTGCATATTTGCAAGGTGTTTATTCAAGCATATTCTTAAGGCATTACTCTATGCGGACTGATAAAAATATATTTCTGTAAAGCCCTGTTTTTGGAATTTTTGTCTCCAAAATCATATTAAATATGTGCATAAATTGCACTAAAAGTTGCTTAACCATATGCGAAAAGGTTCAGGAATTAGGGTAGACCAGGTAAATTTCATCTTAAAAAAAGGGTAATGTTTAACAAATCCAGTATTTTCCATGTTATATGTCCTAAGTGGATTTCATTAAAACTTTACAGTTTAACAAATCTGTAATTATTACAGTTGTAATTTTAGGAGATGTTCATAGGTTTATCCATGGGCTCTTTGAAACACCCTCTTTTGATGAAATCAACATGCGGGAGACATGTGTAGGTAAAATAGCAGAAAGATTGGAACTGAAACTGGCTGATTTCAAATTCTGGCTAAATATATGGAGGATGTTCTATTGCAGATTAAGTAGATAAAAAGCATTCAGAGCTTGAAATGTGCAGAAATGACTTTTAGAATAAGCTCACCCAGTTATTGGTCTTCTCTCACTCTAGGGTCACCTGCCTCAGATATCCCCTGACATGAAGAAGTTGCTGAGTGAAGGGAAACTAAAGCTTGTTGTCTCCACCAGTGTAAACCCTAATGGGGACATAGTCGGGGATATCCCCAGTGTGGAAAGGCCACACTGTATAAAAACGGTAGGTGCCACTACCACAGAAGTTATCAGGGTTTAAACATATTTCATTGCACTACATCGATTTTGTAAACGTTTTGGTTTCTTCGACGTGATGCTGGAGTGAGCATTGCTGAATGCGTCCTTCTAAGCAGAGACATTGTTATGATATCAGTGAAAAAATAGTGCAACTGATAGTAAAAATGAAGATATATAGGTGACAAACTCATTATCTTTTTTCAGTGTAAAGAGATAATTAGCTATGCTTGCCCTAAGTGACCTAACATTTCACCCAGAAAAGTTCATTTCTTTGGCAGTGAAACTTGCAAGTTTACAGTAGAATATCATCCCAGGTTTCTAGCAAACTTCAAAACCTTTTTCTAAAAGCCATGAAACTCTCAGAACCAGGAAAAATGGGCAAGTTGGTCACAGATGAAATTTATGTTCATGTAGAGTAGTATGTCTTTAGTTAAACTGGTATAGCATTTTGTCCTTAAATAACTGCTCTAGTTCAGAGAGAAATTTGACTGAAATTAATTGCTATAAATGAATTATCTATAATCTTGATTTGCTTTTGTACAGTTTTCCTGATCTTATGTGAACATATTCCTGTTATTTTGATGAATGAAAAGTAAAGCTGTATTGGGTATTGGAATGACTATTAAAAGGACTAGTAAAGTGTCTTATATGTTGGTTTTTAGGTCATCACTATGTTATACTTTTAAAAGTTTTAACAATAAGGATAAGAGATAACTGGGATTGCTTTGTTAAATTATGACGCAACATTAAGCAAAAGTGGAAATGATTGAAAATATTAGTTTCCATGGAATCCTCTAAGTCATGCAAACCATACAGTGCTAGCTTGTAAATTGTTTATAGGGCATCCATGGCTCAGTTGGTTAGTGCGCTAGCGCGGTGTAATGACCCAGAAGCCTCTCATAAATGCGATCGCTGTGAGTTCAAGTCTAGCTCATGCTGGCTTCCTCTCCGGCTGTACGTGGGAAGGTCTGCCAGCAACCTGCGGATGGCCGTGGGTATCCCCTGGACTCTGCCCGGTTTCCACCCACCATAATGATGGCTGCCAGCATTCTTGAGTACGGCGTAAAACACCAATCAAATAAATAAATAAGTAAATTGTTTATAAATAAGGAAAGCAGCCAAGATTATCTTCATCCTTATTATTTCACCCTTTTTTTTTCAAAGAAAAGACAACTGTAAAACAGAAAGCGTATCTATGTTATCAATTTTTATCAACCAGGCGCATGTTACTTCTGCAATACGAAAATGTACGTGTTTCAGTTGACATCATCCAGACATTGGTTTGGCTTTTAGCCATATGGTCATGCGGTACAAGTGACACAACATCAGATTTCTAATTTCTCTTAATATTGCATATCCCTTGGCATCATAAGAATTCAATTAAAAGTTGATGTATAGAGTTACCAAACACATCAAAACAAATTGACTCTGGCTCTTTCCATCCTCTTCCAAAATAACTAAAGTTGTGCCATCTATTGTGTTTTCTTTTAAAAGGCATATTAACTGGCATAACTTGTCAGAAGTATGAATGACTTGGCTTTAATGCTACATTGGTATCATTTTAAACATACTGTGGAAAGATGGAGCGGCCTTAATCATCAGTGAACAGACATGGTCTAATGTCCTTGTGCGTTTTTTTTATTTTCCAGTCTCGTTTCAATGTTGCGTGGGATTTGCAAAACGCACCACTGGATGGACTCAATGTTGTAGTAGGGGATGTTGTCATCTTCACGTATGGACAGAATGAGACGATCTATCGGCTACCAAATAGGGTAAGGCCAATCTCCACACCTGGGAGAGTTACCTTTCTTCAAAAACTGTCTTGTTCTTCCCAGAGACATCCTTTTAAAACACTGCTGACAAATTATTGGAAGATAATTGAATCATTTTCTGAAGGCATTATTTGTGTGTCTCCTAAATCAGATTAAAAAGGTGTATAAATTAAACTGAAAAGCTGCCCTTTCACATGTGAAAATGTTGAGGAGTTAGGGTATTTCTGTCTGGTCTACCTCTAACCTCTCATGGAAGCAGGTGTTGAGTGGTTAAGAGTGGGGCGCATACTTGTTTCTGCCCCTCCCCCCCCCCCCTCCGCGCACACACACACAAAATGGCTCTCATTACATGTATATGAGTGCAAAATTCTTGAGTATTAAACAGCAATCAAATAATTTACTCTAACCTCTCATCAAGAATAGTTAAACACTTTATTCCAATTATGAATTTTAAATTCGGATTTCATTTTGTGCACTACAAACTCAGTTTTGCCTTCTTCAATGCAAATTTGTTGACTATATATGGGAGCTTTAATTTTAATCAAATTTAAATGACATTTACAAAGAAGTCTTTTGTGTGTAAATAAATATGAAAAATATTGTTACAAAATTAATTATTTTGGGGCTTCATTTCAGATCCAGTACAGGTCATGTGACTTCTCTGATGCCAGAATGGTTGCCGCCCCACTCCATCCCAAAATGACGAGTGGACAGGTTCAGTTAGACATGAAAGAGCCCGGGGAGTTTTATTATGCATCTGAGCAGAACTGTAATAATTCCCTTTACATGACTGTTACAGTCACAGGTAAGATGAAGGCCTGCAGAGACTTGGGGGAAATCAGGACTGACATTTCTCAATTTAGCTGTCAACAAGTGACTATTAATAGATTCTAATGTCAAAACTTTTAAAAATGAGAAAAATTTGTTTTATGTATGTAGAATTGTTTTATGTATGTAAAATTGTTTTATTCTCATATGAGGTACATGTAAGTAATAAACACATCAAACAAGTTTATTTATTGATGTACATGGAAATGAGAATTTGGAGCCTGAAAAAGCAGTAAAAATGCCTGGAAATTTGACATCTTTATCATGTGCTGTAATCAATTTACAGTTAATTGACTATAATTTCCTGGAATTTTTCACAAACTAATCTCCCTGCTTTGTAATGTTTGAGAAATTCTATGTGATTTTACTGTAATTGACATATTCTTGATTCTTTTTCTATTCTTGATTTGTTTTTTTTTTTTCCTCCAGAGAATGACACAAGGCCATTTAAGGACTGTTCAAGGTCGGCCTACCAGTTGTGGCTGGATCAGAAGTTGTCTGGGAGAGGAGGATCAGGTGCTGTGGGTGCCATCATCGGAGGGTCGTTTCTGGCCGTCGTCTCACTGCTCCTCATTGCTTTGCTCGATCGGAGGCGAAAAGTCAGGTCGAAATCCAGCAGTGGCTTTCAGCGGTTTTGAGGTTGACAGCGGCCAGTTGTTTTTGTTTGATCAAAAAACATAAGGTTCTGTTCCTTATTGTGTGCTGGTTAGCCAAGATTTTTTGTTGTCATGTTCAAATACTCTGTCTTCAAGAAGGGTAAGCTTCCTGTTTAGCTACATAACCAAGATTTGTTTTTGTGACTTAACAAGGTTTATTTTTGAAGGTCAAATTTGTTTGAGGAGACAAATATTTCATTCCTTTGCTGTGTTGTTCAGCATCATAATACATGCATCACTGAAGTCAGGCCAGTGTACATGTAGATGTAGAACATGACAGACTGTTGTCAGTTTTCCTTTTGTCATCACCTATTGAGGTACATGTATTTAAACACCATTTAATATGTTATGGCTCAGAAATTACCAGGCAGCCTTTTATAGTGGCATACATGCAATACCTTGGATAACTAGGGCATACAACTTGTGGGTGCACCAATTTGGAGGGGGGTATGGGGGTTTGGGGGGGGGGGGGCTAAGAATCAAAACATGCTTGAACACATGATGTATGTAATGTTGAAATATAGTCAAGCTGGAAATAATACACAGCGTTTATTTCAATGTTCAATGCCCACACCACATTTGACCGTTCTTCTGTGTATATGTACGTACATGCAAGAGGCCATACATCACTGACTGAGATTATCAATGTTTTGTCTTTTTGATACTTCCTTGGTCTCCAGTGCTCACATCTCAATTTTCAACAAACTTATGAACCACTTTCCTTCGTAATTGTGCACAGCAGTTTTTGGTAGTTTAATTACATTGATGATATGGAACTAGTATTGTTTTTTTGTATAATATTTTTAAATCAGTCTTGATCCCAAAGCGTACATTCTTGTTGAAAATATTGTGGACCAATAGTCTTTGAAATTACATGTATACATATTTAAATGGAGAGAATTCTAGTACAAGTTTATCTGTGCTATTTTTATGAACATATTGTATCAAAAGTCATGCACCTATGCCTCTGGTACATTCAGAGATAAATTCATTAACTCCTTGACATATGATCAAAAGCCTTATATAAGTTGGTGATTACTCTTCAGGTAGATATAGGTAAACCTGGATTTTGTCAGTTTTGTAATGATGCAGTTGTGAAAATATTACTCCTATACATTTTACTGTCTATTTTGGTATGTAAACATGCACTACACACAGGCCTTAAATTGATGCCAACACTTAAGCTTATCCGATAAGAATTTAATCAAACACCGCAAGAAACTCTGAAGTTGCCCTATTGTGTGGATGAATCAATCAGAAGCAAGCAAAATATGGTGCTTGAAATAGGTGATTGTAGGTGAAGTGCAGTAAAGAGACGGCCCTTTGTCACTGAAGGGCTCTTTATCAATATAATCCAAGTTGAGGCCATTTTCATAAAATTTTTGGTGACCTTTTTTTCATACATGAGGTCTACATAGGTTATATTGCCATAAAAGCAATATGTTATATGAGTAAAAGGGACGAAAAGTTTTGTGAAATTGGACTCAGACCTGTAGAAGTTCTCCATAATCTGCTGTTTTACTTCTTGCACTGGATAACCATGTGTCATTATGAATTTTTAACAGTAAGTGTATGTATATATTGTGGGGAAAAAATTGTATAGTTTGTTGCTGGTTTGTAATAAGAGTACTGACTTGGTAAACCAGTTTACCTGGTACCCATTGTTTTTTGTGTGTGTGTGTGTGTGTGTGTTGTTTTTTTAACTACCGTATTGTATTTGAAAAGATCTCCAGAATCAAGTCCAAATAAGACATTCGGTGTAGAAATGGATTTTTTAAAATTCCAGTGTTGTTGTTGTTCTCGTTTGAATGTGTGTTATGCTTTGATCACAGTAAGATCAAAAAGCTGTGGATGAGCTGGTTGATAGGTTTATAGCTACTTATGAGTAAACATAAGCAGTTTGCAATGGTTGTGATGGAGATTTACGTTTCCTTTACAATTTTTTACATTGTTCAATTTCGATTATATTTTGAAAGGTTTCTTAGTATTGTCCATGATATTGAGCTGCTGTAAGCACTAGAATTGATAGGTTATACACAAATATTGTAAGCTGTTTAGTCATGTAAAATATTCCTTGTATATATACGAACATATTCATATACAGTGCTCTCTTATACTTGGATGTATCCCATTATTATTAGCATACAAAATTCACCGATAAGCAAAAACAGCGAGATGAAATTTTTTTAAATAAACATAAAAAAAAAATGTTTAAAACTTGAAGAAATAGTAGATCCAATATAAATTTCATTCGTGTCATTTACCTGTACAAAAGTGTGTAAATAAATAAATGGGATGCATCAAGTTCGTTTGGAGTAGAATCCCAGAGACTTTTACATACACTGTGAGGTTTATTTCAATATGGTGTATTATTTGTGGGAACTTTCAGCCAAGTTATAGTTTTGTTGTCGTTGTAAATGTTTGTGCAAAATAATGTGGAAGTTACACCTAGTCACAGCATGCCAAAAACACCCTGTCCCTGCGTGAAGTTTTTAAGGTAAACTTGAGCTGCACCACTGCCTTGCTAGCTTATTTTATATTGGTTAGGTTTTACGATTTTTTTTGGGGGGGGGGGAGGGGGTTAATCTTGTATCCGTTAGCAACAAAGTCAAAAGACCAATCAGATGTGATGTGAGATTCGTTGGAGGGAGAGCTTGTAGACAAATAATCACTCATTGCAGAAAGCAATATAAAGGTCATTGTGGTCTAGTGTTGCATTAGCTTGTAGAGAGTTTGGTGATAATTTGCATGAAACTTGCATTTCGTAATGCAAGTATTGTGAACTTTAATGTATTATTTTTAATAAGTTGTGTGAATTTTGCATTTCATTTTTGCAATACCAGATGAATTTTGCATTTGATTGTAATGCAATGGTCATTTGTGGTAGTCTTGTGGAGTACTGTTTTGTCGATTCAGATTTTTGTCTTACGGTAGTCACTTGAAGGTTACCTCACACAAGTACATGTTTTTGGGAATACTATATTCTGTATCTCACAAATCTTGCTCTTGTCATAATATACAAGTCTGACACAGTCCCTGGTTATGATAGACCACATATCATGTATCCTAGGATGATTAAAACAGTAATCAAATAGATCTACTAATTAGAGAATACTGCGTTCTCAGACTTTCTTCAGAGATTTGAGAACACTGGTGTTTTTTTTTTGTTTGTTTGTTTTTTTTTTTTCCTGATTTCTTTATCCTGAATTGCACATACATATACTTCCACCATAAGTGGTATAGTTTTGATCATCACGTGCTTCTATTCCGGCATCTTAGTGTTGTGCCATTTTCATTGTCTGTTCATGTTTTTTGTTTTAATTATTTTCATATTCCCCTTAGTATACCTATCTGAGTGCTTCATATATCTAAGCTTAGTTTATTGTTATATTTGTCCCTCTTTTAATTTATGCATAAGTTCTGGCTAGCTAATGTATGTCAACAAGTTTTGCATATGTTGAGGTGGATACTCTATGTGAATTGTATATAAGTGCTCAAAACTCAGAACATACGAACTAACCAAGACGCTACTTGAGCAAACCAAGTTTATCGTTTTAATTTGGTCTGGGAGAACGATCAGAACTTCTTGTAACTACATCTTGTCGATCTACAAGAACTGGAAACCAGTATATGGATGGACAGTGGTTGGTTCAGTGGTAGGTTCAGTGGTACTGACTTTTGAGCACTTGTTTGTTATAAGCACTTCATTGTTTGAGATTTACAGTTTTCACCCAAAACGGAATAATGTGAAGCTCGCCTGGTGTAAATGAGTCTCAAGGGGATGGACAGATATTATTCTCCACTGTCATGACTTGTATGCCCAGTCTCTTTTTCTTCATATTATAGGGCCATCTGGTGAGACAAAAAAAACACAGTCTGTTCCCGTTTGATCTCCGCATGCTCCAGAAAAGACACATAATTTACAAAGCAAATAATGCTCGGCTTGGGGGTGGATTTGTGTCAGGCGGGTTAGGCTTATACTTAGTACCTGTCCGATAAGATATATCCAACATTAATCCATGTTAAGCGGTATGGGATTTACTGTGATCTCATTTTTGGTGTTTTCTGAAACTCTTTATACGCTCTGCGTCTTTGTATTCATATACGGGGACCGATTCCACAAAGCCAATTCCACAAAGGACTCTGACAGGAGTCCAGATTTGAAATACGATCTTATTTTTCGGCTTCAGAATGAAAATTTTCTTCACCTTATCAGTGCTATATTCGAACAAATGTATCTAAATTTCAACTTCATTTATCAAACACGAAGCATTGTGAAGAAGTTTCAAATTTTCACGGCTGTATGGAATGTGCCATTGAATACAAGAAGCGATTTCATCTTATAGTATATACTTGTGTCAAGTTTGAAACACAGATCCAAGAAGTATAGATGAGTTCACTGTACTGGGTTTTGTGTATAACCATATACTGGAGGTGAATCGTGTCTTACGTGACTGGGACCGGTTTCAGAGCTGAAGAACTTAAAACGTTTCTTGAAACGGACCAAAACCGATAGCAAACCTTTGAATCCTCTTTGTCGAGATTTCTCATTTTCGTAACTTTCTTATTGATCTCCAGTCTTGCGTGCATAAATTTTGGTATGTTTTTTTATTTATTTTTCTGTACTCGTTTTTGCTATGGCTGTATATAAAATTAATGATATCTCATGTTTTTAGCCAGACAGACGTTGTGCTTTTTTAAAATTTGCTGGTATACATGTATATGTGTAGGTAACTTCAACAATAACGCTTATGGCAACGAAAGCCGCGGAGATTAGTTACTTGATTATTATCAGGCAGTTTTTATCAAACGGAGTCCTGCGAACAGACTAAAGATATTATCATGTCAAACTTTTATGTTACAACGTACCAACATTTTCGGGACTGTATCTTACGGCTGAACAAGAAAAGAAGATGATCCCGTCTTGGACGTCGCTGTGGTTGTAATAATCACAACTGATCGTTGCCTTGTAAGTTTTTATACTCGAAATCAAACTACTTTAAATAGCAGCAGCCCTCATAAAAGGTTCAGTTATTGTTATTTTAATTTTATTGACCTAAAAGGGTTACGTTTGTCGTGATTGTTGATAACGTTGACACTCTACATGAAAGAGCGTTTGTATAGTACCTTAACATATTCCTTATCCACAGTCACCAGTTTTTGAAGCTTCGGCTTGGTATGTTTTGGCCGCTATGATGGTGAATTAATTGACGTGTCCACAACGATTGTCTCCTGTAACGGCAGCACACTACCCTTTGGCGACGTCCAGCGGAGCAGACCAGAAGAGGTAGCGGGTGTAGAACCTATCGACGGCGGTATCTGCCGCCCGCTTCAGTTTTTCGTCGTCTTGTTGACAGTCGACAATGCGCAAGTCGTACACCCCGTTGGTGCCACATGCCTCTTCTCTGGAGCAGATCCTAGCGCATCGGTACACCTCGTCCTCCAGGTCCAGCCGGTCAATGTTCTGATAGAACAGGTAAAACCGGTACTTAGCTTCTTGCTGGTAATACTTGCGAATGACCTGGGGCAAGGAGAAGCCGTCTCTCTTGCCCAATTTGGACAGCTTCTTCCCTATGAGGAACCCATCCACTGCTCCCTTTACCTGGGGATCCGTGGCTGCCGTTGGGGGCGTCTTGAAGGTAAACTCGTGAGGCATGTTCGGGTCATCCCAGCTTCCTGAAGGACCGACATAGTTGCCTTGTGTACCTAAAATAACGTACTCTTATAGTTACTGTTCGCATCATGGAATTCAGAGATGATCAGTATAAACTATGCGTTTGCTTCCATCATATTAGTACAGATAGGATGTGTATTGTAAGTTCTCATGATGCTTAACCTTGATCACGGGTATAAGGTCTTAAGAACCCATGCCTTATATATTTACCGGAAGCGAGTAAAGTACTGTTTTTGCGGACTGCGTAGTTTAGTTTACGGTTTATACACGGCGTTGTCACATATGATAATGTAATGTAAAATATAATGTTCCAACGCCATTCATGTAAAATGTTTCTATACATACCGATTACGATGTGCATCTAAATTCAATAAATGTGTTTGCTCGCTTGACGTAACATTGGTGCCTTTAAAGGTCCTGATAGGTCCATTGGAGTGGTCCTATGCTAGTTTACCAAATTAAAGAAAACCCCTGCAGCCTACCGTTTCTGCTTCGCAGAGCGGAAGCCACCAAAAGCTCCCCGATCGTCGTGGCCACGAGGTTGTTGATACTCTCCAGGTTAAAGTTACTGGCCCTGTTGTACTCCAATCCTGCACAAATTCCCATGACCAGGTAACCTGACAAAATAAGAGGAATTTTGTCTGAGTGTACACAATGTGTATCTACATATCTCCAGCTCCTACCCCGCTTCCTGCATCCATCTACAATGATGACGCCATTTAGGCACTGCGCCTCTCAATTTTCTTGTGCTGAATTGTTTCTAGGCAATGCGCGAAGAGATGTGGTTAAACAATCAACTAGCACTGATATATAGCGTTCAGTGCATTTTATATATCTGGTGTTCTCGTGTAAGAACTTGTACCTTTACTAGGACTAAGTACATATATTTAAATGCCGAATATTGTATTACACACATGCACGGATGTGTGAGCAATAATGGTGGAATTCATTTGTGTCCGATTCAGGTTATTTCGGTTATAGCGAAATGCTTCAATTCTGTGGAAAATGGACTCTTACAACCTTCGTGGAACAAATAGTTGTACGTACAGATGGCGGTGATAACTGTACCATGTGGACAAGGTTTTATTGGCAAATGCATTTAATTGGCGAACTATGAGTCGCATTCTGTTTTAGCATTGAACCCAAGCGCCGTGTAGGGAAAGGTTTGGATGGCTTCAAACTTTGAGAAAGTTAAAGCAAAACAGGGTTTCCAGTTCACAAAACGGTTATATGCCAGGATGTGAGTTGGGTTGATTGTTATTTGAAGGTTCTATTGTGCAATACTTTTTTGTATATAAATCTGAAGCATCTGCTGGTTTGTGCAGCTTCGCTTTTGCTAACGTGTCTTACGCTGCCTGCTTGTATATGCCTTCTGGTGAATTTTATACTTGTTCTCGTTCTATGAGTGTAGAAATTACTCTTTGTATGTTAAATAAACAGTCTTGTGTACACACTCTCTTGATTCCTTGTCGTCATCCATTGAGATAGATTAAACCGTTAGAGAAGGGCGTAATGGCCCAGTAGCCTATCATCAATGCGGTTTCCCGGTTTCCCCCGGGCTCTGCTGGGTTTCCTCCCACCATAATGTTGGCTGCCGTTCTATAAGTGAAATATTCTTGAGTACGGCGTAAAACACCAATCAAAAATAAATAAATAAACCGTTAGATTAAACTAGGGTCAGGTTGTTCAAAAGTGTACTTGCTAATACCTGTACTAAATCGTAATATATGTTTACGGTTTCATCAGTTATGTATGGGCCAAGATTAAATACCGAAGTCTTGGTTTGAAGTAGAATCTGTCCGGTTTTCTCCCACCATAATGCAGACCGTCGCCTTTAAGGTGAAATATTGTTTAAAAAATTAAAGTTTAAAATCTGGTATTAAGTCTTAAGGCAGTTGTGAACAACCAGTCCCACAAGGGCTGTTCTGGTAAGACCTTCGTAACTACCATGTGAACAACAAGTCAGTCTGTGATGGTTTTGTGGAACCTCAGCCAATTGCCATGATGTTTCTATGGATAGCTGTACATGATCTTTGAGAAGTTTGTTTCATGTAGAATTTTGTCCGTGACCATGAATCTCCTTTTGTTTCCTTAGCGGATAACTACATATACGCCATGCTTAAAATAGTTTACGGTTTACTTCGCTATTGTCCATCTGGCCACCATTTGGCTAAAATATTGCCAGAATGGTGCGAAGCCATAATCATTCGATGCTGTCAACGTCCCCGATTCCTCACACATACTCATTATTGTTTTAAAGGTTGAGTAACGAAAGGAAACGCTGGTCTGACAAGATGAAAGCATATCCTTGCTATGCTACACCTATTCATTTTATAAACTCTTGGTTAAGTGTT
Source organism: Liolophura sinensis (assembly GCF_032854445.1). Taxonomy (NCBI): domain Eukaryota; kingdom Metazoa; phylum Mollusca; class Polyplacophora; order Chitonida; family Chitonidae; genus Liolophura; species Liolophura sinensis. Next base: position 32,618,900 of record NC_088300.1, on the reverse strand, counting down.
ATAAGGAGATGGTCTCTACGATATGACAAACGTTATCCACTTGCATGGCGTTCAGTTATAATCATTCACTTTTCTGAAAGGACCACTTCAGGCTATAACATATGAGTTAACATTAGCAAAGCTTCAAATGGTTTTATGCACATGGTGTGTTACCGCGCCATGTGCATTTAACTTTAGCTGTAAAGCTGGCCATCTTTTTTTACACAGTGAAATAGCTTTGAGTTCAGTGTGAACGACCGGTGCATGACAGGTGTAAAAATATTCCTCAGAAATGGTTTTGCTCTGTTGATCGTGTTGATAAATCAACATGTACATATTAACTTTCTAGTCATCCATTATCAGATCTTAAAGTACGTCTTGGACAACGCAAAGAGATAATGTTGATGAAAGCCTGGTGGTTTAATATGCTAGCTGAACTATCTGTACGTACCTGCTGCAATAGTGTCAGCTGTACCATCCGGGTATTTCACCTGTGTAATACCCTCAGCCTTGTACTTTCTTGGTCCCTCCTTTTCGATCTTGAAGTCCATAATTTGTGTCAAATGTTTGCGAATGCTCTCTGGTACATTGCTGACGGTTTGCGCGTTGTATAGATTGCTGGGCACGGCTGACTTGTCAGCTCCTACCAGATGGTCAGGATTGGTAACTAAACCATATACGCCAAATAACAGGTACTTATGCTTGAGGTCGTCAAACTGGGGGACGAGGGATCGAATCCCGTGAGCCACCTCTCTGATAGAGGCCCGGCTCCGATAAGCCGTGTTGGGGCTGACGTATGCAGACTGAAACTGACCTAGCCAATCTAGGAATCCGTTGAGCGTGTAGAATTCATCTGCAACAATGGGGTGGTTAAATATGTCAAAAATTACAAACGTCCTTCGACTGTGTTTTTCAAGAAACATTAATTTCAGTCGTAACATGACGCCTGTAACTGTTGCGATGAATACGTATACTTGAGTTTTAGTGAGAAAGTCTTCAACCGCTTTGATTCTGCCTTGTTTCCACCCACCATAATGCTGGGCCTGTCGTAAAAGTGAAATACGCTAGCGCAGCGTAATGACCCAGGAGCCTGTCACCAATGTGGTCGCTGTGAGTTCAAGTCCAGCTCATGCTGGCTTCCTCTCCGGTCGTACGTGGGAAGGTCTTGCAGCAACCTGCGGATGGTCGTGGGTTTACACCGTGCTCTGCCCGATTTCCTCCCACCATAATGCTGGTCGCCGCCGTATAAGTGAGATATTCTTGAGTACGGCGTAAAACACCAATTAAATAAATAAATAAATAAAAGTGAAATATTCCTACTGTACGGTGTAAAGCATCAATCAATCAAATAAATCAAAATGTAAAAATGAGTTGTTAAAAAGCAAGTTTCACTAAAATCAAAATTTAAACATTTAAAAACCATGAAGTTTCACTTGTGACAGGCTTGTCTCGAATCGGTAGATGTAACATAGTAACATATTTTAACGTTTGTACCCCTGTTTATCAAGTTTTTTCAGACTTACCATGACACAGTCCAGCTGTCATCAAAAAGCACAAAATCGTGGTTTGCAGAAAAAGCTTCATTTTTGGGAACTAACGTGAACAGTTACAGGTGTATACTTTCGCAATAAATACAATCTCCCTAAAGCTGCTCTTTTCGTTCCTGTCTGTTTCTGAGTAGTTGGTTAACACTGGCTCAAGGGACAAGTCACAGGGTAGACTTATAGTCAACAAAGTGGGGAACATGGTAGTTGGCTCGAGCTCGTGAATATTCATTATCAAGATTACACCACGTCAGTGGAATATCTGCCTTGTCGCTGACGAGGCTATTTATACAATTGCCACCGTTTCAGAAGTAAAACTGTATTTGTGTAAGTGAGAAGTGTGCGTCGTATAAAAGTCTGACAGCGTTTGTGATTCTGAAAACGAAACCAAATTCTAGTTCTGCCACAAGTCAGTGATTTTGCTTGAGGGGGAAAATTTGTGCAATTTGTCTAAATCATGTCTAACAATTATGTTCAGGTGAAACAAAGCCTGTAGACATAGCTGGTTATGTTGCGCATACACAAAGAGTTAACATGAAAGAGGAGTAATGGATATACTCAACTCTGACTTTTTATAGTGAAGTATAAAATCCACTGATTTTATGCATATAATAGAGTGGGAAATAAATTTTTTGTTAATCGTGATGTGGTGGAAGGGTTAACCTGAATTTTTTTTTACAAATCTCTGTAAATAACACGATCATTGTTGTCTCTCCGATGACGTTCGTACAAAAGCTCAGCCCATTAAGTCAACAAAACAGGCGGGGATTCTGCTAATACGTTCAACAGTGAAGTTCATGAGTTGAACTGCTTAGTGCTGTTTTACCTTCGTGTCTGTTTGCCTCTGTCAACAAAGCACTCCATTGGTTACAAGGAAGCTGTATTCTGACTGGCTACTGTTGGCAACGGAGCAAACCCCCTATGTCGCTATCATGGGGAAGAAGTTACCTGTAGCACACAAGAGATCGTGCTACGGCACCACGCATTTACGTCAATGTAGGCCTATATCATCTAACGCCGGTGATGAGACTTATACCAGTTTCAATGTTATGGGGAAATTGTGTGTGGTAGAATGCAATAGTGGGATATCCGACCATCCACTGTTATACCGTTTGTGTTGTAGAGTGAATCTTGATGTAGGCCTATGCATGTATGAAATCATGTGCATTGGAGGTTCTAGCCCTATGATGTGAATCGCTGAATAAATACCGGCGACAAAACAATGTCCTCTGTTTAGGAAAAAAGAATTAATATTGGTAAGTTAATAACAACAACAACAAAATTTGCATTTTGACCTTGTTTTACTGAAGTGAAAATATTCAAAACCATTCCCTAACTCGGTGTGTGATATGTAGGCTACATGTACGTGAATGTCGGTGTTGACAACTGATTCCTGGGACTTAAAAAGATGATGACAACTTCAACTTCACGGAAGCGCCCGGAAGCAGAACCTCGACGTTATTTTACTGACGTCATATGTTCCTTTCCGAGCTCATCATGATGATGTCACAATATAGACAGTACGTTGTTACGATACAAACTGATACGTTGTAACGGTGAAGACGTTACGCTACAATCCACTCTTGGTAACAATGGCTAGAAGTCCTTCTTCACACTAGCGCAACCTCACGGGATTAAAAAATATGCCGCCTCCCCCTCAGTTTCTATACTGTGATTTATGTTTTACGATGCGACTATCAAATTTTCTGTTCGAACTTTGGGTTTAGAGGAGGAAACAGTCACCCCATCATCCATTTTTTGACGTAATCTACAAGGAGTGAGTGAGTGTTTGGGGTTAAACGTGGTACTCAACAATTATCCAGTCATATAACGACGAAGGAGTCCTTAGAGTGCATGTAATGTGCCTCCTTGTTGCAGGACGAATTTCCACGGCTCTTTCATCTATTGCTGCTTCACTGAGACGCCTTACCGAAGGCAGGTAAGCTGCGCCGCCCGAGCCATTATACTGATACGGGTCAACCAGTCGTTACACTATCCCCTTCATACTCAACGCGAAGCGAGGAAGTTACAACTTCCTCTTTTAAGGTTCTAGGTATGACTCAATCCAAAGTTGCCCCTGGAGATCTACCGCTTCCGTAATCCGTGGCCGATGTCTTCGCATGCTAGCGCGGCACAATGACCCAGGAACCTGCCCCAATGCGACCGCGGTGAGTTCAAGTCCAGCTAATGTTGACTTCCTCTTCGGCTGTACACAGAAAGATCTGCCTGTAATCTGCGGAGGGATATGTTTTAGCAACTAGGTGGGAAATCTAAAACCAACCCCGCCGTACGTGGAAAGTTCTGGCAGCAACCTGCGGATGGTCGTGTGTTTCCCCCGGGCTCTGCCCGGTTTCTTCCCAACATAATACTGGCCGCTGTCGTATAAGAGAAATATTCTAAAGTACGGCGTAAAGCATCAATCAAATAAATAAAATAAATAAATAAATAAAACCCCTCAATTACCTCACTTTGTTCAGCACTAAAAATAAATTACTGCAGTTGTAGGAATCGAGCGTTACCCTATTCAACAAAACAGTTTCAACGCACGCATGTCACCACTGGACCAATGCTGACAAAGCGTTGGAATCCATGAAATATCACGGTGAATATAAATTCCAAATTATTATTATTTTTTTTTTTTCGATTTATAAAAATATGACTATAGCTTACTACACCCTATCTAGACACCAAATATGTGGAAGTGATTTTAGTTTCATATTTCGTAATCATATTTTATTATGAAGGGAATTCCCTCAGGAAAATACCTCAAAATAGCAAAATCTGCATTTGACCCTACTTAGTCTGTTGGTAAAACAAAAAGTATAAATCGCATCACTTCAAGTTTTCACACGTTCTTCAGTAATTGTAATTCATATTCAAGTAAGGTTTAGGTGTTTTTCAGCATGAAAAAATTACACCTCAATGCTGCACCAAAGGTGGACGATTTCCTATCTAGTTGCAAGGGGGTCCTTTACGGGAGCCTTTCCGTCATCACGTGCATTTTACCCCTATTCAGCGGCATCTGTTAGGACAGCTTCTCTTTACAAAACTACATGCAGGCCTACTACCAAATTCAGCGTTGCGTTTAAACATTAGTATTGCCCTTATTGACCTAAACATACAATGTCCAATAGTTGACGATGGGCACAGGAATGTATGTTTTTATATTGCCAATATATAGCGCTGAAGACAAATGCGTTTTATAGGAAATCCCAAACCTCGCCAGCTTAATAGCTGGGGGGAAACTAACTACATGTATAGGTGTTCATAAGGTTTATATTGGCTACGGCGTAAACACAAATTCTACAAATTCTATGTCAACGGAAACGTAATTACAGCTCAGGAATTTTCACCTGCTAAGAACGTGGTAAATGTCACACTTGTCCAACAGCTTGTCAATATAGATAATCGACAGACTTGTCACCTGGTTGTCTATCCATAATAGAATGAAGATCATATTTGCACGCTGTACTCTTTCAAAGATTCTGTATACCTCTCCATGTTCATACTTATGTACAAAGCTCGTGATGTAACGTCACAGCCCAAAATGTATCTTTGAATGCAACCAAGCGTGCTTTATTACGTCCGTTTTCACAGAAACTTGAAGATGGGAGAAAAGAATAAACAACCAAACAAGATACTTTAAAATGTTTTTATTTCCGAAATACACAATCGAACGATTTTTAAAAATCTGGCTTCCTTAAATTTTCTTTTCCACAGAAGACTGGACTTCTCTCATTGTAAAACATAGCTGGATTTCTCAACATTTGGTGTGCAACAACGAGTTAGTCTTAATTACCTGACTGCTGTTCAGGGATCTGAAGAATGAAATCTTTCACTTACACCATACCGGGCGACCTTCACCAAATGTAACACTCGTAACTTTTTCGTATAGGCTTTTTGTTTGTTCACTATAGCCACGCAGGTTTTTGATTCGAGAAACCAGGATGGTGAAAATTGCCACAAGGTACATGGCAAATCTCCCAGTATATAACCACTGACAAACATTTCAGAAATTCAGGATTAGAAATTTGTACAAAAAATTCGACATGTAAAATACACAGCATTAAGTTTGAATTACTGACAATGCTTAAACACATGCCTAAAGGTATAATCAGAAATAAACTACTGAAAGGGTATAAATTAAAGTGCTAAATTGATTAATTGATTTGGAAAAAAATAACAACGTGAATGATTATGGCTGCATTTTGCAATTATGGCGAAATGAAAACAAACACTAGTGTATTTTACATAATTGTTTTACATCTTTTCTGCACAGTTAATCTGCATGCACTAAGTGAAAGAATAGCAGGTCACATACTGGTGCGACATTCAATAGCACTTCAAATGCAATAATCTTTAACATACAAGAATAAAGCTATTATATAATCACACACTTTTGTGGGCAACTTTTGAGGTTATTTTCTTTTTTCTTATGGGCACATTCACAAGAAACTAAGAACTTTTTACATTGCTAAATTAAGCAAACATTTTGGCATCAGAGTTAAAGCAAGAGAATAAACGTCCTTGAGACACCTTTGCCTTCCATAACAAAGAAAACAGCATCCATTGACAATGCCAATAATAAACATTTAACCTTGTAACATAAAAAGTATAGTATGTTGTCTGTCTATACTATTCCAGAAACAGTTCACAGATTAATAATCAAATTATGATACCTGGTAAATATCATTCAGTGGTAAAGTTTGGCCTCAACAAGCAATATCTGCATACCAGGTAAATATGCACGCTGTTCAATTCTACATGAAAATGACAAAAAGTACAGCTTTTCTACCCAGTGTAATGCACCTATTAAGTTACAAATTAGTCAAAAAAATCACTGATTAGCCCTGCTGTACCTTGTAATACACTGAAACCAAATGAATAAACGAGTGAATGAATGAATATTGACAGGTACACATAGTAGGCAACTATCCTACACATGCAAGACACCTCCCAGCTGTGTTGGTTGGACACACACACAAAGCACCATCCATTACTATTAAACTTGAAAGAACTTCAACTTCTTCACTGATACATAATGTTATGTAATATAGATTGATGTCATTTTCACATAAATACTGTTGTATCTATACTGGCCAGCTGGCATGTAAATCACCACAATCAATGTTCCAGTTGTGGGAGCCTCCCTTGACATTTGCCAGCGTGTCATGGGTTAGGCAGAAACAAAATTTCTAGAAAATGTGGGTGCTGTAGTGTTTATGAGTGAGTGAGTGAGTGCTTGAGGTTTAACGTCGTGCTCAACAATTTCTCAGTTATATGACGATGAAGGAATCCTTAGGGTGCATGTAAAATACGTCCTTGTTGCAGGATGGATTTCCATCGCTCTTTTATCTAGTGCTGCTTCACTGAGACCACATACTGAAGATAAGTAAGCCGCCCCGCCTGAGCCATTATACTGATACGGGTCAACCAGTCGTTGCACTATCCTCTTCATGCTGAACGTCAAGCGAGGACGTTACAACTTCCTCTTTTAAAGTCTTAGGTTTGACGTGACCCAGGATTGATCCTGGATCTACCGCTCCCAAAGCCGCTCCCAAGTCCAGGTTACTTGTGGACTGTCAGCAACCTGCGGATGGTCGTGGGTTTCCCCCGGGCTGCCCAGTTTCCACCCACCATAATGCTGACCGCCGTCGTAAGTGAAATATTCTTGAGTACGGTGTAAAACACCAATCAAATAAAGAAATAAATAAATACTTGTGGACTGATGTCGGTGGTATTCCAATTAAAGGCCATCACGGAGAACTGTTTCCATTTTGTGCAAGATAATCCTAAGAATACATAATAATTTCAAAACTATTAGGTCTTAAAAAATTATTAAAATAATGCTGCACAAACCTGTGACTGCTACAAAATACTAATAAAAATACTTGTATATGTATACATCTGTAAAAATGCATAGTAGCATACAAAAACAAATGCAATGAACATATTAAAGCTTTTTCTCTGGAACATCTTACACCTTCGTGTATGAGAAGAACCTTTGTCAACCAAAATGGTGCAAAACATACTTGAATTACACCATGTTAAACGTTCAAAGTGGACGTAAAATGCTCTGTGTCTAGACCTGTTGGCAATGGTCCAGGTAGATGTAGAATCAGCACCTACCTGTACCCGACATCACACTGTTTGAAACAAGGTGAGGTCACTCAACACTTTACAAGGTCAATGCTTTAAAATCCACTTTCAAAACAAAATTCATTGAAACAATCCATTGTTTTTTTGGTTTTTTTTCTTTTTCTGACATAAAATAAACATATCCCATGTCTTTATGTCCTCTTCTACAATAAAACAATGTTGTATAAAACTTACGGCATCATTTATATTCTACAAAAGCACTACAGTCTGTTTCCATCCCCCTCATTAATCAACTAGGGGGAGGCAACCCCTACTCGAATTACAAACGGCAACACGTTCATCCTGATACAACAGTGGAATGATGAAGATGTTTGAGCAGTGGTGGGTGACATGTCACACTACATCGGACGTGGCTGATTCTCGGAGATACTCGCTAGTCCAAGTTCCTCCCTGGTCTAGATGAAGCTCTACATCATGGTACCGCTGCAGGCTCTCTCTGTGCCCCACACTGAGGACAGATATCCCCAGGTCTGAGCATCGCCTGTACATGTCACCTTCCGCCTTATGACTTATCTGACTCGTAGCCTCATCAAGCACTGCAAAAAAAAAAAAAAAAAAAAAAAAAAAAAAAAAAAAAAAAAAATTGTGGCATTTATTACTGCCAAATATAGTGGTGAAAATCACAGCTGTAAATATAAGATGTTCATGTATGATTTACTGCACTGTCATGTCAAACCCCTCCGCCAGCCAGAAGAAGTCGTATCAGGCGAAATCAGAAGAGGAATTTTTGGTACATTACTGGGGATAACGAACACTTTCTGTTGGAAGCAAAAAAGACTCATATTGTAAAAAAAAAATTGAAACACTCATCATCACTGCACGCAATTGTATATGTACACTTAATACTACAACAAAATCTTCATGTACATAGCACTTCCCCCCCCCCCCAAAAAAAACCTTCCCTGATCATGGATAAGCTAAACTTCTGAGTGCATACCTGCGAACGGTGGTTTATGGTAAAACAATCGTACAAAGGACAGCCTCTGCATTTCACCTGGCGATAGTTCATCATACCTGAGGATGACAAAAGATAGTCATTGAAAGAAACATCACAAGGAAGCAGTTTTGTTTGTTTCAAGTTTAATGCCAATTTCAGTCATATGGTGGTTTGTACATGTATATCATTACAGTGCCTTTTTTGTAGCTGGCAGGCAGGTTCCAGTTTCAGTGTGCATGTATCCTGGGTGCTGTGTCACTGAAATGCTATTCTGACAACACCCAACCTGATATCTCTGGCAGTCACAGCGCACAGATACTCAGCTGACCAGGTCTACTGTTAGCTATCACTATGATAGGCAACAAGAAAAGACTGAAAAAGCTTTACGTCATGGACATGCACCTGACATAGCACAATTTATTCTCAAGAAATGGGGAAGAAAAATGACATTACTAGATGCTGTATCAGTTTTCTTTCACAAAACACATACGCCAGAAAGTGTGCATACAAATGTAATTCAGGTCAAAAGACATTTTCCCCACATGTGTGCATTTTCACCGGATAAAAATAAACCCAGGCTGTAACCATGACTGCACATTGTACTATTCATGGGAATGTTATCCTTTCCCAAGAACACTTTTGGTTAAGGGCCAAATAAATTTAGATTTAGTTATTTAGATTTATCCAGATTTAGCTTTATCTTAAACACAGACTCTTCTCTCTCTCTCTTGATCACAAAATCAACTGCCTTTTTACCAGTTCCAGTCCACTTTTACATCCAGTCCACCTACTCTGTCCACCAAACTAGACAGTCCTACAAAGGCCAGGTTTTCCTGTATAACTGAATCATCCCCTGAAACTGGACACAAAGAAAACACATTATACCGTAAACAATTGTATAAAAGTGTACATGAAGTGTCATATTGTATTTGAGACTTTCACTTATGACAATCAGGTCTAATGAGAGCCAAGAACTGGGCTGAAATTCCGTAAGGGAAGCAAACTGGAACACGCACCACCAAGTACCAGACAAACCTCCAGCACTTTAGGTTGTAGTCAAGCTCATGGAGGGGGGGGGGGGGAGGGGAAGGGGAAGGGGGGGGGGGATTTTCAGCAGTGTTGATAGTTTTGAAACTTAAACCCATAGCTGAACCTAATTCGTCCCCAATCAGAGAGTTTTCCATAACTTCTGTTAAGGGTGGGGCATGTGTGCGGGGTATGTGCCTACCTGATTCACTGCTGGTCATCTTTAGAGGATATATCACCTGTAAGTAAACAAATGTACCTGAGATTTTCTACCCTATATTAATGCATTTGCAGATAATAAGAAAACTTCACATAATACATTATGTTCTTTATGTGTTTTTTTTTTTCACAATTATCAAGCGCTTATCTTTCTGTGATCAGATTTTCCATGTTTCTTCACACACCAAAAGGAGTCCTGTAACCTGGCTTACCTGTTCTCTTAATGATCCATCAGTGAAATATGGTACCTGAGGTAAAATCAACAGCCCTCTTGGTCCTAAGCTAACTTTCCTTTCCACTGATCCTAGGAAAACCAAATCAAAGTTTATCTTTCCGACTAGTGTTCAGAAAAAATGCATTATATATCATACTTTCATAGTTAACTTTCTGACAACTGTAGAGGAAAGGGGGGATCTCAAGTGTGCAGAAGTATATGAGAGGTGAAAGCCCTTGGACAGATTGAACTATATAACGAACAGGGCACAGCGTCTCATCCAATAAAGATTTACAACACAACATGGACTCATTACCAATACCACTCCATAATGTACAAAAAATTTCACGATAACCCAGTATTATTATATATACGTGCCACATTCGAAATACCTGATAAGACAGGCCAGAGGCCATTTATCACTCTCAGTAATGAACTCTTCCCACAGCCACTGTCACCCGTGATTAGTATTTTTGTGTTCTGTTTGAAATCCATGTATAATCCTGAAACAAAAAAAAAGAGATGAACAGAACTGCCAGTAGTCCATCATACCATACACATCTCAGGGGGAGACTTAATGCTTGGAGATTTTCCATGCTTTGGTTTAAAATATTTCTTTCTTTATTTTCTCATAATATGGCAAAATGTGTTCATTAACAAGAGACAACAAACAAAACAAAACTATCAACGGTCCTGAGTAGTACAACACAGCTGCTTTTCTTAATCTATTGGAATGCAATATTTCTCCGACTTACCCCTGCAAAAGATCACTTTTGATTTAGGAGCACCAAATGTGACATCTTTCAAGGAAACTGCCATCCTGTTGCCTGTCAGGTCACTAAGGTTACTGTCATGAGGAAGGCCATCTTCATTCACAATGAGGCTTTGTCTAGATGAGGTGAATGATGAGAAGAGAGAGGAAAAATGGGGAGGAAGGTACAAAGCTTGATGACTCAGCAGAAAAACACACCAAACAACATGGAAGTCATGTTCAGTAGAGAAGGACAAGAAGTTAACACTGTGAGATAGAAGGATTAATAGCTTTAGAAATACACAGTGAAAAGATCTGATAACACCTACATGTACAATTCTTCATCTGTCATGTCTTACTATTTTCATTATTTCTGATCAAAAATGCCTTAGAATTCTAAGAAATACAGTATAACAAGTTTGGTGTTAAGAGAAGGGAAAACCATTATAGGGTGAACTAGTGTAATCTAACTTTGATCACATTTCTCACAAGAATATATTCTTGAATCCTTTGTGATTTGCATTCATTTTGAATGTTAGCAAGGTTTTTTTATTCAAGCATATTCTGAGGCCATTATTCTGTGTAGGCTGATAACATAATTTTTGTGAAGCCCTGAAATTGGCCAATCCTATCGATGTACTGCTATCTCCAAAATAAAAATAATAATGCACATAAATTCCACTGAATGGTGCTCTTTCACATGCAACAAGGTGGAGGAAATAGTGCATGTAAGTTTTTGTAAGGGTATGTAATATTTGTAGAATATACTGAAAGATCCATTAAGGTTCAAAACAATGGTTATGGATAAAACTGGCCAGTACCACAGACAGTATCAACATGGTCTTTAAAGATTAAGATAAAATCTTAAAGCATCCATTTATTGTTAATTTTCAATAGTTCATTTAATGATAATTGATGATCATTCCTTTAATCTTCATATCAGTCATATAATACCTGGTGGCATCTCTTAGAGAGTTGGTATGTACTTGGCCAGTCCCAATGCAAAAAGTTTTCACAGCCCTCACTAATTTAAATAGACCAGAGAAAGAGAGAGGGAGAAAGTCCAAACCAGCCCAAGAATACTGAGTTGACCAGCACTTGGTCTATCTCCACAAGTCGACTACAAAAGGTGTACCTTTTCCTGCACAAAGGGGACTTGATTCCAAACTAAATGAACCATGCTTCCCATGTAATACACCAATACTATATCATCAGCTTCCCAACAAACTTTCCTTGCAAAAGCATCAATGAACAACGCACTACACAACATACTGTCATTCATCCTAATTGTTTAGGATACCTGGCCTGCTCTTTACATGTAACTGTAGCAAGAATACTTAGTTTCCCTTTTTTTTACATGATTAGTCCATCTAATTAACAATATATTCATATCTTTACTTTTCCAAACAGCTGGGGAAGAATGTAGCAGTTCATCAAAAATCCTCAGAAGGCAGTTATTAAGGAGGTCAATGTTAATACAGAATTTTATCAATGATGCAATTTATATATATATATATATATATATATATATATATTATATATATATATATATATATATATATCTATCTATCTATCTATCTCTATCTATCTATATCTATATATATCTATATATATATCTATAATATATATATATATATATATATATATATATATCTCTTAAAGGGTTCTAACTAGATGAAAAATGAGTCATATCAAGTTAATATATTACTTATTAAAACTGTTGAAATAAAAATGGTGGAAAACATTAACATGGAAATAAACCAAAAATTAGAAGGATTGCAAAGACTTGCTCAATGGCTTAACTAAATGTTGTTACAAATAACAAACGAAAGTTCTATAACAAATACCATGTGGCTGTATGAATATAACAAAACTTTATTACCACCTAGTAAATCACACTCCACACAGCCTCCACCACTACTGCTAACATTAACTGTCACCTATGTATCCGTATGAATACCAACTATATTTACATTAACTGGTTAATTATTGTCATTATTATGCAAATCTCTGTTTCAAATGAAACAGCTACACATGCAAGACCTATCACTTACAAAAAACATGATGACCTAAAAATACAGCCATTTCTGCAAATGCGTCTTTCATTTGATTCTCATTTACTGGGTAACAAAACAACATTACTTTTTCAGTGATCAAAAACACAAGAACTGCAGAGTTTCTCACCCTGCATTTTCCATATAGTTTTTGATGGTCAACTCGCCAAAATTTCATGAATATGCTTTGAACAGGTCCAGAGATATGCCAGTAACAACAGTCACATAATTTATGCTGATTAATATGTAAATTAAAGGCAAAGAAAACAAAAAAATGAAGTATGTATAAGATGAAAGGACCATTGAAAACTGTCCAGGAAAATAGTTGGATTTACTTTTTTTAACCTAGTAAAATGCATTTGAATATTTTATTCTATTGTGGCCTTTTCGGACCACAATGGGACCAGCGATGTCACAGATGGTTTTTGCTACTTGACACACATTACACTGCTACATTTCTTAATTCAAACTGCATACACGTATAGATCTATGAATGCATTGCCGATTTGACCTTGAAAAAAAACTATTTGCATCAAGGTATAGGGCCGTAAGTGAGAAGGTCTGGCAGCAACCTGCAGATGGTCTTGGGTTTTCCCCTGGACTTTGTCCCGTTTCCTCCCACCAAAATGCTGGCCGCCGTCGTATAAGTGAGATATTCTTGAGTACGGCGTAAAACACCAATCAAATAAATAATAAATAAATAAAATCGTACAGATGTGACGTAATTGATACCGTCTGGGTTGCAACAGACCACCATAGAATCTGAACTTTTAACATAATTTTACTCTGTTAGAAAAATTCTTAAAAAAAATAAATCCAATTATTTTCCTCAACACTTTTTAATGGTCTTTCCAACTGACAATAAACTAGACATTTTAGCATGGTCATAACAAGTGAGATCTGAAACGACCAAAAGCAAAATTTATGAATAACAATGATTCACAAGATGGATGAACAGGCAGGACTGACAATATGACACCTCTACGGGGCTGAAGAGTAAAAAGGTTTTCATCACAACCCTGGGGTACCATGTTATGACCCCACTCACCTCTCTGCCACGTCTCCCCCTGCCTTCTCTTTGTCTTCACCCCCACCCTGGTCTTCCCCTGTTTGGGTGTTCTTGGGACTCCAGGAATGAGTAAGAGGCTGAACTCTCCGCGCTAATGTAACTCATGTGCTCCAACAGTTCAGCTATTCTAATATGGAACAGTGAAAGTCATGACATAATTTCTAGGTGTGAAATTTATTTACAATGAAAACACACTGTTTTTTGCAGGTTAGCCTTTTTTGCAGCTTAGCCTTTTTAGCAGGTTAGCCTTTTTTGCAGATTAGCCTTTTTAGCAGGTTAGCCTTTTTTGCAGGTTAGCCTTTTTTGCAGGTTAGCCTTTACTATATGGCAGAAAACTGAAGAGTATCCCTCGTTTCACTTTCATACTTGCAATCACACAAACTAGTTGCTATTGTTGAGGTTTTAATCCCGAAGTCGTTGTTGCACAATCAACATTTGTTTAACCAGTTCTGTTACAGTGTTTTTGCAGATATAATTTCGGCATTATTTTTGGTGTTCATTCTTGAAAGTTGTTCTTTTTTGACAACACAGTGTCATTGTGGTCATATTAGTCACACTGAATTTCTGATGAAGAAGGCACAAGACACTTTGAGAAGGTGTTATAGCTATCAGTGTTATAACTATCAGTGCTTCAGACACTGTCACTCACACATAAATCTCATTACACTGTATGTGAACCCCAACCTATGCATGTAAATTCTGAATTCTTAAAGGATACATGAAACGCTTTGGTTTTTATTTCTTAGTGGTACACATTAGGATGTGCAATAACAACAGTGCAAACCAATTTTTCAAATTTCACACTGGGGAGTAAAAATGGCTTCAAAGTATAGTTTTCTTGTTAAGTCCCCTGCGGTCAGTCAGAAATTTAAGTAGCTTGTAGCGGTGACGTCAACCATGATCCCTCTTTAAAAAGCACCCTGCAGGGGGCAGACTGAATGGGTCTGCCCAAATGGGACAGGGGCGTGGGGAATAGACCGAATCAGGAAGGGTGTGGGGCCGCAGAGGGGGCACCTAGCTGACCTGAAGAAGGCATGCAGTATATGTGTACAGGTCACTTTGCCCACACTATAGCGACATGGTTCACTGGGCTCAGGGAACTTCGGGGTGTTCACACAGTTCCAAGCATGGTCAATGGTGACATAATTTCTTGAAAAATCCGAACGTTGAAAGAAAATATGCATAATATACATTGGTAAACAGGTATAAAAACACCTCCAAATTCCTGAAATCTTTGTTTTAGAGTTCCTTTTCATGTAACCTTTCAATTCCTTTGAGTGAAGTTTTTTGGCTGGTTCAGATGTAAACGATTCTCAGAACATCCTCAGCTGATGCAGTGTTAACAAGTAACACTGTCATTTGAGCTTTGATAAATCGAGGGATCTATGATTTTTTTTTTTTTTTTTTTTTTTTTGATTGGTGTTTTGCGCCGTACTCAAGAATATTTCACTTATACGACGGCGGCCAGCATTATGGTGGGTGGAAACCGGGCAGAGCCCGGGGGAAACCCACGATCATCCGCAGGTTGCTAGGGATCTATGATGAAAACACCCAAGCCATATCCTACATGGTATCGGGACCTCAGCTTACCTATGTGCCGTACCTGCCACGTCTGTAGCCACAGCAGCCATGTCAATCAACTTTGTAAAACAGCTGATCAGGTAGATACACACAAAGGCATTCTACAATTAACAAAAAAAACTCATCACACATCAGCATACATACAGGTATTTCTACTTACTAGGTCTGTGATTATACAATCAAATCTTTTAATACTGATTAAATTTTTGCCAAAAAAAAAAATAGAAAAAAAAATTGTTCTTTTTTTGTTTTACACTTGTTTACCTAATGACTGACATTCAGTTCAACCTCCATGTTGGTGTCCAATAAATGGGACAACATGAGAGGTTTTATTTCTGGAGAAAGATAATATGTTGAAACGCCCACGATATAAAACAATTACAGTACATACCATGATAACAGCAATTAATTACCATGGTAACAGCGATTACGTAACATGGTGCAAAACTTAATTACCATGGTAGTAACAATACCATTCACAATTTTTCCTAACCTTACTGATCAAAGCAGACAGACTTGATGGTGATAGATCGTCATATCTCCCCGCAAATATGGGAACGGCCAGGGCAATGTAACTGAGGATGCTTCCCACGTAGTCACAAATATTGATGAAAACTAAGGATAAAAAAGGAGGAAAACAAATTGCATCGACGCTATTACTACAGTGTCTCAAAATTTGAATACTGTTGTAACTGTTGACTGACAGTCACAAAGATTAACACACAGTTGCTTTTTTGTCAAATCAAGGTAAAAATGATATGCAAAGAAATTTTTGTCACGAGATCAGATAATCATATTCATCATCACAACTTTGTACAAATTCGGCATGGCACAAGAGTAAACCAAGAGATCAGGTAAGTTTTCTGCGATTAGTCTGAAGATGGAGGTAGGGAGGTTCATTTTATTAATTAGTTTGGCAATATTAAGGATATTTTATACTTTAACTACGGCTGTTGCATTTCTGGATGGGGGCAACTGAATAAGCTTTCATCAGACAAACACGACAAACATACTTACTCCTGAAACAGTTATTTATTTATTTATTTGTTTGATTGATTTTATGCCATACTACAAAAAATTTCACTTATACGATGACAGCAAGCATTATGGTGGGAAGAAAACAGGAAAGCAACAGCCATCTGCAGGCTGCTGGCAGACCTTCCCACATACGGCCGGAGAAGCAAGCGAGCATGAGCTGGGCTTGATCCCGAATGAGTGGGTGATGGAATAAAATAAAATATAATAACGGCATTGAAATGAAAACTGACAAACCATTAGGGTTCAAAGAAAAGAAGAATCAGGACTCACAATTCAGAGCATATTCTCTTCGTATAAGTCCATGCTGAGTTTGAATCAGATTTTCCAGTCTATGATTGGTCTTTTCTTCCTCCAATGAACCGGAGCGATAGAATGCCACAGACTCTGAGTGTGTCCTCATTTGCATGTGCTTAAACCTGAAAATTAATAAGAATGCTTAATTAGTACATTTGTTAAAAATCTTTTGTTTCAAAAGTGTCAACTAATGTCTCCTGATAATCAACTTCTTTACAGCCAATCATAAAGTCAGAAGTTCTTAACTCATATAAACCACAAGCAATGTTGAATTTGTTTTTACCTACGCTTAACATGCTGAAGAAATCGAGCAGCTTAATTTATTAGACCTTTAGAATTACATTATATTAGTAAAATTTCTTGTAGGTAGGTGTCTGACTTACCTGAAATTTCCTTCCATTCTCTCTTGTTTGTAAACGTAATTAACTACAGGTGACATCAAAAACTTGTTGATTACAGTGGCTACTAGGAAGAAGCACACGACACTGACTGGCCCAATGTAACCAGTCCTGAAATATATATATATATATATATATCTAACAATGCTGAATACTTTCACCAATTCTGCATCAAAAGAAATAAAATAAAAAAAAATATCAAAACTTATGGTTGTCAAAATGTTATTTGTAACTACACATACAGCTTCATCTGAACAAAAATATCTGACAGAAGTGTATGCGCATTTAAGAAGTAGTGTATCAATTAACCATTACATGCTGAATGTACCTGTAACAATGCTTTGATGAAGGAAGAGAAAATATCCACTGTGGAAACATGAAAAGCCTGTAGAAACAGTGAAAGCCAAGTCCTACTTTGTAATTCCATATCAATTCTCAATAAACTTATTTAAAAAAAAAAAAGAAATTAATTCCTTACCTCTAATAAACACACAGGGCAAAACAGTAAAAGCACAGAAGGTACTTCAGTGTACGTACGAGGAATATGCCTGGTACAGGTAATAGCCAATGGTGAAAGGGGAGATAATCAGGGGCGTGAGAATCTGACTGAAGGCGCTGCACATCTTATCTACATCCTGCGTGATGCGTTGATCTCTGAAAACATCAACACATTATGATTACAAACTCAGCAAAAAAAAAATGAATGGAGGTGGTTGCTTTTTCTTTCCTTGTTTTTTTTTTCTTTCAAGGCATTTCTCATTTTTTTCATGTATAAGATACATGTTTTATTTTATTAAAAATATATAAAAAGTATCTTTTCTTTCACAGATTTGTGGTAAGAAAGTACATATGCCCAGGTGAAGATCTGAAAAGATCTAAGAGCTCTGCCCACCATTTCTCCCACCATAATGCTGGCTAGTAAATAATCCCCCCACCTTCCTTAAAAAAAAAGCTGGAATACATGTAGACTACAGAAATCTTTTTCTCTTTCTTTTTACACCAGCTTCACTTTCATCGTGGGTTTCAGACTTTCTCCCCATACGTACGGATTATCAACCTTTTTCTCCAGGACATTGACCTGATAGAACAGGACATTCTTGAAGTACTGGGAATGTAAATATAAACACAAGCCTTTCCTCCAGGTGATATACATGACATTTGTGGCATAAGTGAGTGTACTTTTTATCTGAAAAACAAAAACGAAAAAAGAAAATTTCATGTTTATACATCTGACCATCTCCTAAACCTAAATAATGAGATATATTATTACTTCACTATAAATATGTCATCACATTTATAAACACAGAGGGACTTGTAAATACCAGGGTGCCTTTTCCACCTAAAGTAACTCTAACCTATTTTAATTCTTCAACCTTTTCAGATACCTCTGCAAGCCAATATTTTGAAATATTTTGAGAGAACTACAGTGTGTAGAGAAATAGCAGTTTTTTTAAACTGCATAATTTGCGATACAAACTAATCATTTTCATTATAATTGATAAATTATGTAGAAATTCCACAGAAAAAAGTGCTATAGGGGTTCAAAATGTTGAAGATTTACAATAAGCTGCGTAGTCTAGTTTTCATTCCTGGTGTTCCTGAGGCGATTTGTGGGAAAACTGGTGATGTAGTACTGGTGGGGCCCAGTTCTTCGAAAGTGTATTAGCTAATACCGGTAAGACGTATTTTATATTTAAAACTTAACCTGAACTCAGAAGCCATTGACATTGTTCACAGTTAAAGTATAAAGAGTAGATTTAGTTCACACTGGTCTCATTGACATTTTGTGGTTAATTTTAACTCCTCATTTGGCACTCAAGCCAACGTTTATTATTCTTTATGGACTTTTATTCAAAATAATCGTCATCTCAAGTGAAAACCTTGGTAGTTGGATAAGTTGGGGAAAATATTATTTTCCCCCCGAGTTGTTCTGAAATGTTTATTTGGAGCTTTTTGATTGGTTTTTCAACTACAAGCTTTTGAAGTTTAGAGATCTGGCTATTATTATGTAACGAAGTCAGAATGCATTTTTTCACATCCGTACATCTTAACAGAATTTCCTTGTCACCTGAACTTCCAGGACTGGCTGGAGCCTAAAGAATGTTGCCCACGAGAGCTGTCTACTGAGGTGAATGTCCAATATTTATAAGTTCTAGATCTTAATTATGAGACAGACTAACCTTATTGTCCGTTTACGAATTTTTTTCAGTTACAAGTAATTACAAGATGAAATGAACATTAGGCAATCAACTTAACTCAGAGGAACCTGAAAGGTCACCAGAAATAGCGACCGAGCTAGTAACACTGACAGGTCGTCTTTGCTCAACTAGTCTAGTAGGGGACTAGTCGTTTGTAAACAAACACGCCGCCGCCTGGAAAATTCTGCCAGAAAATTGAAAGTTTCGAGTCTTACTCCAAACGAATATGTGACACAGCTGGAAGTTATAATTAAGCGCATAAGCTGTATTCAACAAAATCTGTCATACTGTGGAGTTTCAGTTTTTAAACCTTGATCCAACTACCTTGCTTTAAAGATTAGAATTTTAATATCATAATCGTATCTACTTGTTCAGTGTTATTAGGCCTTATATAGAGGACACTGCAGAGATTTAATGTTGTACAGAGATGGCTGAATACCTTAAAACTTTTTTGAGAGGTAGAAATGAAAAACCACAAGATGCTTTTCATTCCTTCAAGATCTTCCCTAACTTAATAGAATATTGCACCATGAAAGTTGAATACCATAAATATTTTTCTCGCAAAAGGTGGAAATGATAACCGAAAACATTACTTCACTTATTCAGCCACATCAATAAATGTTTTATCAATAATAAATGAATTATTGATATCAATGAAAGGCAGGGATTTACTGATAATGGTAATTCATTTATCGTCATTGATAATTCATTTAGGCCTTTATGATAAGCACATGTAGGAATGGAGAGGGCATAATGGAATTGTAAATTCCGATTTTTCAATCATAAAGATAAAGAAACACAGACGTTGTTAAACTATTTTACTGCAGCAGCACTGTTTGGAACAAGAGCTATAATGGAGCACATATAAAGACTCCATCTTGTGAACTCACAAATGCTTCAGCTAAGATGAGCAGCAGAGCGGTGACGGAATGGCTAATGAAACCTGACCGATCTTTATCCCCTAGAACCTTGTAAAATTTGCTTGGCACCAGACCAATGTTGAACACCACATACTGCTCTGTAAACACAAATGTAAACAGAAATTATGTAAAGCTTTCAAATTCCGACATTATGACATCATGGCAATGTCCCTTTGTGCCACGCAACGTTGTCACTCTACATCATGGTGGGGCAATAAATCCATCATAACATGGACCTGCACATACAATAAATAATATTACACGTAATCGATGAATTTTATTACCTCAAAAATTTATATTAGATGATCTGTATGGTAAGTCTTAAAATTTTTAAAAGTTTTGTGGACAATTTTCAAAATGCAGTGATTTACTCCAGCTTTATACCACAGAGCAACAACATCCCGTCACAAAGGGACATGCCCTGGGTTTTTTTTTTTTTTGTGTGTAACAACTTAAAACTCACATATTCTGACTGAACTTAATAATTATTAATAATATGCTAGATGTACTGAATTCGCATGCGCTCACATGCACACATGCACCCCCCCCCCAAAAAAAAGGCATGTCAGACAAATTATTACAATACAATCAGCAATATAGGCACATCTAAAGTTTCTAAAAGTTATCTAAACTTTCACCTGTTTGCACAGAGTAACACAAAGCAATAAGGAAATAGGTGTGGCGTCAAAAATGCCTATTTCAATTCATATTTATCCTCCTCGAATTACAGTAAACGTTAAGACGTGAACATATTTACGCCAATGTGCACACGGATGAAATAAAAAATGATTTATTTATTTATTTGATTGGTGCTTTATGCCGTACTCAAGAATATTTCACTTATACGATGGCAGCCAACATTATGGTGGGTGGAAACCCACGACCATCCACAGGTTGCTGGCAGACCTCCCCACGTACGGTCGGAGAGGAAGCCAGCATGAGCTGGACTTGAACTCACAGCAGCTACATTGGTAAGAGATTCCTGGGTCATTACGCTGCGCTAGCACGCTAACCAACAATAAAAAATGAATAAAAAGCAATCCTAAAAAAGGCATGATGACAAGGATTCCAACAAAGGTATTGCAAGGTAACGAAAACTGAAATAGCTCTGAGTAACAGACAGACAAAATGCCACGTCACAAAACAGCCAGTTATCACTGACAAGCACACATACAGATGCGACAAACCTGCAGCGTTTGTTGTCTTAAACTCAGTCGCCTTATTAACTGAATGACCAATGTTCAAAGATACACGCACGATGACAAATTTTACCAAAGCAATCAAGCAACTGGTAGAGCTGTATGTCACAATTAGAAACTTTCAGTCTGTACATCATAAATCACGCATCCATAATTACTGTGAGTATGACAAGAAATACTACAACATAGTTTTACTAATTGCAGTTCATAACGAGGTCAATTTCCACTAACTTACCCAGGAGAGACAGTGTCAGTAGGAAGGCAAAGAGCAAAGTGACGACATGGAAACAGGACGGGAACAGAATCTTCGACAACTTCAGGAAACGTTTAAAAAATGTCAAGTCAAAGTGAAATCTGAAATATATCAAAAAAAAAAAAATTGATTGTGGAATCAATGGCATTGGGTGAGTTGATTAACGAATACCTTGTTTGCAGTATGAACTAACTTTTTCGGAGTAACAATGAATCAATTTGGTCATCGGTCACTAAAACACAAGCAAAACTATAATTCCTTATGATTTGTTCTTTCTACTGTCTTTAAACAACAAACTCTACAATTCTTCATTTTTACATGAGTTCTGTCAGCTTAATGGGTGAAGAAATCCAAAAGGACTTGGGTATAAAACCATAGACCTTCGGCAAGTTACTGACAACCTTTCTCATACTATGACTTCAGTTTTGTGGTTGGATCAAAAGGAATTTGTAACAGTATATTAAATATGAAGTATAATTATCTCTGTATAATTGTATTTCACGTAGTTGCTGGGTTTTGCTAAAAACTAAAAAAAACTTTAAAACTTATGATGTGACTTAATACCAAACTTATTATTATCAGATAAAACTTTTGAACAATTCTTCCCAGAAATATGCTGTGTTTGTAAAACACCAATTTTGATTTAAAAAAAACTTCAATAATGTTAATAACCACTTTTATATTGGGCATGTAGCTGAAACATTGAGGGGCCCTCTTTTGTGGCATGGTATCACAGTGTTCACAGCACGCCAAGTTAATCCACTGATTAGCTTGCATGATTACCAGTTTAAAGTAAACCTACTATATATCAGCACAGGTTTTCACTGCACGCATTCCCCCACAAGTGTTTTGTTATGCAACCCATGTCACATAACGAATGTCAAAACTTTGCATATTATTCTTATTTCCACTATAAACAGAATTCTACACAAAAACTTGCAATTTAATAACAATTTTTGGGAGGCACAATTTTTTAACACGTAACTTTACACCAATACCTCTGCCATGGACATTGATACCTATGGACTTTAAGAGGACTGAAGAGTTAGAGTCTACTTAGCCACATAAACATTCACACTTGAAGCTTGCCCTGTAAGGGTTAAAAGCGTGCACTTATCAGTCCAAACACACATTTAATACTAAAGTCAATGAAGATTTCACAGCGTCCATGTATATATCGGCACAGTCATTCATGCAAAAGACATCTATTTGCGAGCATAGCTTTCTCCCTTTTATCAGAAAAGCCACGTAATAATCAGTTTCAGAAGATTTTGTCATGTCACCGTACCATCTCTTGAAATTAACCCACATCTTCTAACCTACATGCACACTAATTCCTCAACCCATTCAACCCTAACATCTGCAACCAACATTTGAAAACATTCTCAGAAAACTAATGGGGTGGAGAGAAATAATTTACTCAGCTTTATGAAGTTATCATCTCAAGTGAAAACAAACAAATCACTTTAGCACTGATTTCACAAAATATGTATTAATATAAATTCCACTGAAAAAACATGTGCTTTAGGAGGTTGATGAAAAGATTGAATATTTCCATTACATGTACCTGTTAGTGTACTGCTGAATCTTCGTACCTGGGACGTGTAATTTACAGGTCAAACTTATGTCAAACGTAGGAGAACCCAATCACCCTAAACCATACAACCCCAGGGAATAGTTTGCAGAATAACACAAGCTCTAGCTTTTAAACTACTCTTTTTGACATACATGTTTCACCAGGGCCTGATAACACATTTAAAAAATGAGTCACATAATCTAGTACGAACACTTGAATTTTTTGTACTTGGCCGACTAAAATTAAGAAAAAATTTTACTGTAATGTGGTCATAAAAATGCATTTATTTTGGCAGTGAATAGATTGAGGAATTTTCACATTTTAAGAGAAAAATATTTCAGGTATGTTCCAAAGCATCAGTATGGAGAAGAGAGAGAGAGAGGGAGAGAATACAGGCATACGGAGTATTACTTGCCACACAACAATTATGCATGTAACTAAAGAGAGAGAACAGGCTGTAAAATAATCCACTCCCCAGCGTACATGTATATGTGTTAATTTGATCAGAACTTTAAACATGTGAACCAATCAAATTTGTAGAGAGGACAGGCTCACCACAACCATGACGGAAGTAGCTGCAGGGTTTTACTTGCATCGCGACAAGTACATCTATGTTGCTTTTAGGTCCTTTGTGGGGAAAAAAAACTAGCCAGTATGAATTCTAAATTGCAAAATTCAAATTCCCACAGCACATTTACCTACTTTAACAACCATAAATAAATTTAGGTTCTCATAATTCATATGTATCATAGCATGTCTTCAACCTAGTTATGACTATGGATCTAAACAGTCAAAACATTTTCGTTGGGATGGGGATAAGATAACAAAATATACCTAGAGGTTAGTGTGACACCAACCACATTAAGTGTACCTTTCACTTTCAGCATACCGGGTAGTTGTGACACAGGTGTGGCCAGATAGAGATACACATACGACTGAGGTTCAGGCATTCACCAGCTATGTTTGAAGAACATACTGTTGCTAAAACTTACATTTGGTAGCATGGCTACTGAAGAGCTTAGAGTAGGAGACACAGGAATGCAAAACTTCAGCTCAGTACATAAATACAAACATTTTAAACATGGCTTCAAGGGAGGTAATTAATGGCAGTCCTATTGGGGGATTAGCAGGTGGAATAGCTGTCTCTAAAAGGATACATGAAACGCTTTTTATTTCTGAATATGGAATATATGTCATGGCCTAGCAGATACAGTCCCAAGGCATGAAAACTGTTTTAAACTACAGTTTTCCTAAGGCTCCTGGGGTCAGTCCGAAAATTAAGTAACCTGTCGTCGAGATGTCAACGGTGATAGTTGTCAAAACACTTTTATCGGGGGTAGAGTTTTTTTTTTTCTTTTTTTTGCATGTCTTCCTTTATTTTCTTTAAAGCCATACTCATTTTATTAGAACCTTTTGATGTATCCTTTAACATGGGTGGCTGACATCCTGATCTGTTCAATGTGAACATGATAACGGGATAGGCTGCTGACATTCTGATCTGTTCAATGTGAACATGATAATGGGATAGGCTGCTGACATTCTGATCTGTTCAATTTGTGCACGATAATGGGATAGGCTGCTGACATTCTGATCTGTTCAATGTGAACGTGATAATGGGATAGGCTGCTGACATTCTGATCTGTTCAATTTGTGCATGATAATGGGATAGGCTGCTGACATTCTGATCTGTTCAATGTGAGCATGATAATGGGATAGGCTGCTGACACTCCGATCTGTTCAATGCGAACATGATAATGGGACAGGCTGCTGACATTCTGATCTGTTCAATGTGAACATGATAATGGGATAGGCTGCTGACATTCCGATCTGTTCAATGTGAACATGATAATGGGTTAGGCTGCTGACATTCTGATCTGTTCAATGTGAGCATGATAATGGGACAGGCTGCTGACATTCTGATCTGTTCAATTTGAGCATGATAATGGGATAGGCTGCTGAAATTCTCATCTGTTCAATGTGAGCATGATAATGGGATAGGCTGCAGACATTCCGATCTGTTCAATGTGAGCATGATAATGGGACAGGCTGCTGACATTCTGACCTGTTCAATGTGAGGATGATAATGGGATAGGCTGCTGACATTCCGATCTGTTCAATGTGAACATGATAATGAGATAGGCTGCTGACATTCCGATCTGTTCAATGTGAACATGATAACGGGATAGGCTGCTGACATTCCTGATCTGTTCAATGTGAGCATGATAATGGGATAGGCTGCTGACATTCTGATCTGTTCAATGTGAACATGACAATGGGACAGACTGCTGACATTCTGATCTGTTCAATGTGAGCATGATAATGGGACAGACTGCTGACATTCTCATCTGTTCAATGTGAACATGATAATGGGATAGGCTGCAGACATTCCGATCTGTTCAATGTGAACATGATAATGGGATAGGCTGCTGACATTCCGATCTGTTCAATGTGAACATGGTAATGGGATAGGCTGCTGACATTCTGATCTGTTCAATGTGAGCATGATAATGGGATAGGCTGCAGACATTCCGATCTGTTTAATGTGAACATGATAATGGGATAGGCTGCAGACATTCTGATCTGTTCAATGTGAGCATGATAATGGGACAGACTGCTGACATTCTGATCTGTTCAATGTGAGCATGATAATGGGATAGGCTGCTGACACTCCGATCTGTTCAATGTGAACATGATAATGGGACAGACTGCTGACATTCTGATCTGTTCAATGTGAACATAATAATGGGATAGGCTGCTGACATTCTGATCTGTTCAATGTGAGCATGATAATGGGATAGGCTGCAGACATTCTGATCTGTTCAATGTGAGCATGATAATGGGATAGGCTGCTGACATTCTGATCTGTTCTATGTGAACATGATAATGGGACAGACTGCTGACATTCTGATCTGTTCAATGTGAGCATGGTAATGGGACAGACTGCTGACATTCTGATCTGTTCAATGTGAACATGACAATGGGATAGGCTGCAGACATTCTGATCTGTTCAATGTGAACACGATAATGGGATAGGCTGCTGACATTCTGATCTGTTCAATCTGAGCATGATAATGGGATAGGCTGCTGACATTCTGATCTGTTCAATGTGAACATGATAATGGAATAGGCTGCTGACATTCTGATCTGTTCAATGTGAACATGATAATGAAATAGGCTGCTGACATTCTAGCAAAATGCACCTGGACGATGACTGCATTTGCATCTAGTCATTGCCGATTTCATAGCAGTACCATTAATTAATTATTTACGCAAGATAACATGTTAAATTTAAAAACACATCATAGAGTCGGACATTGCTTTGATGTTAAGTTTGGCCAAATTTTGCTCAGTCAAACACGGCCTCAAGCCAATGTTAGAGTGTGCCCCATTTAAAACCCTGTTGTGGTTAGCTGTCCATGTTAAATATGTGCAGGATGTCAGTACAGCTGTTCGTTTTGAGCATCACCAGGGAACTTCTGTCCCACATGGCCTAGGAATAATGGATCAACGCTGTGCTTGTAAGTGACAAATCCACAGGTAAAAAGATAAGAAACATAAAAAAGTGTCGGCAAACTGCATCAGGTTTTAAAAAGGAGTGCGCTCCGACGCTGGTTTGGCGCCATCTTAGCCGAACAAAATTTTGCCAACCCCAACATCAAAGCCATCTTGGACCACACAGAACCATGAATTTTAAGTTGTTCAGGTCACCTACGAGAATACACTGATTGGTGCAGTTGTAACTTACGGTGACTAGGCAGTCTACAGAACTCAGAGAAAACTGATCCAGTAAGCCACACCCAAAGTTTAACTGTGGAAGATTCAGACTAGACACTGTCCAAAGCAAAAAATGACTAGTTGTTGTACACTGATGGATAGGAATTATCAGGTGACCACCGTTTCGTGTCTAAAACAAAATGGCCACCCAATGCTTTAGGTCACTTTCTGCAACTTTGCTAGCGACCAGTAGTTGTACAAAATAACATCACGACAGCTCTGCAGAAATACTCAGACTATCTGAGAAGCTGAAAATTATGCAATAATGTTGGGAGGACCATTTTCTTCACCCATGCTGTTTGTTACTAAGGAGATCACATGGTCTCTAGCTTTCGATATGCCTTACAGAATAAATATATATATATATATATATACACATATATGTGTACACACATATGTATACACATATATGGTATTGATACATATATGTATCAATACCATACGTGGGAAGGTCTTTCAGCAACCTGCGGATGGTTGTGGGTTTCCCCTGGGCTCTGCCCGGTTTCCACCCACCATAATGCTGACCGCCGTCGTATAAGTGAAATATTCTTGAGTACGGCGTAAAACACCAATCAAATAAATAAATAAATAAATGTATCAGAATATACCGTTCACATATATGTAAATATGCTAGGAACATATCGAGTATGTTTGGCGTGTATGCTCATGTCTATCCTGACCAAAAATCCACACTACATAGAACATTGTCTGCTGAATAGGCCTATATGTTAACACAGTTTCTCGTAGGTTTACATCTCTGGGGTATCAAATTTGTAGATGGTTAGTACAATAAGATTTTAAAAAACACATGTCTCGTACAGATATTGTACTTTTTCCAACCGAGAATTAGTTGGAAATTAAGAGTCTCAAAGGTGCTAAGTTCATAACGACAGACAGTCGATCAATTTGGAAGGTTTAGCAATAGGTTGCACTGGATTGATCGCATCCAATGTATCCGGATTCTCCTTGATTTTATCAGTATGGGTAGAGAGTCTAGCCATGAATAGGCAAACAACTTTAGGCGTCAGATAGATATTCACGACAACGGTTCTTTAAAATAATTTTTTGTAAACAATGCTGCTTACACCCTTAGTACTGTAACACTGAGGTTAATGACACCAACACAGCATACGTAATGCCATCAACATGGCCTAAGTAATGCCATCAATACCACATAAGTAATGCCATCAACACAGCATAAGTATCGCCATCAACACGGCATAACTGATAATAGCAATACAGCAAAAGTAATGCGATCAATGCAGCATAAGTAACGCCATCAATACAGCATGCGTAACGCCATCAACACAGCATTAGTATTGCCATCAATACTGCATAAGTAATGCTATCAATATGGCATAAGCAATGCCATTAGCACGGCCTAAGTGATGATAGCAATACAGCATACGTAATGCCATAAATACAGCATAAGTAATGCCATCAATAGGGCATAAGGAATGCCATCAACACGGCATAAGGAATGCCATCAACACGGCATAAGGAATGCTAGCAATACAGCATAAGTAGGCCTATTGCCATCAATGCGGCATAAGTAATGCCATCAATGCGGCATAAGTAATGCCATCAATGAGGCATAAGTAATGCCATCATATAGCTTCATAATTATGGGCCTTACTGATCTGATCATTAGAAATGTGTTATCACAGAGGTGTCCTCTACATGTAGAAAACATTAAGGTACACCTACACTAATCCAAACTTCAAGCTAGTAGTAACGGTAGTAGTAAGCTAATAAAAATAAAGACAACGAAAATTATGTGACCCAATGGGTAAGATTAGCTCTAGAAAACAGTGCACACTTGTAATCGACTGCACATGTTCGGCTGTTGTCAACCCAACACACGCGAGAACTGTGCTGTCATATTTACCGCTTCTCCAACGACCTATCGCCCCTCCTGCCCACCATGGTTATAAAATGATCCACGAGGTCGACCGCAAGCTTTTATAGCGGTGA
Organism: Liolophura sinensis; assembly: GCF_032854445.1. NCBI lineage: Eukaryota > Metazoa > Mollusca > Polyplacophora > Chitonida > Chitonidae > Liolophura > Liolophura sinensis. The sequence goes on along the minus strand of NC_088300.1, from coordinate 32,589,743 downwards.
CGAATTTACCCGAACAGCGCCGAAGTGTTCCGATGTTCTTTTAGAGGATGCAAACCCCTCAAAATACATTCGAAATATAAATCAGGAATGTCCCACGAAGCTTCATTTGTTAGGATAATTTGCCATGATCAAATGAACATTTTTGAAGTAGCCTAACACGTCGAATTGATGAAGACTGCTGTAGAGCAGAACTCTTTAATGTAAGGAGGTAATAAAGTCGGCTCACATGTGGCTCTGGCAAAGTCAACAACGGAGAAGTGAAACCGATTTTCTTAAAACTGAGTAAGTTACATTGCTAGGGAAATTGGATAATGTGAAATATTAGCTGGAACTGCAGCTAATTAGTATCATTTTGTACAAAGGACGTACTCCTTTTTTAGAAAATAATAATATATTTAAAGCTCAACTAGCGAAAAATGAACACTCTATGAAATCGGGCATCTATCATCAACGGGTGGTCTGGCTCTGTAGGGCTGTGATTACGTATACTATCATAGCCCTGTCTTGTTCCATAGACTTACCTTGAATACCTCTATACTTCCCATGTTGTCAACAGTATACTAATACTGTCTGCCTAATAATGCGTCTGCTCTCCATGTTATGTGCCTATCCCGAATACGAGTCCATTTCAGCATTCGATCCATGTCTCTTACTGCTGTGTGCTATCCGCCTTAAGGAAAGGACAATAAAACTCCTTGCTGAGCCATTCTGAGTCTTGTCGTTCTGTTCAGCAAAGACAATCTGAAATGCAACAAAATAATGTTGTTCTTAATGAAGTTTCGCTTCTGTTAATTTGAGTTTCTGTTTTTATTTTAGTTTCAGAGACCAGATTAAAAGAGACAATGGATTCTGCTTTTAATGACAAGCGCTTTGCTCATGTTATGAAAGATCCACGATTTCGTTCCATGCCTAAAAAGGAACGTAAAGTGAAGATCGACAAACGCTTTCAAGGAATGTTCAAAGATGATAGATTTAAGCTCAAGTACACAGTTGATAGAAAAGGTCGCAAAACAAATAAAACCACAGATGAAGACTTGAAACGGTTTTATGAATTGTCTGATGAAAGTGATGATGATACCTCAGCGTCAGATATCATAAGTGAAGGGGAAACAAAGAAAGAGGAAGGAAAGAAAAATAAATCTCAGAAGAAGAAAGCAGTTACAAAGAAACACAGGACAGAAAAGTCAGCTAGCACTGAAAGGAGGAATATTACAAATTTGAAGAAGGACACAGACATGAAGATGAACCTAAAATCAGGAAAGTCCAAAATGTTGCCTAGCAAAAAGCTGAAAGAAAATAAGACTTGCAATGCAGAAAATCAGAATAAACTCGCAAGAGAAAATAGTAAGTATAAGATTTTTCTTCTTTTAGGTGAGAAAAATAGATATAGCTAAGATATGTAGAACAGATTGCTGTCTATGTGTACATCTAAATTAATGTAAAGCACCATAATACAGGGATACTCTAATGTCCATGCTTGATGTTGAATTCCAAAATTCACAACTTTGTTATCTAATGTATATTAAATGAGAATAATGTTCCATCATTGATGTTGAATTAATTACTGTAAATTACAAAATTCACAACTTGATATTTTGTATAATTTACATGTAAGTAATGTTAAGGAAAATGTTATGGGTCGGATCTTAAGAAGAATTTTGCTTTATGCCGTGCTCAGGAATATTTTACTTAGTCCTAATTAGGCTGGCATTATGGTTGTGCTTGCAATGAGTGACTGAGTGAGTGCTTGGGGTTTAACGCCGTACTTAACATTTTTTCAGTCATATGACGATGACTGAGTTCTTAGAGTGCATGTAACATGCCTCCTTATTGCAAGGCAGATTTCTTTCGCTTCTTTATCTAGTGCTGCTTCACTGGGACGACTTACTGAAGACAAGTAAGCTGCCCCACCCAAGCCATTATACTGATACAGGTCAACCAGTCATTGCACCATCCTCTTAATGCTGAATGCTTAGCGAGGAAGGTACAACTTCCCCTTTTTTTTAACGTGTGACCTCACCGAGGATCCTGGATCTACCACCGCCTGAAGCGGATGCTCTACTAGCTGAGCTATCGGGGCCGGTCGGTGCTTGCAGTGAGCTGAGGTTTTGCATACATGTAAATCACACTAACATGAGGGAAATGTTCCATTGTTGATGATCTGCATGTGTGTTCATTATTGTAAATTACGAAATTCATGACCTTGATGTCTCTTTTACATGTTAGAAACTATGTCCTATGGATATTGAGCTGAAGTTGTATGCCAGCTCTTTGGTAGCTAACAAATCTGTCAGTTTTGTCAGTTTCAATTTCACTTAGTATCAAGTATTTGGAGAACATAAAGCCATAAATCTTTGCCTTTCACAATTTTACCACTAATTTTTGTGAAAAAAAAAAAAAACTTTAGAGAAATATAACTTATTCATGTTCACCATGCATATTTAAACAGCTCAAAATCTGTGAATGCATTGTACATGCATATGAAAATTTTATGATGTAGACTTTTAGCGTCTTAGCTATATTGTTTTGTTACTACTGTATGATCTTAGGTACCTGTCAGAAAATGGAAATAGTGCACAGGAATGTCATGTATTCAATCTGTTAGTAGGAAAGAAATTATCTCAAATTCCTTTTATTCTTAAACCTTTTCGCATGTTTGCAAGACGTTTATTCAAGCATATTTAGACGGCATTATTCTGTGTTGAGTGATAAAAATGTACTTTTCTGTGAAGCCCTGAAACTGGCCTGTCCAAACAATGTAGTTTTGTCTCCAAAATAATATTACAAATGTGCAAAAATTGCACTGAACGTATACATACGCGAAAAGATTGCGGAATTAGGGTAGTGTACATGTATGTATTGCAAAGTTAAGGCAGTGAAGCCAGTCAAAGATGTCGGGAAGATTGGGTCATTTTTTATGTCAAATTAATGAATCATTTATATGCTGTGATGATCAGGCAGTGAGGATAATTTGTCAGAAGTATCTGAGGATGAGGAGGATGAAGAGGATGAAGAGGATGAGGAGGATTCCTCTACACACAGGAAGGCACATCAGGCCAAGGATACTACTCAGGATTCGGCTGAATCAGGTAAACTAAACTTTCAACTTGCATCCATTCTCTACTCAGTTGATCAAGCAGACCAAGTCGGACCGTCCGTGACTTTCCATGAACTTTAACTCACGTTATACTTAGCAGACGACATTTGCAAAATGGCTAAACCATGAGACAGCAATTCCTCCATGATCTTGTTGAAAATGTAGGCTTTTTGAGTCGTCATGGATAGCATGAGCAATTGTTATCCATCAGAGTCGTTTCTGTGCTATCTCATTTTTCAATTCCTTTCCATTCGCGACTTCTGTTGGGTGTCCTACCCACCTGATATGACAACACCTCGTGACCACCATGCTGGTATGGTAGTTACCATGTGAGCACTTGAAATCTGACATATACTTCATTTGGTGCAGCACAGACATATGGGCCTTATAGCAAAAGATTACCATCATTAACATTCTGTCAACATATCAATGACATCTAGAAAATCAAAACATAGAATCACTCTCCTCTTGCTTCGGGTGTGCCTGCTTTGCCATCTCTGGCTTGCCATGACAGAATCCACTGCAGGCGACAGTTTTCACAACTGCTTGTTTCTGTGTGCGCGACTGTCATCAGTTTCACACTCACACTCAGCATGTAAATACTTTGTATCTCCCCTCAACCAACTGTCATAACTATGAATATAACATGCTTTTGTTTTGGGGTTATACTCTTTTATTTGTCTCCAACAAAAGTCAATGGCCCTTCACAGCCACCAGAGAAAATATAAATAATGCCCTCAAAAGTCATACTGTATAAATCTGAACAGACAGCACAACTTCCACTGCTATTACATTATGCAGATATGCTTTGCCAATAAAGAAAAACATTTAAAGGATGGTATTGCAGTGTATGATGACTTTTTGTTTTAGCAAAACAAAGTGTGTAATTGTGCTTTTTTGGCAGACATTAAACAGCATTTCAGTTTTTTTGACTCAGAAAGTATACATAACTGAAAATTCCCAAGGACTGAGTTAAACAATAGTCAACTAAATAAATAAATAAATCAATAATGACTGGATTTCAGGGGTAGGAAGTGGTCCAGACTTAGCTCGAGGAGAAGGTAACATTTCATCCTCATCAGACGAAGAAGAGGATGGAGACTGGCAGCCAGAAAAAGGTGACTCCATCTTATAGCATTAGAAATGTTTGCTAATGAGCATTGTATTCCTATCCATACCTTAAAATTACAATCTGATGTTAAGAGGGAAAAATTTACAAGACTTTCATGGGCCTCCATGGCTCAGTCGGTTAGCGCGCTAGCGCAGCATAATGACCCAGGAGCCTCTCACCAATGCGGTCGCTGTGAGTTCAAGTCCAGCTCATGCTGGCTTCCTCTCCGTCCGTAAATGGGAAGGTCTGCCAGCAACCTGCAGATGGTCGTGGATTTCCCCTGGGCTGTGCCCGGTTTCGACCCACCATAATGCTGGCTGCCGTCGTATAAGTGAAATATTCTTGAGTACGGTGTAAAACACCAATCAAATAAATAAATAAATAATAACAAGACTTTCAGTAAGGCGTTTCTGATGTAGTGGAATTTTTCACCATCTGATTGCTGTGCTATACAAAGTGTAGTACAGAAGGATGATTAATTTGTAAAATGTCGTGAGTTGTTATATGTAATTTGTAGCCATAACTGACGTATAGTTTCACATGACATTTCACCTGCTTAGTACAATATGTGATTAGTATTGATAATTGATAATAATTGTATTGTTTTAGGGGTGGCATGCTAGTATATTCTGCTTTTAATTCGTAATTTTCATGTTGATTAAACTAGATGAAACTAGATGACTAGATTTTGACATCATATTAACACTGGACTTCTGTTAAATATAATAACATGATTCAGAACTGTAAGATCACATCAAAAAATAACAGGGGAAGCCTGTAAAGCTGGCACTCTTAGCTGATGTGTAATTTGTTTTAGACAATAAAATAGATCTTCATTCACCCGGAGAATGCAGGATGTCTTTTTTAAAGAAAATTTATGGGCTTGTAGATATTGAGATAGAACACAACTGGGGAGAAGTGGACAAGGGTGTGGCAGAGGCCAAGGAGCTGGGTCGCAGGCTGGCTGTGTGTAACATGGACTGGGATAGGATTAAAGCCAGAGACCTCTACGTCCTGTTCTCCTCCTTCAAACCAACAGGGGGGATAATTCAATCAGTTACAGTAAGTAGAAAAGTAATCCTGGTTTACACGAACATGTGACTGCTTCAGTGGCCTAATGGTTAAAGCGTCTGCCTCGAAGCCAGGAGACCAGGGATCAAACCTGGGTCAGGTCACACAAAGGACTTTGAACATGTTATTTGTTCCTGCCTCGCTTGGCTCTCAGCACTGAGAGTTTAGAGCAAGGAAAGAGGACTGGTTGGATCGGTGTCAGTATTATGTGACTGGGTGAGGTGTCTTTAGTCTTTGGCTTGATACTTCAGTGACGGCAGGTTGCAGTATGGATTCGCCCTTCCAAAAGAAGACACGGTATATGAACATGCACCTAATGACCCCTCATCGTCATATGACTGAAAAATTGTTAAGCGTGACGAAAAACCTCAAGCATACATACACATACATGTAATTCTTAAAATATCCTTGGCCGAGTGGGTTAGCACGCCAGTACGGCGCAGTGACCCAGAAGCTTCCCACCAATGCAGCGACTGTGAGTTCAGGTCCAGCTCATGCTGACTTCCTCTCCGGCCAGGAGCAACCTGCTAGCAACCTCCGGATGGTCGTGGGTTCCCCCGGGCCCTGCCTATTTTCCTCCCACCATAATGCTGGCTGCATTCGAAGAAGTGAAATATTCTTGAATATGGATAAAACACCAATTAAATAAATCAAATAAATAAAAGTTTGGTAGTTTCTTATCTTAGAATTTGTGTAAACAGAATTTCTTCCATAGCCAGATAACTGTTTAAGATGTGCTCTAGGGAAAATTTTTGTGTTTTAAACCTCACTGGTGACATTGTACTCATAGTTTTTTATGTGACACAAGCATTAAGTCATTACTGATGATGTTGATTTCCAGGTGTACCCATCAGAGTTTGGTAAGCAGAAAATGGCAGAAGAAAACGCAAAAGGACCAGTAGAACTGATGAAGACAAAGGAAAATGATCCGATGGGAGATGGTGAAGGTATGACAGTGCAATGGTCGAGACTACATGGAGCTCACTAGTTAAGCATGTGTTTATTAGAAGTAGAGACATATGTATTTCTGACTTAATCTATTCGTTAGTTGTGTGCTTTCCTGCATGTTATCCACAAACACTTTTTTACAATGTCATTGATTGTGTTTGTCGGTATCTCACTTGAAGATCTTAAGATGAAGAATTTTTAACCCATTATATCATCTAAAAGAAAATATAAGCCTACTGTCTTACTCAGAAAGTTAAACTCTTGTCTGCTGTCTTACACATAAAGTCACACTCTTGTCTGCTGTCTTACACATAAAGTTAAACGCTTGTCTGCTGTCTTACTCAGAAAGTTAAACTCTTGTCTGCTGTCTTACTCAGAAAATTAAACTTTTGTCTGCTGTTTTACTCAGAAAGGTTAACTCTTGTCTGCTGTCTTACTTATAAAGGTTAACTCTTGTCTGCTGTCTTACTCATAAAGTTAAACTTTTGTCTGCTGTCGTACTCAGAAAGGTTAACTCTTTTCAGTTGTCTTACTCAGAAAGGTTAACTCTTGTCTGCTGTCTTACTCAGAAAGGTTAACTAGTTTGACTCTTACTTACTGTCATACTCAGAGAGTTAAACTCTTTATCTGCTGTTTTATTCAGAAGGTTAATCTCTTTTCTGTTACTTTACTCAGGAAGTGAGTACCACATGGAAAGGCTGAGGCAGTACCAGCTGAATCGTCTCAAGTATTACTACGCCGTCCTGGAGTGTGACAGTGCCCAGACAGCCAGTCATATCTACGATGAGTGTGATGGGTTAGAGTATGAAAACAGCTCCTCCAGGCTGGACCTGAGGTTTATGAACTTTGCAGTATTCGCTCATAGCATACGTGAAGCTCAAATCCCACATTCTACTAAATAAGAACCTTAGAAACATTTTGTCTCATGAAAATAGTGACTAATTTGTTGAATTAAAGTTGGCGTACGTCAACAGTTACTTGTCAATTGAACATAATTACAACACCAACAGTCCATTACCTATTCCTCTTTATTTTCTGACTTCTAAACTCATCAAAAGCCTGCAAATGTTTAAAAAACTTTGAAAGAATATTAAGTGTTTATCTTAAAATGTTACTTTCATTTAAGCCTGTATGTTTTTGTCCAAGTTTTTGAAGGCTAGTTTTGACAGTGTAACTTATTGTTTCAGGTTCATCCCCGACGACATGGAGTTTGACCAGGAACCCCATTCGGTTTGTAGGGAAACCCCGGATTCATCAACCTTTGAACCTTCTACCTTCCTTACTACTGCCCTCTGTCAGTCCAAGGTAAGTGTAAGAGGGGATTACTCCATGTAGTGGAGAACCATACCTGGCTCCATGGGGCCTCTTTCACAAAACATAAATTTTTTGTAACTTTCTTTGTAAATTACCTCTCTTTATGGCACTACATGATAAACGTTAGCGTGTATGAAAGAAATTTATGTGGTGTTTTAATATAAAGTTTTGTGAAAGGGGCCCCTGAACTGTTTCATGTAGAATGTTTGTAAGGTGTAGTTGCTTCCCTGGCATTGTGGTTTGTGAGCAATCTCTGTAAAGGTGGAATGTTTGATAGATGTAGTGGCTTCCCTGGCATTGTGGTTTGTGAGCAATCTCTGTAAAGGTGGAATGTTTGATAGGTGTAGTGGCTTCCCTGGCATTGTGGTTTGTGAGCAATCTCTGTGAAGGTGGAATGCTTGTAAGCTGTAGTGGCTTCCCTGGCATTATGGTTTGTGAGCAATCTCTGTGAAGGTGGAATGCTTGTAAGCTGTAGTGGCTTCCCTGGCATTGTGGTTTGTGAGCAATCTCTGTAAAGGTGGAATGTTTGTAAGGTGTAGTGGTTTCCCTGGCATTGTGGTTTGTGAGCAGTCTCTTTGAAGATGGAATGTTTGTAAGGTGTAGTGGCTTCCCTGGCATTGTGGTTTGTGAGCAATTTCTGTGAAGGTGGAATGTTTGTAAGGTGTAGTGGCTTCCCTGGCATTGTGGTTTGTGAGCAGTCCCTTTGAAGATGGAATGTTTGTAAGCTGTATTGGCTTCCCTGGCATTGTGGTTTGTGAGCAGTCTCTGTGAAGATGGAATGTTTGTAAGCTGTAGTGGCTTCCCTGGCATTGTGGTTTGTGAGCAATCTCTGTGAAGGTGGAATGTTTGATAGGTGTAGTGGTTTCCCTGGCATTGTGGTTTGTGAGCAATCTCTGTGAAGGTGAAATGTTTGTAAGCTGTAGTGGCTTCCCTGGCATTGTGGTTTGTGAGCAATCTCTGTGAAGGTGGAATGTTTGATAGGTGTAGTGGCTTCCCTGGCATTGTGGTTTGTGAGCAGTCTCTGTGAAGATGGAATGTTTGTAAGCTGTAGTGGCTTCCCTGGCATTGTGGTTTGTGAGCAATCTCTGTGAAGGTGGAATGCTTGTAAGCAGTAGTGGCTTCCCTGGCATTGTGGTTTGTGAGCAATCTCTGTGAAGGTGGAATGCTTGTAAGCTGTAGTGGCTTCCCTGGCATTATGGTTTGTGAGCAATCTCTGTGAAGGTGGAATGCTTGTAAGCTGTAGTGGCTTCCCTGGCATTGTGGTTTGTGAGCAATCTCTGTAAAGGTGGAATGTTTGTAAGGTGTAGTGGTTTCCCTGGCATTGTGGTTTGTGAGCAGTCTCTTTGAAGATGGAATGTTTGTAAGCTGTAGTGGCTTCCCTGGCATTGTGGTTTGTGAGCAATCTCTGTGAAGGTGGAATGTTTGTAAGGTGTAGTGGCTTCCCTGGCATTGTGGTTTGTGAGCAGTCTCTGTGAAGATGGAATGTTTGTAAGGTGTAGTGGTTTCCTTGGCATTGTGGTTTGTGAGCAGTCTCTTTGAAGATGGAATGTTTGTTAGCTGTAGTGGCTTCCCTGGCATTGTGGTTTGTGAGCAATTTCTGTGAAGGTGGAATGTTTGTAAGGTGTAGTGGCTTCCCTGGCATTGTGGTTTGTGAGCAGTCCCTTTGAAGATGGAATGTTTGTAAGCTGTATTGGCTTCCCTGGCATTGTGGTTTGTGAGCAGTCTCTGTGAAGATGGAATGTTTGTAAGCTGTAGTGGCTTCCCTGGCATTGTGGTTTTTGAGCAATCTCTGTGAAGGTGGAATGTTTGATAGGTGTATTGGCTTCCCTGGCATTGTGGTTTGTGAGCAATCTCTGTGAAGGTGAAATGTTTGTAAGCTGTAGTGGCTTCCCTGGCATTGTGGTTTGTGAGCAATCTCTGTGAAGGTGGAATGTTTGATAGGTGTAGTGGCTTCCCTGGCATTGTGGTTTGTGAGCAGTCTCTGTGAAGATGGAATGTTTGTAAGCTGTAGTGGCTTCCCTGGCATTGTGGTTTGTGAGCAATCTCTGTGAAGGTGGAATGCTTGTAAGCTGTAGTGGCTTCCCTGGCATTGTGGTTTGCGAGCAGTCTCTTTGAAGATGGAATGTTTGTAAGCTGTATTGGCTTCCCTGGCATTGTGGTTTGTGAGCAGTCTCTTTGAAGATGGAATGTTTGTAAGCTGTAGTGGCTTCCCTGGCATTGTGGTTTGTGAGCAATCTCTGTGAAGGTGGAATGTTTGATAGGTGTAGTGGCTTCCCTGGCATTGTGGTTTGTGAGCAATCTCTGTGAAGGTGGAATGTTTGTAAGCTGTATTGGCTTCCCTGGCATTGTGGTTTGTGAGCAATCTCTGTGAAGGTGGAATGCTTGTAAGGTGTAGTGGTTTCCCTGGCATTGTGGTTTGTGAGCAATCTCTGTGAAGGTGGAATGTTTGTAAGCAGTAGTGGCTTCCCTGGCATTGCCAGTTTTCCTTCATCCATAATCCTGACTGCTGTTATATGTGAAATATTCTTCTGTACAGTGTTTAGAAAAAAAATGAATAAATAGATTTATTAATAGATTTATTTATTTATTTGATTGGTGTTTTATGACATACTTAAGATTATTTCACTTGTACACTGGTGACCAGCATTATGGTGGGACTCTGGACCATCTGTAAATTGCTGGCAGACCTTCCCACATACAACCAAAATAAGTAGATAAATCAGTGTGTAATTTGAAAGTTTCCTTTACCAAGGTCGAGCTGACGTGGGATGAGACAGACCGTGACCGTATATCCTTCACCAGAAAGAAGATATCTATAGAGAACATTAATGATGATGATTTCAAAGCTTACCTGGCCTCCAGCTCGGAGGATGAATCTGGTGAGAGAACAAAATATCAGTTTGCTGATTAAACCATGCAATATAGGATTGGCTTGACATGCCTTTTGGGTTTCTGCTGGCTTCCTCTCCAGCAATACGTGGGAAGGCCTGTCAGGAGCCTGCGGATGGTTGTGGGTTTTCTCCTGACTCAGTTTCCTCTTGGCATAATGCTGGACATTGTCTTATGAGTGAAATATTCTTGAGTACGGGTGAAACCCACAACCATTCGCAGGTTGCTGGAGACCTTCCCACATACGACCGGAGAGGAAGCAAGCATGAGCTGGACTTGAACTCACAGCGACCGCATTGGTGAGATTTAACATTTTAGGTGACCATATATCTTGTTATAGCCAACATGAGCACATTGATTTTCCTTACCATTTATGTGGTCAATTTGTCAAGTCTAGTCCCCAAAAGTGTATATCTTTTAATGATTTTATAATCTGAAATGCTGGATCATAAATTTGATTGGTTAGGTCTGACCTGCAAAAAGAAGCTGATCCACTTTTAAGGATGCTCTATTTGTCTTCACTATCATTGATACTGCATACTAAAGCAGTTGTCTGTGCTTGAATATTTTATAATCATTCATTGATATCAATGTTGTTGCAGATCCTTACAAAGGCCTTCAGGTGGAGGATTCAGACCCAGGTGAGGCTGATGAGGAGGATGAGGAAACAAAAATCCAGAAGTACAAGTCTCTGGTCAAAGATCTGGAGGAGTCGGAGAAGCAGAAGGAGGACCGAGGTGTGGAGATGGAGATCACATGGGAACCAGGTAAGTGTCAGGTCATGTGACCTGAGACAGTACAATGGCAACCCCAGTGACTGATATTCTGTATACTGGCAGACTCAAATTTATGTAAGCAATATTTTTTGTATTCTTTGTTGGGGTCTATTTTCTTGTGGATGAGGCTAGTGAAGTGGGTGGGCAGTATCTTATCTAAATGGTGTGTCTGGAGCGTATATATAACTTTATTATTTATATAAAGGTGAAATGTTAGGATTTCCTTCTGATAAAAGTGATATTCCACTCATTTAGATATCACTTTTATTATTACATTTTGGTATTTCACACCCAGACCCCATGACCGCAAAAAAATTTTTTTTGTTTGATGCCATTCGAATCCGAGGTTCAGCGGGGTAACGTAATAGTACAAGTTTAGTCAACTACAACATTTCCACACATCAAGACACAACGTAATACAAGTTTAGACAACTACAACATTTCCACACATCAAGACACAACGTAATACAAGTTTAGACAACTACAACATTTCCACACATCAAGACACAACGTAATTCAAGTTTAGACAACTACAACATTCCCACACATCAAGACACAACGTAATACAAGTTTAGTCAACTACAACATTCCCACACATCAAGACACAACGTAATACAAGTTTAGACAACTACAACATTCCCACACGTCAAGACACAACGTAATACAAGTTTAGTCAACCACAACATTTCCACACATCAAGACACAACGTAATACAAGTTTAGTCAACCACAACATTTCCACACATCAAGACACAACGTAATACAAGTTTAGACAACTACAACATTCCCACACATCAAGACACAATGTAATACAAGTTTAGTCAACCACAACATTTCCACACATCAAGACACAATGTTATACAAGTTTAGACAACTACAACATTTCCACACATCAAGACACAACGTAATACAAGTTTAGACAACTACAACATTCCCACACATCAAGACACAATGTAATACAAGTTTAGTCAACCACAACATTTCCACACATCAAGACACAATGTTATACAAGTTTAGACAACTACAACATTTCCACACATCAAGACACAACATAATACAAGTTTAGTCAACTACAACATTCCCACACATCAAGACACAACGTAATACAAGTTTAGACAACTACAACATTCCCACACATCAAGACACAACATAATACAAGTTTAGTCAACCACAACATTTCCACACATCAAGACACAACGTAATACAAGTTTAGACAACTACAACATTCCCACACATCAAGACACAATGTAATACAAGACATTCTGAACAACGTCTCATTATATACAAGTCTGTGAAGACTTGCAACTAAAACATTCAATCTACAAACGTTCAAAAACAATGACTAGAATATTGCACGTTGAAGGTTAAATACCATAAATATTTGCTCTCGTGAAAGGTAGAATTGATAACCCACACTGTGCTCATTCAATATTTATGGTATTCAATCTTCGCCGTTCAATATTTTTTATGTATTTAATGTAAGGACTGAAGTAAATTTGACAATTAGCCTTACCCATTTGGATTAGAGGGTACTCATTATGTTATTAAAGTATCAGTTTAGGATATCAGTTTTTTGTGACAATTGTAGCTCCAAGACTACTTGAATTCAGAAATGATCACAAGTTCTGTTGTACGCAAAATAAACTATTCTGAATACTTACTAAGTATAAAAAATTGCCTTTCCAGCGTCCTGAGTTCAAACTCAAGTAAAAGTGCAATATGAGTTGAGTATTTAATTTACACTTTGTAAGATTAGACAAGTTACAGTTACATGGTAAATATTTAAGGGTGGTCTCACACAATAGAGAACATGTGAAGCTTGTTAAATAATTGAACAACTACACGTATATTACCTCTTATACTACTAAAGTGTTCTAGACAGTTAGAAATCAATTGTTAAAACACCCTGATAATGTTGAAATGCTTCAAAATTTTGTTGTTCTTGTTGTTTAGGATTGAAAGAGGCCACAGAGGAAATTGTCAAGAAAAAGGGGAGTAAGAAAGAGATGTCTGTGTGGGAACAGTACCTGGAGAGGAAGAAAGACAAGAAAAGGAAAAAGCGAGAGGAAAAACTGAACGAGAGGATGTCCAGAAAAACTCAAAGTCAAGTGAGGACCTCTTGAATTGTAGTCTAATATGGATTAGACTCAAGTTACTGTGGCTATGAGCCGAAAACTGAATCCTAGACCAAAATGTGGACAGCTGTTCTTCACATTGACAGCATCAATGAAGAATTTAGTATATTGCACCTAAAGTTTGGTGTGTAATTATGCACTTTTGGAGGCATATAAAGGTCATGAAATGATACCTTTGAGGACAACACTTACCTTTTTCTGATAAAAAATCATTTAAATTTTACAAAAAAAGTGGCCCTATAACATGAACGAATCAGTCAGAATAAAGAAAAATGTGTCAACAGTAAGAAGCTCAACTTTGGGTGAAGTGCAATAAGTTAGATTTGAACTGGAGTCACAAGTGATCCGTCATGGGTAATGACTATCAGTATGCCCTTGTGGGTTGGGAAGTCTAAAAAAGAAAGCACATATGCAACATTGCTTATGATCATGTTTGGTGTGTAAATTATTTGCCCATAATTTCCACCTTAAATCTGTACCTGGATGTTTGATACTCTGACAGGTGACAGAAGATGAGGAGGAGAAGGTAGCTGAGGAAGAGGGCATGGCTTTTAGTGATGATGAGCTCCCTGATGACATTGATATGGATGACCCTTACTTTAAGACTGAACAGGAGACAGGGAAAACCAGCAAATCAGGTCAGTGAGAATTTTATCAATGGTGGTTTCTCATATTAACCTTATTAACCTTAAGTTGGTAAAAACATAATCTACATTGTTCTTTTTTGAAGATTACATTACCATCTTTTTTTAACACGTAAAGATGAAGTCCCAAACGACAACGGAATAGCCTGAAAAAAAAATAAAATTATTTAATCAAAAAGCTGTTTTTGAAAATGGGAATTGCCTGTTCAGAAAAAATGTAACCATTATATGTTTCATTTAAACCACAGTATCAGTGACATTGGACATATATTAGGATATCTATGTCTCTATTATCTAATACCCAGGTTCTAAGAAGAAAAAGGGAAAGAAGCAGAAAGTAAAGTTGACAGATGCTGAAAAGGAGGAGAAAGAGCAGGAGCAGGTTAGTGAGACCTCCCTGCCTTTTGGAGGAATCGTTGAGGAGAAACTGGTTAAATCATGAAGTGTTTTATTTCACCTGGTGATTGCTGTGTACACTGGTTGGATTCATTCTGATGCACCAATTGGTGGTCATTATCTGATGCACCGGTTGGTGGTCATTATCTGATGCACCGGTTGGTGGTCATTATCTGATGCACCGGTTGGTGGTCATTATCTGATGCACCGGTTGGTGGTCATTATCTGATGCACCAGTTGGTGGTCATTATCTGATGCACCAGTTGGTGGTCATTATCTGATGCACCAGTTGGTGGGGATTATCTGATGCACCAGTTGGTGGTCATTATCTGATGCACTGGTTGGTGGTCATTATCTGATGCACCAGTTGGTGGTCATTATCTGATGCACCAGTTGGTGGTCATTATGTGATGCACCAATTAGTGGTCATTATCTGATGCACCGGTTGGTGGTCATTATCTGATGCACCAGTTGGTGATCATTATCTGATGCACCAATTGGTGGTCATTTATCTGATGCACCAGTTGGTGGTCATTATCTGATGCACCAGTTGGTGGTCATTATGTGATGCACCAATTGGTGGTCATTATCTGATGCACCAGTTGGTGGGGATTATCTGAAGTGAAATAGAACTCTCTATAATGTCAAACATCATGGTTAGACTTGCGGAAACTTTAACCTGATTCTGATCTTGTTATTATTGAATGCTGGTTAATGGCATGCAAAAGTATTCATTGACACATGTAGTAGAAAATATACATGCATGATTTGAGAACACTACTGGTCTATGTGATCAAGTGCTAAGTGGCCTTGGTATTGAGAGTTGCACTTACACTTGGACTTTTGACTTTTTGGACTTTTTGATTTTCAGGCTGAGTTGTCACTTCTGATGATGGATGAAGATGATGTGGAGAAGAAACAGCATTTCAGTTTACAGAAGTTGTTAAAGACAGAGAAATCCAAGAAGAAAAGGAAGAAGAGAGATACTGAGGAAGACATCACCACTGTGGAGGATACCTTCCAGGTACTTATTATTATGCTGTGCTACGATTTGGAAAAGTTAGAGTTAAAAGCATACAAATTAATAAGAATGGCAAACTCTCAAAACAAAAGAAAACAGAAAATGTATGATTGCCTTAAGCTACGCCTAAGTATTTGACCTAAAACTTTGTCCACAACTAGGTTACTCTTTTCACCTGATCCTTGAGTGTTGAGGTTTCTTTGAAAGATGTCCTTCTGAAAAAACTTTCAGCCCCAAAAGTAATATTTTACAAGTTTTATTTACCTTGAGGAAAGCACTTTGGAGCGAAGTTTGAATGCAGGTACGGTATGCCTCTGACCTGAAGCTATTTAGATCTGTCTCATACTGACTTCCTTGTTTTGTCACTTTCAGTTCAATGTGGATGACTCTAGGTTCAAGGCTATGTACAATTCTCATCTCTACAACATTGACCCATCGGCCCCAGAGTTCAAGAGGACAGATGTGATGGACACCATTATAAATGAAAAACTCAAACGACGGAAAAAGTCAAAAAACACTGGGCTGGGCCCAGATACTGCAAACACAAAGGAAGTTCATTTAGTGTCTCATTTACCAGACGATGGGAAAAAATCATCCTTACAAGACAGTGGGTCACATAAACATGTCAAAGACCCTTCTATTTCTGCTTTGGTTAATTCTGTCAAGTCCAAGACAAAAAATTATTACAGAAAGAAATCCAAGTGAAGAGACAAATTGTTTGGATCTCCTACTGAATATTATTGTTACGGGCTGTGCATGTGACTGTTGACTTCAGATAAAGATTATGTGATAAAATGTGTGTGTTGAGTGCTTTTCTTTTTCAGTTAGTGGGCAGATACAGTCTTCACAAGGTTTTCTCTGGTAAAATGTGAGGTGCCAGACTAAACCATTGACTTTCAGCCAGTAACTGGGGAACTTTCCCATGAGTATCATACCTCACATTGGTGGAAGAGAAAATATCTCTAGGGAACTTCATGTAAGACCACATAAGATGATCATGACCACTTCTGTCACCAAAGGCTCGAGAACAATGGCAGCCATTGTAAGATGGTCTCTTTGGCTCGTTTGTCTTTGCATTATTTTTGGAGAAGATTAAATACTTGAGCACAACATTCCCTGTTTCTGCAACCTTTTTTCTTAGGAGGTTTGTCAGGTTCATGGAATGTTATTGCTAAACCCATAAACCTGATTAACATTGTATAGGTAAAATATTCTTGGGTAAGACGTTAAACACCTCCATTTTGAATCATATGATGCAGCTAATAGTGTGTCATCTAGAAACTTGATGCAAACTAAAAGTTTGACTTAGCCTTCTACAGTAAGATATTATTACATAAACCCTGTTGAGCAAGATTTGAGCCAATAGGATGTCATTGGTAACAAAGGTAGATTGTTCTTTAATGCCATACTTAAGAATTTTTCACTTCTTCGATTACCAAACTTTGATAAGCTCCTGACAAACTTTCCCACATGTCTTGTACAGACTGATGTAATGTATTGGTGAAAACAAGGGATTTTCAATGATTGTAAAACTGCAATTGTGGTCCTATAAGCACTGTCAACCACTTATTGTCAATAAGGCCCCTATGAATAGTGAGTGCGAGACAATCTGCTAATAGCCTGTCCAAGGCCGGGGTTGAACCTGCACCTCATGAAGAAAGTTAACAGTATCTGCCTTATTAGCCTTGGGTCATCATATGAGGCTTCAAAATGACAATTTAAAGAAGGTAATATTCCTATGCTGTTATATCCCTAGTAGTGGAGCCGAGAACGAGAAGGCATCTAGCCTCTAAAATATTTAAGGCTGTAGTATTACAGTTCTGTGACAAACCATGTATTGTTAAACAAGATCATTTGTATGCCTCTGTTGTGTGTAAGCTGTAGGGCAATAGGAAACCAAAATACCTTCTTTCATCAATTTCTGTAATGAATACATTGTTCGTAAAGGTTGTTATTCTTTGGAAAACATTGATCTTGTAAAACCTCGTAAGCTTTTTAAGATAGAAGCGAAGTACATGCCTGAGCATGCATGTGCAAGTTAAGTGTTAGAAACCAGTTTCCATCAAACAGCCAGTATTCACACTTTATTTATTTATTTATTTGATTGATGTTTTACTCCGTAATCAAGAATATTTCACTTATACGACGGCAGCCAGCATTATGGTGGGAGGAAACCGGGCAGAGCCCGGGGGAAACCCACGACCATCCGCAGGTTGCTGACAGACCTTCCCACATACGGCTGGAGAGGAAGCCAGCATGAGCTGGACTTGAACTCACAGTGACTGCATTGATGAGAGACTCCTGGGTCATTATTCACACTTAATGCAAGTTTCCATATTCCAATACAACTGTCAGCAGATGCTCTAGAACATTTCATCTTCCTTTGGTTAAACAACACCTCATTCAAGAGTTTTTCACTTACACATTGGTGAATAGTTCACGGATGAAGGAAACCAGAGTGCAGAGGGAATCTGTAGAAAACTGGCAAGTTATTGACTATATCTAGCCACTTGCAACATGCAGATATGCACACTCTATGGGTGGAAGGCAAATGGTCTTCAACAAACGTTGGACTGCTCAAATGTCTTCACAAGGGTCACTGAGTGCACCTTGTCACCAAAGCTGCACAAGTCTACATATTCCCCTCCCATAGCCGTGCATAAACTCATAGCCATGTGTCCTAGCAATTCCTCACTCTGAAGAGGCACTGAAAGAAGTCTGTCAGTTCTGAGTGGGGTCTGCTGGCTACCCCATCATGTGTGGAGGCATAATGCATACTTATGAAAGACTCATCCTGGAAAGAACATCAAACCAAATCTTTCATGCATTTAATTGCATGGTTACCTCGTAATGTGTTATGGCTTGAAGGATACTTCACTAATAGCATGAAGTTTCGCACTACTCACTCGCTCGGCTTGTCCCATGCGCACTAAGGGGGAGACAACTCCTCTTAACTCCCCTAGTGGAACTCTTCTTATTCGGAGAGATTAAAACAGGTCGTTTTCGTCTGCATTTCCGCACTGCAATATTTAATCGTATTTCGTTATCAAAACAGTGATTTCACCATGAACTGAAATAGAACATGAACTGATGTTTGCGAGTCGTCAGTTTGCTGCTTTATCCACATTTAAATTAGGCAAGCCCGTTCGATTTCTTGGGCTGCCAATCAATGGAAAACCGGAAAAGCTGAAACCTCTGCTGCCTGATCCCACGTGTGAACCAACTACCAAGATAACATATCGGGTCTCCTGTTTGGAACACCCAAAGAAAAATAATTTTGTTGAAACACAGTTGTTTTGGAGCTGGTATCATCGAAAGTGCAGATATTTTGTAGCTCTTCTGAGACCAATCATTCATGAGAAAACTTTTAAGAAGATGAATCGAGTGTGTCGAAAGGAAATAGATCCTCCCGAATCTGTTAGAGGAATGACAACGCTGGACAAAAGTCGTTTCAAGAAGACGGCGAAAATTCTGGGCATCCGTGTTCCAGTTAAAAGTATGAACGTCTTCAGTAAGAAAATGAAAAACACTTTGCTAAGAATTCCCCAGATTCGACCAATCGCGGAAGTTGCTGAAGACGACATTGCTAAAAAAGATGTTAAACTAGCACTGTTGGACCCAGAAAAGTATTCTAGTATCAGTGACTTCAAAGAGGAGGAAAAAACACAGCTGCAAGACATGGGCATTGATTTGTCTTCCATTAAACACTATGAAATTGACCTAGGTTATGACAACTGGAATACCTCTGAGATCCTCAAAGCTGTTTTACCAACGGACTATGACAACGTTTCAGGATTTAGTACCATTGGTCATATTGCTCATCTCAACTTAAAGAATGAACTGTTGGATTACAAATACTTCATTGGTAAAATCAGTTTGCTTAAATCGCCATCCTTGCTAGTACAGTAAAACACTACAGGCATGAACTTCTGAAACACCAGTTAATGTGTTAATTGTGCAAATATGGGACAACATTTAAGTAGTGAGTTTGGTTACATTATGCCATGACATCTTAGAATTTTGGCGTTCACTTGCACTGATATTTGAAGTTCTGAATGTAGAAGTGTATAACTCTCAGTGAGGCCAGCTAATTGGTATTGAGGTCCAGAAGACTTGATGATTCTCTCATATAAGACATAGTTGAAAGCTGTAGACTTTAGACAGATCCAGTCCAATCCCAATTTGTCGGGTTCCAGATGCAGAAAGGGTCCCCCTGCTTCTAACATAAATACGTGAACTTTGATGACGTGGATTTATTGAAAACAGACATTTTTATTGAACAGTTGGCCCTTCCTTCTTGTTATCTTTATCCAAGGATGAGTGTCGAAACATCTAAGTTATCGGCCCGATTTCGTGAGCTATCGTTTTAGCTCTCTATCCATCAGTATATAAGATAGAGCTGCGGCACTATAGCTACATTTGACAGGGCCTCCACTTTTGTCATAAAGAGTACACACAAATGATTGATACATGATGGTATCCTTTTGCTCACTGTTAAGTGTACCATTAAAAGTGCTGTATTTCATTTGCCACATTTACAGTGCTAATTTTGATGCATATTTTATTTCTGTAGAAATTAATGCTTTTCTAAGATGGAAAATAAATGCATGTCTTGATATAATTGAGAACTGCATATTTCTAGTTGACAGATGTCTGGTAATATGGTGTATTTATGAAAATTTAAACATGAGGGCAGCTGAACTGGAAAACTAATTTACATGAAAGTCAATTCATATCAGTAAAATTCTGTGTTGTTTTTCAGGTGAAGTCATTCTAGACAAAATCAAAACAGTCAGTACAGTTGTCAACAAATTAAACACCATAGACAACACTTTCAGGAATTTTCAGATGGAACTTTTGGCTGGAGAGGAAAATTATGTGACCGTTGCCAAAGAGAATGGTTGCAACTTTGAAATGGATTTCTCTAAAGTTTACTGGAACTCACGCTTGTGTAAGTTATGTTGGTAATTGCACTCTGTCAATGTCTCCTATTCACTGTAACATTGTATGAGACCATGTGCACAAGCACTTATACCATGTCTTTTTTTGTGCAGTAAGTCTTCAACCTTTTTGACCTGTAAAGCACTTTTAATCAGTGGAATTTATACAGTTCTTATGAAAGTAAGACTAAAATGATTAATTTGTGTCACTAAAACATACACCTCATAAAGCTGTGCAAAGTATTTCTCACTAGTGCCCTAGGAATATTTCAATAAATTGGTGGCAGAGGTGGTTGAAAAGGTTGAAGTTATTTGTCCTTCTGTTTAGAAATAAGCTTGAATTCCTTACATTTGGTGCCACTCAAACAATTGTCACTTCAGTTTATCATGTCCATGTATTAGCTGGTGGCATTTGTTTATGGATGACTTCTGTGTGCCTCTAGGAAATACAGTAGATCCAGTTAATGCCAGTTCTGCTCTGTGTTAATTTAAAATCTGCTGATCTTAATCTCAGCCAATACCAGTACCGTAATTAAATAATTTGGACCTCACAAACTTATGTCATCCTATATGCCCCTAAGACAATGCATTTACGAAAATTACTGAATAGGATATTGTATTGCTGACGAGTTCATGTAATGAATGGGGAGGGCATACAGATTATAAGAAAAAGATCATATATCAGCTTCCATCTTCAGGTTATTTTTCTTTTAATTTTACTTGTCCAGCCACTGAGCATTCCAGGATCGTCACCCTTTGCCCCAAAGACTCGGTGGTTTATGATGTGTTTGCTGGGGTCGGACCATTCACAGTGCCACTGATGAGAAAAGGATGTACTGTGCTAGCCAATGATCTTAACCCAGAATCTTTTAAATGGCTCAATATTAACATTAAGCAGAACAAAGGGAAAGGGCACGTCACTACATATAATATGGATGGGAGAGACTTCATCCAAAATGTTGTGAAAACAGACCTGATTTCTCGGTGGAAAGACTCTGTGAAGGAGGAGAAAGCCACAGATTTCCGCGTGGTGATGAATCTGCCTGCCATAGCTGTGGAATTTCTCGATGCTTTTCTGAACATTGGCTGTGAACTGTCAGGAGAGTGTAGGGCAAGCACGTTTGTGACAATGCCTCAGGTGTTCTGCTACTGTTTTACCAAGTCTGAGGATGCTCAGAGCGACATTGGTGGCCGTGTCAAGAGCGTGATCGGAGACGACCCAGACTTGAACCTGGATTTGTTCTTTGTCAGAAACGTAGCCCCGAATAAAGACATGTATCGTATATCATTCCTACTTCCAAGGACAGTCGTGTTTAGAAGTGAACAGATCCAGACTGATCAGAACTCAGGTGTGTTGTATTTGACATGTAACATGTATTGTTTTACGATCCTCTGATCTCGAAGGAGTATGGACATGTTGAGTTCCTCAGGTTCTAAGAAGATGTGTAGTGATTTCCTGCATTGCTTACGCATTATTATTTCAATGGCTGGAACACACAAGGTGCAGGTTCAACTCTGGTCTTCGTGTTTGCATTCTCCCCTTCTCACCATTCGTGGGGTCTTTCTGAATATAAGCAGTTGATGACATTCTCTAAGGTTCGTCAAAGAACCCTTGTTTTCCACCAATATAAATTACTTTATGTTAATGTCACACGTGGGAAAGTTAACAGTAAATTGTCAAGGGTCAGTACATTCGGTTTCCTTCAACCATAAACCTGACTGCCATCATATAGGTAAAAAACAACAATAAAATAAAGAAATTGTACAGTCATTGTAGAAGTGGAATTTTCTATATTGTATAATGAGTTAAAATAAATAAATGTTAAAGTATTAAGATGATTCGATCTGAAACTGTTCAAACCTTTATACCTCAAAAAATTGTTTTATTTTTACATGTGCATGGAAATTTGGCTATCTTTAAAGAAAGAACCACAGCCTAGTTGAAGAAACAGTGTTTAAATGCCACAGACTTGTTGCGATTCACAGTTAATGATTCCTTGATTAACAACTAAACTGATGTGTTACTGTTTGTTTTCAGATTCAGGTCCCATGACTAAGAAGCAGAAGACGAGGTGATGTTATCCATGTTTGGCGACAGAAACCTCTGGACAATCCTGGATTGTTTTAAGATGAATACAGCATGAAATTTTTAATTAGCTTTTCAAGGAAATGGACATGGAATTAGGAGCTGATTTTGTGCTTGATTTTACAATGTCTTAGTGGTTGTACCTCTGTATTTAAATAAATAAATATACTGGTTATTTCTGAAATTTATTCTGATATATTTTGCTACTTTCTTCAGCCTTAGTATCATCACATGTTTATAATGCGCAGGCTACAGCCAACTATAGGTGTTTTAAATGTTACATCGTTCAAATTTTGGAGCAAGTCTTCTGAAGTAATTGTAGTTAAACTGAAATAAGACTTGGACATAAAGCCAAAGTGATTTGGTCAGAAAAGAAAAGACAACAAATAGTGTAACCAGAGCTATTTAAGAAGAGGGGTGGAAATGGACATAAATGATCACAGAGATACTTTCTAATGTGCTTGGTAACTCAGCTTCTAATAAGGAGTTCTTATGAGGTCATGGGAGGCGCCACGTTTGAGCAACCGGGGAAACACAATGTCATGTCACTAGTACACCAAGCACTTAAGGTGAAAAGGCAAAACTCAATGTCGTGTCACTAGTACACCAAGCACTTAAGGTGAAAAGACAAAGCACAATGTCATGTCACTATGACACAAAGCACCTAAGGTGAAAAGGCAAAGCACAATGTCATGTCACTAGTACACCAAGCACTTAAGGTGAAAAGGCAAAACACAATGTCATGTCACTAGTACACCAAGCACTCAAGGTGAAAAGGCAAAACTCAATGTCATGTCACTAGTACACCAAGCACTCAAGGTGAAAAGGCAAAACACAATGTCATGTCACTAGTACACCAAGCACTCAAGGTGAAAAGGCAAAACACAATGTCATGTCACTAGTACACCAAGCACTTACGGTGAAAAGGCAAAACACAATGTCATGTCACTAGTACACCAAGCACTCAAGGTGAAAAGACAAAACCCAATGCCATGTCACTAGTACACCAAGCACTCAAGGTGAAAAGGCAAAAGACAATGTCATGTCACTAGTACACCAAGCACTCAAGGTGAAAAGGCAAAAGACAATGTCATGTCACTAGTACACCAAGCACTCAAGGTGAAAAGGCAAAACTCAATGTCATGTCACTAGTACACCAAGCACTTAAGGTGAAAAGGCAAAACACAATGTCATGTCACTAGTACACCAAGCACTTAAGGTGAAAAGGCAAAACACAATGTCATGTCACTTGTACAACAAGCACTTAAGGTGAAAAGGCAACACAGAGTGCAAGTGACGTAAACAGACACAAGATTTATAGAATATCTATTTATAGAAATAACAAACACCTGATTTGTGGGGCTTTGATTGCCTCAAAGTTCACGATTTTTCTTGTTCTGAATTGCTGTATCGTTTTTGTGCAACATCACAAAAATAAAAAGTTATGCTTTTGGGGTACTATATTGAAGCATGTAAACATTGGTCTAAAAAAACACATATTAACACAAAGAATCATATGGGTAGCAGGCTGTGGTTGGGTGGTTAGGTTTCTTGTCTTTCAGTCACTGTAAATCATGAGGTGCTGATACAATTCAGGCCTAGGACAGGAAATTTGTGGGCTACCCTACTCCCAGGGCACGAGGAACACTGGTGACAATAAGCTTGGGCACTTCTCCATTGTCATCGTAGAAGTTGAAAGTTCATGAGTATGATGGTGAACAACAATCCTATCAAATGTATATTCTCCTACATACTCGCAGAAAGCTTTCAGCAGTCGCCCTTAGGCCTGGTTTTGAACATATCTTCATGTGTCCTCCAAATACTGCAATATTCCATCAATATATTTGGCTTTTCTTTTGCTGAAATATCATTCTTTGTGAATGGAAATAAACATTGCCTGGTATATTGTGTAGTCGTGAAAGGAGTTTGAATCCTTGTATGACCCTTCCATCAGTCATTGCACTAGTGCCCTTACCAAACAAGTTCAAAGATATTTCGGGTTCTGTACCCACTGTCAGTGTGGGACGTTTTGACATAGGTCCCAAAGAAAATATAAAACCATTCTCATATTCATCATCACTTTCATGATTTTTCTCTCATTTAACGTCAGCCAGTGTTCTCTGCGTGATTGAAATCCAGATTTAGAATTTTCATAACGTATCAAGATATTACGTTTGAATGAGGACAACTGCATACTGAACCAAAAATTACATCTTTGCAACCACTGGGACACACAAGGCAGGAGTTCAAACCCGGCCGTGGACAGGGAGTTTGGGGGCTCCTCAGCTCTCACTGTTTGTGCTGCCTTGCTAACAGTAGGTGTTAGACTATGCTATGCTAATGTGGCACTTTGTGCAGCCTAATATTTGTGGAACACCATTTGTGTTCCACCAATATGGCCTGCATGCATGTACATCTCACATGGGAAAGTTTGTCACTAACTTGCCAGATGTTGGTAGTTTATGCCAGGTGCTCCAGTTTCCTCCACCCATGAAAATGACAGCCATGGCATAAGTGAAAACTTCTTGAGTACCAGTATGGTGCTAAAGTGCAATCAAATAAATAAATAAATATCAGACATCTTTCATATAAATCAGTACATTGTAGTTAAAGTGTTAATCATAATGTGAATGTACAATAAGTTTATGTGTTTTTTGTCAAATTCCAAATGCATCTCAAAATATCACATGTTGTTAAGCTATATTTAACCAGAAGAAATGAATCACAAACTTGAAACACAAGCCGGTCAAGTGAGGCAGAGGAGGTGACCATTATGTCCGTAGTAGTGTCCCCTGAATCAGTCGGCTGTGACATATTTGGCGGGGTTTATAATAGGGGGCGCCACAACAAGCACCTGCCAGGTATGTGTCCCCCGTCAGCCATGACACCACGCCTAGTGATTTGAAAAATTGGCTCGAAAATGGAAATACAAGTTAGGCGTTAACTAAAGGGGAAATAGCTTATGTATCTGTTGAAAACGAGTTCACGGGACACTGCTTGTTATCAAACTTCGAAGCGGGACAAGTGACAAGCTGGTGGAAGGCATCGACCGACGACGGTAGCGGTGGCTGAAGTAGCCGTACTGTGTACTGTTACCATCTACGGCACTGCAGGGCGGGACTGTACGGAAAGCCGTAAGGTGAGACTGTCACCAAAAGTTTTATTGCTTACCTTTTGTGTAGTTTTTGTTCATTGACACATCCCCTATCATAATTTAATATTAGATGTATGGTTAAAGTGCACGGAAACCGCAGATAGCATTCATTGCCATATCTTTTTTTGATTGGACTTTGCATGACCACTAGTACTACGCCTACACACTTAAAAACGAAGGAGTGTCCACTTGACACTACACCCTATGATACACAGATACAATTTGAGGCGTATTTATTTCCATTACAAGATAGATGCATTTGTAATTTAATTTTTTTTATTTTGAGGACATTTAAATAAAATACATAATAATAAAGTTTTTTGTTTTGATGTATTTGTACTTATTTTCATACACATCATTTTGTTTATTTATTGTTTGACATGGGGTCTCGATCCTTGGCCTGGTGCTTAGTGTGCTAGCGCAGCAAAATACCCAGTGTGATTGCTGTGAGTTCAAGTCTTTTCAGTTGTATGTGGGAAGCTCTTGCAGAAACCTGCGGATGGTCGTTTGTTTCCTCCGGCACAATGCTTGCAGCTGCCGTAGCAGTGAAATGTTATCGAGTGCGGCATGATTACACCAATCAAATAAATCAATAAATTGTTGTTGAACATCAGAATCCTTCACTGGTATTGTGGTGATGGGTTTATATGGGTTAAGGGAACCAAAGTGAGGAGTTATGACCAATGTTTGTGGAGTAGGCCTAACAGTACATCCACTTACATTGTCAGTAGACCGTGTGTATTCTGTAAGACTGGTCGGAAATTGGGGGTCATGTCACCACCCTTTCGTGTCGAAAACCAAATGGCCGCCAAGTGTAAGCGCATTAGGGAAAAGGTAACTTTTTGCCACCTCCCTGGCGACCAGTAAGACGTAGTTGTACAAAATAACATCAAGAAAGCTCTGCAGAAGTACTCCTATCTGGAAAGCTGAAGATTATACAAATCCAACAGATACAAGATCGAGGACAGCGATTCAGAAATAGGCATTTTCCCATGCAATAACGTTGGGAGGACCATTTTCTTCACCCACATCATTTGTTACTCAGGAGATCACATGTTCTCTAGCTTCCTTGTCACGGAATGAGTTGCATACCCAACTGGACTATAAGGAATGGAATGGATATGTCATGCTAGCCTGCCTGACCAAGTGTACCCTGTGGTTTCCTCTTGTCTCGTCTGAGTAGAGTCCTCTCAGATATTAAATTCTGACAACCTGGACAATCATACGTCTGAGACTCAGGCCCTCGAGTCAATCCAACAGACCAGGTCATACTAATATACCTGTACTGTATGCGTTAAGGAGGACAAGGTTGCAAATAAAGTTTTACCAATTCTAGAAATTAAATACATGTAAATCATATCTCAGCTAGGTTAACATTCATTTAAACTTTGCGGTGTCCTGCGCATCTCCAATAGTATGTCAGAACTATGCACAGTGTGAACAGAATCCATCAAGACATAGCACGTTGATTAGTGGACATTTATCTGGACACTGCGCCATTATTATCCGTCAGTTCTATCCCATAATATGAAGTGGATTATAGAATCGATGTGAGGGCCTGTGGCTAGAACTAGTATGGCATATAACTGTGTACCAATTCAGGTAACATGTAATCACTAGGGCCTGTACATTTTTTTAATACTTCCTGATGCCATTGAATTCCTGATGCTACACTGTAGAAAAATTGTAATAGAAAATATGGAATCTTTTCCCTGGCTAGGTAAGCTTAAGTTTTTAATCACAGTACCACAAGTACTTCCTCACTGTGAGATCTAGCTCCCGGATCACAAAGTGATCTTGGAAAAAGTAAAAATTTACTTTATCATGAAATATGGTTTGTAGTAGCTTACCCAGGTGTATTAGCATAGACTAAGCTTGTGGCTTGTGCATGGTTTGTTATGTGCTAGATACTCTGCCATGATATTATACCCAGCATTCCAGAATATCCCAGAGAAGATCACCATAAACGGGTTGATATCTGATGTTGCTGGTGTTTGCAGGTGGACTCCACATGATTGAAAGTTCTACACTTATAGTTAAGTGGACATAAATTTATGAAATTTGCACTGCTTGAGAAATTTTTAAGGACTTAAATAATGGCCGTGAACTAATTGTGAACACGTAAGTTTCTCGCTTCGTTTTTATTTTTTTATTTTTTTTGCCCTATCTTGTAGATTATGATATATAAGGTAGCTGACACAGATTTACACTGGAGTGTCCTGAGGCCTGCTGTACATTACTCTTCAGGTAGACAACTAACAGTATGACAAGCCTGGATATCTTGTCAGGTAACTCTTTTGTGCAGGTGTGTTATATGATACTTGTTACACAGGACTGTAGACAGGAAGTCGCCAACGAGCATTCATCCAAAAATACAGTTGTTAACATTTGTCCTCAGCGAAAACAACCGAGTTTAATTGTGAAATGACGTTGTAAATGCACAACTTATTTGTCATTCATGATATACATGTTTAAAGCTTAAGCGTACTTTTAAAACGGCTTCCGAAGTTTGAAATCACCTTCTCGAACCTCGAGTTGTTGCCTTGACAACTCTTCTCTAATTACAGGTATGCAGCAATTTCTTAGCCATTTTAGGAAGGTTCCCTGGTTGACCTTGAAAGGATTGGAAATTAGAAGGCAGCAATTGAGCAACGTTTTGCTCTTCAACTAATATAGATCTGTGCTCTGACTGGGTCCAGTAACTATTTTACACACATCTTCATTGCAGAATTTTTTTTTCCAAAAAATAACAAAACTGTCAGAACTATTTTAAAATCTTCTGGTCCATGTCGAGTGCAATGTATATATGTTCTTATCTCTTCCCGACATACATGGGTGTTCCGCTTGAGTGACTATGCAGTATGCAACAGGGTAATTTCCTGGGCTCTTGTTCTGCTGGCTGTACACCACAGCTATCACGGCAGCCATTGAAACCAGTGATTTATATCCTGAGTTTACCTTAGCCGAGACATAAGGGCTAGATCCATTCAAAAATGTGGAGAAACAGTCTGTGACCCTCCTATACATGCCCTTAATAGTAGCACTTCCTGAGGGCGCTGTCATGCCGGTTCTGCCATGGGCTTAAAACCACTCTATTAATTCTTTTATGACAAGTTTTGCCGTTGCCGACATAAGATTATACTTCAACAGGTAGATTTGTAGCCTGCAGGGGGTGGTGTATAAACCTCAGTCAAAGTCAGAATTAGAACCAGACAAATATAATTCAAACCCACGTATTGTTTGATGTAGGTTGTGAAGTTTACCAAGTTACATCGGAAGGTGGATAATATACAAAACCTACCAAAGTTAATACATTGAAAGTACACAAACTCTACTGAATTCAGTTCATTCAGTTTCATTTTTGAAACAGATACTAGTGGGATTTTTTTTTTAAATGGTTCATAGTGCAGATATCTGCTTGTTATCACACGAATCATGCAGAGTGGCTTCTTCAGGGTGTAAATCCAATGTATCGATTCCAAAGGTCACAAGGTTTGATGTTTATGCACAGATGCATGCACTGTGTACATTAACTTGAAAAAGTTTGAATGAATGAATGAATGGTTATGGTTTAATGCCACATCGGAAAAACTTTGAATGAATAAATGAATAATTATGGTTTAATGCCACATTGGAAAAAGTCTGAATACACTTCATTATAAAATATCTACTACAAATTTCATATTCTTATTAAAAAGAGTTTATAATATCAAAGCATCTAATTGTCTAGTTTTTATTTAGTGTTTTCCATGGCCAGGGTGGTTAGCATGCCGCATTGTCCTAGGAACCTCCCGCCATTGTGGTTCCTGTGAGTTCATGTCCTGCCCCTGCTGGTTTCCTCTCTGGTCCTATGTGTGAAGATCTGCCAACAACATGCAGATGGGCCTGGGTTTCCCCCAGGGCTCTGCCCAGTTTCCTCCCACCATAATTCTAGCTGTCGTCTTACAAGTAAAATATAATTAAGTACAGCTTTAATTGCAAATCAGTAAAGTAAATTAAACTTCAGGTTTACATCCAAATGTATGCAGTGAGTATGTTAACTTGAACGTTGATGTTGATGATAAACCGTACGTGGGGAAGGTCTGGCGGCAAACCTGCGAACGGTTGTGGATTTCGCCTGGCTGTGCCCGATTTTCTCCTACCATAATGCTGGTCGTATGTGAAATATTCTTGAGTACGGCGTAAAACACCAGTCAAATAAATAAAAATAAAAAAAATACATAAATGTTGAGAATAAGCAAAAATCATGTGATGTGTCCTACGAATTTGGAATTCTTAGTAACAGCGTAGATCAGATCATCCAATTGTCTACATTTTATATACAGTGTGTCAAAGTAATTAGGGTTTTGAAATGACATGGAAATCCTGGGAATTTTTACACTTCCATTGTTTTTGTGCCAAATGCAAATTCAGTGTCACCGTATTCTTTTCTTTTAAACATTTGTCTCGCGTTAATCTCCTTTGTTAAAAAAAAAAGGGAACTGGTGACAAACTGTTTTGTATGTTGGCCACTAATTAACATACCTGTAGTGATTGTCATTTGTCATTGCATAGCCTATACAGACCTTGACTTGATGTGCATAGTCAGTGCATGGCTGCTATGATGTAAACAGTTTTTTTAGGTGGTGCACTGATAAGAGAATGTTGTTTTGAAATGATTGTGTATTCAGTGCTTTGTTTATTTAAGCCTGATTTTTATCATTTTGATGAATTTTTGTTTAATGCATACTGGTTGCGAGTAGCCATTCGTCTGTAATAGATATTTACAATGACACACTGCTTAAGAAGTTTCAAGTAAAAGCTGTACTGCAGAGACGTTAGAAATGAAATGGTTCATTATAAAGCAGAGTACTTTAAATTTAAGTTAAATCAGTTAACTAATTGAAGTCAAACTCCAGTAAAACACTGAGAACATGCAATGTGCACTTGCAATTAAAATTCCCTAACATGCATGAAATGTTGACAAACACATCTAGATCTGTATTGGTTTTAAGACATTAATTTTATTTTAGATGAATTTTTTGTTATATCTTTCCTAACTTAAATCAGCCAGGAGAGTCTGTTGGATTATCCTGTATGGTAATACACAGCATTCTTTTTGTTTCTTGTTTTATCAAACATGAAGATAACAGCTTTGCTGTAATCAGTGAATTTAAGCTTCAGGCACTGCGGAGAGATTAAAGGAAGGAAGTAAAGAAACGTGTAGATGATATAAATTTTCCCATCAGGATTACTTGCCTGAAGTTACAGTTTTTGTCACATATTGGCCCGCTAAGTTATTTATCAGTATGATGTAATTGCTTGTTGGAATTCAATATTAGAGGCTGATTTTATTTATCTATATAGTTTTTAAAAGAACTGATAAAATCTATGCAGGCTTGCTTGTGTTGATAAATTGATAATAAAGTGCTCTGGGTGTTTGTTTTTAACCTGATGTCTTCATTTAAGGGTTTTTCGTTATGCTTTTTTAAAGTTGTTTGATCTCTGAAGCTGTGATCACTGAGAACTGAATCATTGCCTATGAATAGAATCATAGGCATGTTAGTTGCATATACAGATATTTGCAAATGTCAGACAGATGACCATACTACATTGCATTCTCCATTGAATTTTTCAATGGCAGCAAATACATTATTAATCTGCTACTTCAGAATCCAGTGAAATGTTGTTGGATTATCAGAGTGGTACATTACCTAATTAGTATTGTATTTGAATCAGAATGTTGTAAACATTGCCTTTTTGAAGGAACCTATCATTGCACTATGGAGGAGCCAAATGTTGTAGTTTTTAAAGGAGCCGATAATTGGAATGATAGAGGAGACAAATATTGCATTTTAGAGGTGCTATATGTTGCAGTTTAGAACAGCCAGATTTGTTCTTAACCATAATCTGATTTCATGGATGCAAGGAAAACCTTAGTATGTAGTGTGAAGAATAAAAAAATAACAGAAAGTTTCTACCAGTAGCTAGAATCAGTGTTGGCAGATAAATAGCCCACTAGGGCACAATCAAGGTAAACCTGAGTATGTAGTGTGAAGAATAAAAAAATAACAGAAAGTTTCTACCAGTAGCTAGAATCAATGTTGGCAGATAAATAGCACACTAGGGCACAATCAAGGTAAACCTGAGTACGTAGTGTGAAGAACAAAAAAATAACAGTAAGTTTCTACCAGTAGCTGGAATCAATGTTAGCAGATAAATAGCCCACTAGGGCACAATCAAGGTAAACCTGAGTACCTAGTGTGAGGAACAAAAAAATAACAAAATGTTTCTACCAGTAGCTGGAATCAATGTTAGCAGATAAATAGCCCACTAGGGCACAATCAAGGTAAACCTGAGTATGTAGTGTGAAGAACCAAAAAATAACAAAGTTTCTACCAGTAGCTAGAATCAATGTTGGCAGATAAATAGCCCACTAGGGCACAATCGGGGTAAAGCTACACCCTTAGCCACCTCCCCCTAGTGCGCCTGGAATAGCCTGATGACCAGCCTCTGTGTCTCCCACAACCAGTCTCTTTGTAGTCTGCCCCACCCTCAAAAATGGCCACACCCACTTGTTGGTTTTCTATACAGTATGCTGGTAAATTATATATGTTAGATAGGAGCTTGTCCTTATCTTGAATAGAAAGGGATTCACTGTGACAGAAGTAAAATTTAAAGTGCTTGGTGTTAGTAGAATTTACTAATACTGATGCAAGCCATCAACTTTACTGATTCATATTGACTGGTTCATGTTGTATTGATTTTGAAAGATTTGAGCAAAATTACTCAATATGAATGTGGTAGCTTTACGGGAAATGTCAATAGCACGGTAAGGCCGTCCTGAGACAAATTTTTTTTTTATTGTATTTTTCATTCTGGCTAATCAAAAACATGGATTTCAAAGAAATTAACATTGGGGAAAAAGAATAAAATATGAAACGCTGTGGCTCTTCACAACTACTTGAGGAGAATGCGAAAGTAAATTTGCATGTAGAAACATGTCTTTGTGCCTCACCAGTCATTAACGCTGAACTTTCGCAGGTGTAAATGGATCAGTCCTCATGTGCAGTAATTTGACAATCCCTTTTATTGTGATGGCGGAGTATGAATAAAACCCATTACCAATTGGCATATTAAACAGTTTTCTATTAGAGAGGTCATATAAAAAATGTCTACCCGTGACATTTTGCAACACGAAGACACGACCTTTGTGCACACAATGGCTGGCAAATAGTAAGCTATAGAAACGACCCTTAATATGCACGTAAATCGTAGTACAATTTAAATGTAGAGGAAATTGTTTTCCTGTCAGTAGATATTCTGCTCTGTCATCTGTTTTGATGCACAGTTATACCTACATTCCCATGTATACTCCTATAAAGTAAAGCATAAGAATTAAAGGTCCCAGACAGGATGCACTGAAAATAATAAAACTGTTAACAATAGGGCTTTATTGTTACACTGACAGTAACCTGTTTTCTATAGGTTTATAAGCGTTTAATTCATGAATTGTCCCTGCCCCGCTGGCTAGCTAGATAGGTGGCCTGAGGGCTGTTATGTTGACCAGCCACCATAAGGGCAGTGAGCCACTCTCACAGCTAGGGGTCTTGTACCCCACAGGGAACTGCTCAACTGGGACATAATTACACCCATGGGCTGTGGAATGTGGAAGTCAGTAGAGAGACATTCCTCAGAACATGTCCCCGGAAGTCCACTGTTAGTTGGCAGGCAAGAGAGCAGCTAGTCACTGAGAGTGTAGGAGGGAGCCAGAAAGAGGCAGGGAAGAAAAACAGGTGGGGAAAGAATCGCGAAGGCTGTCATACTGGATGAATGCTTAAAGTGAATGAACTTGATTAAAGTGATAAAATCTACTTTATATGAGGACTGGAAACTTTTCACTTTACTGGTGAAGATTTGTGACAACTTGTGCTACTGATGTTACAGGGAAATATAAAGGTGGGTGTGATTTTGCTACTGAGTGTAGGCCCGTTATGTAGTGGATCTCCACAGACCCACACATATCTGTAATACCTGAGTGTAAACAAAGATCTATATTGTGAAACTAGGAGTAGGTGCAAGTTTATGTAGATATCTACCTACTTGCTATGCACAGGTAGGTATGTTTGTATAGACATGAATAGGGCTCTCATCTTGCGACGTGCATGTGTGGACAACTCGAGTGGAATATATCTTAGTCTGTTACTCTGGTTATATTTTTACAATGTAAACCACTTGTTTTTTTACCAAAGTCTCGGATTACTGGGATTCTGTACAAATATAAGTCAGGCACAGTACTCGTTTATTCAGAGCACTTGCATATATATATATATATATATATATATATATATAACTTTATTTTCTAAGGGTGACAAATGATGAACATTTACTCTGTCAGTTACAAGAACTGTTCTTCCCAGAGGCCCTCTGACAGGGTGACAAAACAAACACGACATTTACATGTAAATATTAACAGTGACCAGACAAATAGTTTGCACACACAACGGTATCAAAAGGAGCCATAATAATTATGCTATACAAAGCAATACAAAAAGAACACAGTCAGCAAAGGACAGATTACAATCAAGATATTAACTGTGTATATATTGAAAATGGGTTTTTAAGCATTTACATCTTGTTATTCATGCATGGTCAGATGAAACATTTTACAGAAGGCTTTCAGAGATTTTGAATATATGAAATACATATACTTGTATTTGCATTGTTTTTCCTGTGTCTTTTGTTTTCATGTCTTGATAGACCTGCTTCAGTTTCAATGCCCCAGTGTGGTTGGCCTATAAGTGTTATTCTGAGCACAATAAAGTAAGCAGGTGAAAATTAAACACATCTCCCAAAAGAATGATTATATTTAATGTGTATTCTGTGTTTGCACTAAAAGCACTTTTAAAAGCAAATATAAATGTTATAAAATATTAGTTCTGGGGGATGAAACTTAGGTTTCCGGTAGGAATTCTGGATATAATGTAGGGACTTTAGAAGTAAATCTAAAAACTATGTTTTAATGTATGAACAAAGCTCTTAAAATCAGACAAAATAAGTAACTTGGCCATGGATGATTTGGAGGTCATATACAGTACCTGTTGTGTTAGATTGGAGAAAACTTTCAGCTACTAATAATACCGTGGGTAAGAAACTGTGCCACCTATGTAGCCCAGGTAAATGTCATCATTTGGCAAGGTGAACTACCTGTGACAGTCAGGTGTAAAAGCCTGCCTATATCGTTCTTTATTCTGTTTTTTTTTTTTTGTCCTCAATCCATCTCCATTCCTTAAGCATAAGATATCACTTTGTTTACTCACGCCAGGCTGCTCTGGTGCACCTTTTGCGTGGGTCGTAACAAGGGATATTCTATAAACAGGATCTGGCTAGCCAGGCGTGTGGCTCTGTGTGTATTGACTTGACACTCGTAAAGCCAAACTTTTGATTGTCATGTTGCTGAAAACTTCATTTTTTTCTGAGTGAACGGTGTTTCTGCGTGCAGCTCACTCCTAGTCATGTGCCCTTTATTGGAGACGCAGGATCTATCAAGGTTGTATAAATTTATTGGGTTGTATTTGAAAAAGGGACTATCCCATTTTTTATCGTGTCACATTCCTGGGCTGCCCTGTTTAGATGATGAATAACTCAGTCTGCTGTCTCACCACAAAGGTGTTGTTCTATGCCAAATCATGCTCAGTAAACTCAAGATTTTACAAGTTTGAGGTAGTTTCAGTCCTTATGACAAGTGGGGTAATCTTGTTAGGATCCACCAAACTGACAGGGAGACTTCCCAACTCAGGTGTGGTAGGGTAATTACCTGATTTAAATGATCTCGCTGTTCCTGTGGTAATGACGTTTAGTGGCCAACAGCACTTACTTGTGTAGCTATGTATACAGTACATATTTGTGAATCACACATACAGATGTGAAGTTCAAAACAACTTGTTCGAGCTTCATAATTAAGATGTGCCCTAGGCAGTATTAAACCTTAGTTCTCATTCATCATATGAATTTTATTGCACCCATAAAAAAAACCAAAACAAGCTAAAGATTGGCATTTCAAGTTTTGTTTCAGTTTTCAATAATGAACTTTGTTCCTAAGCTTATATAAAATGCACACACACACACATATATATATATATATATATATATATATATATATATATATATATACATATATATATATACTGTACATACCCATGTAACAATATTGAATTCATGTCTTCGGAATACATACGTGGGAAGGTCTGCCAGCAACCTGCGTATGGTCGTGGGTTTCCTCCGGGCTCTGCCCGGTTTCCACCCACCATAATGCTGGCCGCCATAGTATAAGTGAAAAATTCTTGAGTATGGCGTAAAACAACAATCAAGAAAAGAGAAAAAAATCAACCTTCGGAATGTTTGGTATTGGATGAGTTAGCTCGCAGTTATAGACATAAACGAAAGCTTCTCTTGTAGGATAGTATTTGTAATTGTTAACTGCAGGTACAAACTTAATTGTGTCCCTGTTGTAAATGGTGTACGAGTGGTGTTCTGAGCCATGGGTTTGTTCTTACTTTAAATGTGCTTTCAAAATGTTCACTGGTCCATGTTAAACTGATTAATAAAATGAAATTACCGCCCAAAGAAATATTGTTTAGAAAAGCTGAGACATGCGTAAGAGTTCTTGATAAGTCAGGAATGTGAATTGACAGAAAAGTTGTAAAATATGTCTGCTATAGAAAAAATTAGGCTGGCTTGTTTATGTTGTTTCTAATTTTTTCATTCAAGAATGCTTACAGAATTAACAGTGAAATGTTAATTTAAACGTTAATAAAAAAAACAAATGTTTTTGTGCATTCATATCATGTGAGTGAGAGTTTTATACTTTACAAAAGAATGAGCAACGTTTTCTAGAATGTTGTTTTTTCATCAGGATGGTTGACCCACCCTGTCCAGTGGTGCACATATTTGTGTGAATCTTCATGTGATTGCAGGAACAATCCTGGGATTTGTTGAAATTTTCTTTCTTTCCTGTGTATGAAAACTAACCCTTGTTTACGTGGTTAAAAAACTCAGCCTTACAATGCTTGCATCCGTGCATGCTGCGCAAAGTTTACGTAGTACTGTGAGATTTGAAGTCACGCATGCTGTGGTGCTCGATGTGTTGTGATATTCAGGGTGACCATTTAACATGGTACAAAACCAGACGTGTGGGGTTAAAAAGTTAACACAAGTCAAGTTTTCCTGTAAAATCAATGTCCAGGGTGAGCTTGTAAGGGGTTCTACTACGTGTGCAAGCGAAGGGAACATCTGTGTTGTGGCTGATCATTGATTGGTCAAAACAAAGCCAGGACACTGCAGTGGGTTAGACTAGCGACAATATCCTTGATTTCGTCCAGCTGTGCCGACACATGACTGAACTTGAAAGTGAATGTGTGAGTTAGCTGTGAGTTGCTGGGACCTGTGATGATAGCTTTAGATTCTAGGAGTTAAGAAACTGACAGCTACGTCAAGCTGACTGACTTGTCAGATGTGGTTATCTGTGGTATGTGTGAAGTGGTGGCTGGGATTACACCCTGAATTTGCATTTATTTCCTGTGATCCTGATGAACTAAAGGATATTCGTTTATCTGAATAAATACCTGGTCCATACATGTACCTGCGAATTGTGCCGGTTGGGGAAAGAACCCCCCCAGTAAAGTACATCACCATGGATATGTGTCTGTTCAAAGGTAATGGTTTATTTGTAAAGCAATGACTTGTGACATATTAAAATAATTATAAACAGGAAAGTCAGTTTTCATGGTTGATAGATTATTTACGCCAAAAAAAAAACAAAACATGGTACAAATTATTTTTTATGTTGTTTTAAAATATCTAAATGTAGTATGCATATAATTACTTTATTATGCTTTTTATAAAGAGATACCTGTTTAACTTGATGGATCTGTTCGGCTGTAGAGTACGTAGCTGAACACCTGACCTTGGGCATTCACAACTCATTTATCTTACCTGTATATTCATTACAAGTTAATAAACAGTATATCCAGCACTTAGACAGCTAGTATTATTGTGGCAGCTGTTAATAAAGTTAGAGGTGTGTAATCACTTAGAGACTGCACAGGTAACCTTCAGGTGTAAGCTTTACAGGTTTAAATAATTAACAAAGTAAAAGATAGATATGTTAAGCACAACGTTAAACCCCAAGCACTCACTCACTTAAAGATGGATTGAATTGTTCTCGAAAACCAATTTTGAGAGCCTAGAGGGATTTTCAGATTGTTCCATTTAGCCCTGTTAGGTCAGCGGACATGTAAGACGTATTACGTAAGTTAAGATGTAAGTTTTGGTATAATATAAGTAAGTAGGTATAATGACAAAAACAAATAGTTTTTAACATCATTTTCGAAATAATAGTATGCATAAATTTCACTAAGAAAAGTACTATGGTGGTTGTAATGGTTGAAGAGTTACAGCATATCTGTTTGGAAGTTACTATAAATATGTAATTCTCTTGTATGTGCACCAAAATTCGTGTGTGACTTTCTGTACTGTTATTGAGAATTCCCATTTCCATGGGTATGTCATGTAAACATGAGTCTCTGCCAGTGTGGAACAACATCGATGACATTGATTGAGAAATAAAAAGAGGTGGTGGGGGGGGGGGGGGATCGTCACATAGATTTGCTGCCCTATGTATGAACTCTGTGAACCATTTTATTTGCTGTCAGTTTTGTAAAAAGCACCAAGTTTAACATGTGGTCATAGTTTTCAGAGCTGGGGCACTATGGAGCTGGAGTTTATTTGATGGCGGAAGCTACGCCCTGTGGTGTCTGATTTCAAATATTCCTGGCTTTTGAATCCAGCTGAACAATTTTTGTGACTTCCATTGTGAAATGCTGGCAAGTTTTCATACAAAAAATGTTAACATCTGATTTGCATTAAAACACGTTTGTCATGCAGACCAGGATTTGATGACTGTACTCGGAGTTTTCATGTATGCTTTTTTTTTTCCCCCCACT
The DNA here is from genome assembly GCF_032854445.1 of Liolophura sinensis. NCBI lineage: Eukaryota > Metazoa > Mollusca > Polyplacophora > Chitonida > Chitonidae > Liolophura > Liolophura sinensis. The sequence goes on along the minus strand of NC_088300.1, from coordinate 32,551,179 downwards.
CGTAACAAGAAGCAGATTTGCAGTTGACAGCAATCATTTGTTGTAATATAACAGGTACCGAAATGTTTATCAAATATTTTTTGTTGAAGTCTGCTCCAAGTATTCCTTAATATCTAAACTTGCTGCATATGAAAGCATGTTTTGCATAAATACATTGGATTTTGTGCAGGTGAGAATCTGCTTACGGTGAGGATTTTCAAATTCACAGGATATTGCTTTATAATTATGTATGGTAAGTAAAACTGATACTTTCATAACTCTCAACAATTATTAAAAGTAAATCTACTTTTTAATTTCCTGTTTAATTAAAAGTGGAAACATACGGTATTGCATACCAAAGGAGCTTATGACATTATGCCCGTGCAGGATAGGAAAACAGTTCTGAATTCAAAAGTCTAGTATTTAACTAAACTTGATCCGAACTTCATGTGGCTGAATATTAGAGTCCTGAGTGACTGAATTTTGTAAAATTCATTTATGTATATGTGAGTTCAAGTACTGTAAAAGTTCTAAAATTACCTGAACAAAAATAAAATAAAAGCATTAAAATTAGTTCATCTTTCAAACCCTTTCAAATTAGTAAGTTACTAAATGAGTTAGTTTTTTTTTTATTTAGAATCTGTGGCTCATGCTCAAGTTATGCTAATTATGCTGTGACATGTTTAGCCATGCTTGCTATAAATACCAGGTAATAAGTAATGAGCAGGTGTAATTAGTTGATTGCCTGGCTCTTGTAACCTGATAGTGTGAGTGTACGTGATTTACTCTTGCTTATAGAGCCAATTGCAGTCCCATGGGCTTTAACAACAATGTTCGTAGCCCGACTGAAAATCAATGACACGGTGTTGTCGGTGCATGCGGCTTTGCCTTCAGACTGAAAGCAATACTCTTATTCCATTAGTACATTATGACATACCTCCAAGCCACATCAGAGGTATTGTTCGACATGTGGTGTTCAGTCCAGTGGCTGATGTTATCGTAATGTCTGTCTGTTTGTGCGTTCATTCACTAGAAACATGAAATGTGGAAATTGAATCTATCAACAGCCTCAATGCACCACTACATTCTATAAAATAGATTTAAACACACTGTAAATCATCAACATTTTCAACCACTAAAGCACTTTTCTCAGTGGAATTTATGCATACAATTATTATGAAAATGACACTGAAAATGATATGTTTGTGTCATCAAAGATGCAAGCTTCATAAAATCGTGCAAGGTATTTCTCCACAGCCCATACCTTTCTCAGAAATGGTGTATTAGTTGCAGAGGTGGTTGGAAATGTTGAAAAACCTAGGGTAGTAGGGTACATTTGAACGTGTCTTAAATGTTTGATGCAGTGTGTCTGTTCTTACAGTGCTGCTCCTGATGCACCTGTGACGATGGACTAAACAGCGTTCCTAAACTTACAAAGACAGCAAATGGTATTAGCCAGTAATATGAAGTGTCGCCACTGTTTGGTTTTTACATAGAAGCAAGGTGCATGTATTATTGAAGTGAGTTATTTGAAAACTGTTCTAGGCAGACAGGGTTTTCTACATGTGTGCAAACAGGCTGAAACCAGTCCGAAAATTGCAATTGAAGTCTGTTACATATGTAATTGTATTGAAGTGAATTTGAAGTGATTCGTTGAAAACTGCATAGGGCACACAGGCTTAATATGCAAACCAGCTGAAGTGTACCCAGAAATGTCAGTAATTAGAGCTGGTTACAAATGTGTATATTACCTTTTATTGAATGGGGGATGATTGTTTTTCATTGAAAGCTGTATTGAGTAGAGTAAAAGCTTGGGAAAAGCCCGGCAGATAAAGGGAAGAAGAAAAAAAAGGGGGAAATACAGAAAAGGAAGAAGGAAAAAGTTGATACCAAGCCCACAGAAAGAAAAGAACGCTGGATAATTCCGATAAAACACTGAAAATAATGCGTGTCACATTGATGACATCATGTTTATGTGTTGTTTGACTGTGCCCTTAAGCATGCATGTGTGGGTGTCATGCACCTTTCTGTTTGTCTGTGGTTTGCCAGGTTTTCACCTGAGGCTTACACCAGGTAAACCTCTAATGAGATGTTTATAGTGCAGGGAAAACACAGGTATTTAACGATCGCTTCAAAAGTCAGGATTACACCTGTGATAATATGAGTTTGTGATGCTTAACACTTCCTTTAATAGGCTGTGGTTGGGTAAACAAAATGAAGACCTCACAGGCAGCTTCTTTTAACACCGAGCAGATAATGACTTTACTTTGGCCAGTTTTTCTTGGCCAGTAATAAGATAAATTTATAAATTTGCTAAACAGTGTACACATTAATTAGTGTATATTTCATGGTAAACTACTACCAACTGTCGTTTGCATAACGGGATATTCATCCCCGTTTCTAACGTTAAGCAGGTGATGAATGGCTGAGCTTTCAATGGAATTCCATAGTTGCTGAAACTGAGACCTCCAAACAACTTCTTTAATTAATTGGAGTCAGAATATTAGGGCAAATAATAATTTGACAGAAAATAGGTGCTTGTGTTTGAGGTACAGGATACTTCTTGGAGGATTGTGGAAGGGGATAATTCACGTTTGGGTCAGATGGCCACCTGCCTTTGTGATAAAGAGAGTGTGGTCAAATATCATCCGAGAAACAGCCTTTCGCGATCTGAGAATTTCATGCGTGATCAATTTTGAAACAGATCGAAATCTGTTCGCAATTGGTGTAAACAGTATTCCGACTGAGCCTGTAAGATCTTGGGGCAAGCACGAGATCAATGTCGTCAGTACCCAAGAAAGACGAAAGTAGTTCCACGTGGCGCCTCAGAGACATGTCGAAAGCTAAACTAATAATGGCAGGATGTTGATATCAACGATCGTTATCCATTTATTGGGGGTTTTTTTCTTGGTTACTAAATCTAGTAAAGAGTGTTTAAAAATTATACAGCACGTTTTTCTTTCATATTTCAGGCTGCACAGAATATGTGCAGGTGCCAGTAGACCAAATAGAGACAAATGTGTAGGATCCTTTAAATTCAAGTCGAGTTAGAAGTAGGGCCTACATAGTTGTCTTGAGTGACTTAATATGTGAATACAGAACTATTTGACTGTGAGCAGGAGGCCTCCGTGGCTCAGTCGGTTAAAGCGCTAGCGCAGCGTAATGACCCAGGAGTCTCCTTACCAATGCGGTCGCTGTGAGTTCAAGTCCAGCTCATGCTGGCTTCCTCTCGGGCCGTACGTGAGAAGGTCTGTCAACAACCTGCGAATGGTCGTGGGTTTCCCCTGGGCTCTGCCCGGTTTCCACCCACCATAATGCTGACCGCCATCGTATAAGTGAAATATTCTTGAGTACGGCGTAAAACACCAATCAAAAAAAAACACTGTGAGCAGTGGAGTTCTTATGTCCGTTTAACATAAATTAGCTAGACACACGTTCATCCGATTTCACATCAGTGCTACCATAAGTATAGTATTAAGCTCCCTCGATCTTTTTTATTTAATCAGGTGACATTTATAGAATGTTTGAACGTGAACGTTGTAGTATTGAATGAATGCATTTTAACACACGATCAACACACGCAGTGTAATTCAGTGCACTGTAACATAACAGTGTCAAATAACGTCAACTTTCACCTCAAAAAAGTGTGTTTTCAGAGGCAAGTAAATGCCATGAATCATTACTTCTGGTGCTCAAACTGACTGTTTTCCATCACCTTTTCTCAAGCTCCAAACAGACCCCAAAAGACCTTTCATCATTAGTAGATCAGTAGACACACTCAGACTCGGCCAAAACATATAGTTTAGTCATGAGAAAATTTTTAGATAATTTACTGTACTTTGTATTGATAATCGGGTTGATGGCATCTATTAAAAGTTTGGGTTTTTTTTTTTTTTTTTTTTTTTTTTGCGCCATTCCTACAACACATGCTGCAGATGTTATCAGCATTCTGACTGTGTTATATCACACATGTATGAAATTCCTTGAATTTTCAAAGGTTCCCATGACAACTAACACCAAACATTATAAGGATATGAAAGCAGTGTGAACTGCATAAAAAAGTGCATTTCAACATGGAGCCAACTCTCGGCCTTGACCTGTGTGACAGTCCTTGTAATGTCAAGGACACAAATTCAAGGTCACTTGTTTCAGCAAGCAGTTCTCACAAAAGTGATCTGGTTACCAAGATAATGAATAGAAATCTCTAAATACCATACAACAGAGGGCTAGTGCACTTAATTGGCATGAAATTTAATTCATTAGATTTGTGGCCACCTTGATAACTACCAATATTTATTCATAAAATCACCACCACTATTATAGTCCACGTGAGAGTTGTTCATTAGAACTGATCATTGAAGGTTTATTAGGTTGCTTACAGGAATGTCTGTCACTCTCTCCTACGATCAGGATTTGTTTGTGTTAGTGAAGTAGACAAGCTGGAACAAATTAGTACTCCAGTCGTGTTTCACTGGTTAGCTCCAGGTGTGATCAGTAAAAAGAGATTGGATGTCTACCTGTGTGTCCACCTTTCCTTACCTGATTGCTAACAACCTTACCTAGTGGGTTAATGCTTAGAAATGCCAAAGGTTAGGAAAGATTATTCTCTTTCGCCTTTAAGTAGGTTAGGTTCTTGCTCATGGTTTTACTATGAACTAATCTTTAAGTTTTGTTAAAAAACATTGAATTGAAGATATTCTGACTACACTATATAGACTCAGAACTTCAGCTGTATGAAAGGAACTTCTTTGCAATGTATGACATGTCCCCATACATTTGATTACTGACTAATTCACCTGGGAATGTGTGTGTGTCACGTCTACGTCGTCAAGTTGACATTACCTGTACAGATCACACGTCCTGTGATTGGTTGCACACCTGTGTGATAGTAACCCCTCATTAACAATTATCACTGTTTAAATCTGATATTCGTGATACTAGACCATTGATTTATATGCAAGTGATTTATATGCAGGTGATCAGATTAAATCATTTGAATGCTGCACATTATCATAAAACGTGCGTTGCTGTGTGCAGACATGAACAGTGGATTGCAACAGGTGCATAAGGCAGGTTGCATGTGAAATTTCATAGTTTGTACTTCGTCTGTGCATTATGTGGGTTTGAAGGCATCTGTCCAATAGTTGATCAGTGTTGTGTGAATGCTTTGTACATGCATGGAGAGGTAGCTCTCATACTAACGTTACGCAAAGAATGTCTATATGCCCTGACAGGCTGTATCAAGGTGTGACTTCTGTCTGTATGTATGTATATAGGTTTAGAATAGCAGGACGATCAAGGTATGATGTTTGTCTGTCATGTTTACCTGTGTGAATGTATGTATATAGGTTTAGAATAGCAGGATGATCGAGGTATGATGTTTGTCTGTCTGTCATGTCTGTCTGTGTGTATGTATGTATATAGGTTTAGAATAGCAGGACGATCGAGGTATGATGTTTGTCTGTCTGTCATGTTTGTCTGTGTATGTAAGTTTAGAATAGCAGGACGATCAAGATATGACGTTTGTCTGTCTGTGTGTATGTAAGTTTAGAATAGCAGGATGATCAAGGTATGACGTTTGTCTGTCATGTTTGTCTGTATGTATGTAAGTTTAGAATAGCAGGATGATCAAGGTATGATGTCTGTTTGTCATGTCTGTCTGTGTGTATGTAAGTTTAGAATAGCAGGATGATCAAGGTATGACGTTTGTCTGTCTGTCATGTTTGTCTGTATGTATGTAAGTTTAGAATAGCAGGATGATCAAGGTATGATGTCTGTTTGTCATTTCTGTCTGTGTGTATGTAAGTTTAGAATAGCAGGATGATCAAGGTATGACGTTTGTCTGTCATGTCTGCCTGTGTGTATGTAAGTTTAGAATAGCAGGATGATCAAGGTATGATGTTTGTCTGTCTGTCATGTTTGTCTGTATGTATGTAAGTTTAGAATAGCAGGACAATCAAGGTATGATGTCTGTTTGTCATGTCTGTCTGTGTGTATGTAAGTTTAGAATAGCAGGATGATCAATGTATGACGTTTGTCTGTCATGTCTGCCTGTGTGTATGTAAGTTTAGAATAGCAGGACGATCAAGGTGTGACGCTTAATTGTCTGTCTGTCTGTCTGTGTGTATGTAGGTTTAGAATAGCAGGACAATAGAGGTATGATATTTGTCTGTCTGTCATGTCTGTCTGTCTGTATGTAAGTTTAGAATAGCAAGAGGATGTTTGTCTGTCATGTCTGTCTGTCATGTCTGTCTGTGTGTATGTACATTTATAATAGCAGGAGGATCGGGGTATGATGTTTGTCATGTCTGTCTGTGTGTATGTAAGTTAGGAAATAGCAGGATGATCGACGTGTGACGTTTGTCTGTCTGTCATGTCTCCCTGTGTGTATGTAAGTTTAGAATAGCAGGATGATCGACGTGTGACGTTTGTCTGTCTGTCATGTCTGTCTGTGTGTATGTAACTTTAGAAGAGCAGGACGATCAAGGTATGATATTTAATTGTCTGTATGTATATAAGTTTAGCATAATGGGACAATCGATCCTATGTATTTCAATAATCAACAACAAATGTGATGGCATTGTTTGTCACACTGCCACAATATGCATATACCTTGAGGGTTCAAATATCCAAAATTTCCCTGATCAACAATTTGTTGTCTATTGAGGGCATCATGCTGCTCATATAGTTTCACAGGACCTGTCTTTCTCCATTTATAAAGCATGCCCTAGTCCTCGATTAGTAAATAAAATTTTGTGTGTGACCAAAGCATGTATATCATATTTAGAGAAGTAAAGTTAAAGAATATACCTGGCCAGTGTTAAGCAGGGAGTTGGTAACATTATATGCTGGTCTTTATCCTGAACTGATCTGGGAGGGTGGGGGGAAAAGTGACTCTCAGGTGTTATTTCATACCTTTGACCCAATACTGTCACCTGTTGATTAATTGGCTGTGGAATGATAGGTATTCGACATGGCTACCTGATTCACTATTCTCCTGGCTCATATATATTCAGCTTTCTTCAAGCAGGATTTGTTGGACACTGTTTATCCTGCATGTACTATAATGAATTGTTGTAAGGGGGTCGTGCTTTCTCCAACAGTCAGCCATACATGGTAAATATAACATTGTTACAGCCTACACTCACTGGAATACCGGAATTCAGAGTCCTAAGATGTTCATCGTAATACCCTAACCTGAACGTACTTAAAGAGGTTAATCCTGTGTCTTACATAAGCTTTGGCACGTGAATGTTGATAAGACCAACTAGTGTAGCCTTGTGGGGGGTTTTTTGGAGCTGAACTTTTCGCTGGTTGAGACAACACATTGAAAAGGATTAGTAAAAATGTAACAGACTTTTTGTGTAGCGTATGGTTGACTGACTTGCTCTTAGCGATATTCATGTATATCTATATGTATACTATAAGCTAAAAGAGAACTGCTGCAAAATATTAATGTGTAGAAACAAAAATTAGAGTCTTACACATGTCAGCATGTCAAAATGCTGCAGGTCATTGCCTTTGTCATGCTGCTTATGTCCAGATTTGTTGAAATTTCTGAGGTTTTATAAGCAGCACTGAACTAATTAAAACTTGTCATTGATGTCATTGATAATGAGTCATGTAATTCTTTTAACGAATATAATGATACACTGCTTGTGTATCACAAAAGCCTGCGATGTTAAGTTTTATTTGCACCGTGTTTATTTCTATTTCAAATGGCCTTTAAAGTTCAGGAAGGCCCAGTTGATTTCCAACTCATCTGTCCCAGCTGGCCTTTTGATTTTCAGGACTTTGACTTTACAGTTTCCACACTATGAACAGAGAAAAAGTTGGTGCTCAAGGGTGCCCATCTTATTAAAGGAATATGTACTTTACAGAGGGTGTACTGAAATACTTGTTTTATGCTGATACACATGCCTTAGTAGACATACCTAGTCAGTTTATACTGAAGTGCTTGTATCAAAGATAAGATAGGGCTTCTTCAGTCTTGACAACCCTTAACTCTAGGACTAAATAAACTTGACACAGTCGAGGCAAAGGGAGACTTAGATCAGTTGGTTTTATTAGCCAAAAGCTAATAAAAGGTAGAGTGGGGTATGAGGGTGTTTTAAGAGCACTGTTAAAACAGTTGGTGAATTGTCAGAAAGCAGAAGTATAAGGCTCTTTTCTAAATCGAGCTTTTGTGTACAGTGGGATAAGTCTTAGATTGTGGTCTGTAATGGAATGTTAGTTCTCTCCAATTAGTACCACACTCCTTCACTGTTTGCTTAAAACTTTGCCCCTAGGGAGGTCTCTCTGTTTACATGTCAAATTGTTAACCAGAAGGTTTGATTACATTCGCGTTTGCAATGTTTGACCTCTGTTTAATTTCCTTTTAGAATAAATATTTATTGTAAGACTACTGTCAAAATTTACCATTACTCTTCATGCGTGTGACCATAAAACGTTTATGGGATTATAAAAGACCTGTTTTAAGATTGTTTGGTCATCTAAATGTTTTAATAGCTACCCTAGTTAGGGGGAAATAACTTAGCTTAGAACCATTGTCTAATGATTAAAGAAAAAATGACAATCAAATATTTTAATATTGACCTCTGAAGTGGAGTAGAAAAAAATGTATTATTACTAAGTTTCACAGCTGCTGGTGTAGATATTTCAAATAAAGCAGGTACAAATTCTGTACCTTGCCTAACAGTACAGTCCTTAAAAATAAAATTCTAGCCCCAAATGATTCATCTGTTGAAGTAATTGAGGACCAGCTCATTTAAAACAAATACATTATTTGCTAGCCTGACAAATTGTTCAGGACAGACCACCATGTGTGCATTTGCATAGACAATCAGAGACTTTGTTCTACTTTCATGTACATGTTGTTTTTATTGTTTAAAAGTAGTGTCATTTTTTAAAGAAGTCGGTGACTTTTTCTTTGAAATTGATGTTTAGTTTAGAAGCTAGAAGTGGCATGATTCTTCTCATTTAGACTGTCCAGTGTTTACAGGTTGTTAGCCTTACTGTGGTAATATGTAATTAGAAACATTTATTTCACGTGTTAATAAAATTGACGAAACTTGCTCAGGGTTTTGGATTGTGTTGTTTGTGGCTGCCTTAATTGTGTTTATAAACAGTATCGTGTCAAGATGTAAATATTGGTGGAGAGATGTAAACAATGGGTGATGATTTAAAAGCAACGCTATTAATTGATCTTACGTGATTTACCAGTTACCTCTGAAAAATACTTGATGTTAAGGTTGATTAAATTTCATGTTGTTTACCAACTCAGTGCAAACTGTTAATGAACTAAATTATAGTGAGAATGTGTAATTGCAAACAAATTTGCATGAGAGTTTGCAAGTCTTCACCCGTCACTGTCTTAAGGGCATTAAACTGTCTAAGAGCGGTCACCTTAACTTCATAGTAAGAACAGTCTTGTAGTTCTCAAGGACATATTATAAATAACCATGTCTAAGTGTGAATCCTTGTGGGGGTTTTAACAATGGTTTGCCGTAGATGACTCACCTGCATGGGTCAATTTACCTGAGTGTTTATGGTAATCACTCACCTGTGCTCTTGTTAACTGTCTGGGCTCAGTGTTATTCTCAGGCCATGCAGCCAGGTTCATAACCAGACATCGAGTTTTATGTGTGTGTATTTGTGAAATCATATTCGGCTGTTAGCCAGATATACTAGCCCCTACTTTGTAAGGGACCACTGGAGTATTACCACCATGGGGAAGGCAGATAGCCTGCGAGACCAATAATTACAGGTAAAACCAGAGTAACGATCTCTCAGGTGAGATGCTATGGACTACCTGTATGACATATACCTACTCAAGACACCCATCAACCCACCTGGCCGTCCAGGCCAGCTGAACTAGGTCACGTGTGCTCACATATCAGTTTTGCTTTGAAAGACGTACCTGTGTTCCTGTTAGTATTCAGGTATGCACACAGGTGCGTAGGGGTTTGTCAAGACCCCTGGTGGTCAAAATAAGGTGAAGGTGGCTGAGGAATGGTTCATTGTTTGTCTGTGGTTAATTAAGGTGGGTTCGTTATAAGACTTTGTAGCTGATCATTTATACAGGTTTAAATCATGTATGACATGTGTAAGACTGAATGAGTTTGCCCTGATGGGTTATTGCCTTTATAAAGTTCCTTCACATGTACCCTCTTTTAAATACCTCTCAGGCTGTGATAGGAATATATTCAACCATACCTGTGATGTTGACCAGGAGAGGTCATGCAGTACATGTACAGGTGTAAATGAATAATGGATATTGATTGTTACTTTCTTCCCTACACTTCCCTGTGGAGTGTCCATGTCAACATGCTGTGATGCTATAGTACAGTAAAGATTTGGTTTAGCCTCATTTCGCCTACTTTCACACCTTTATGAGTCTCATTTCGCCTACTTCAGATTTTTCGGACAGGCATCCTGTAGATGGTTGGGGGCACGCCCCCTAATGGGTTCCTACTGAGCGTCTCTCACTCATCGGCTGAGTGAACTTAGTAGAAGCGCAATGCTCACTGAAGTCTTGATGGTGAATACCGTTTGCATCAGAGTGACACTGGCAGAACTTTACTCACTTATCACAATAAATACGATCGCAGACGTCGAGACAATCATTAAGTAACATCATGTCATTCAGTCGCTGGTAAATCACATCCAAACCTTTTTGAATTCATCCGCATCATCCAGAGAGAACAGACGTTAACAGATTTGAAAATCTCTCAGCTACAAGCTGGTGGACGTTTCCCTTCAAAGAGGAGGAAATATCGGACTCTGGACGAGAAGTTACAAAGATTGAAAGAACAGTTGCAGGGAGAACAACTGACATTGGTGGAATTTGCCGACAAAGCATCGTTCTTGCTACACTTGTAATTTTTAACTGTCATCATTTATCACTTATCTATTTACCACTCTTATGTATTACATTCCTAACAATATGTTTTTTACTATGATCTATGCGTCCATCTTTGGGTCATTCTTTTGTCCACACGGTCCCTGAGGTTTAATCGGATTACACCCTGGAGTTTTAATCCCATTAAATGGTTATCTTCACACCTTGGGGATTATCATTTCGCCTACCTCCAATTTCTAATTTCAAACAAAAGAAGTAGGCGAAATGAGACTACACCAAAGATTTACCTGAGAGGAAAAAGCAGGTGCGTTCATGTAGGTTAATTGGTCTTTCAAGTATACACTGAAACCCTGCGCATTAAATAATTCCTGTCTGGTAGACATTAACTTGTTTAAACCAACAGGTTTGGATTTAGTGCTACTGACACTTGCCTGTAATAGTATTTAATGTATGACATAGACTTCCATGGCCTAAAGGTTTTCATGCCCCGTGCTTCACAAGGACCTAGGAGCCTCTCATCAGTGCGATTTTTGTGAGTTCAAGTCCAGCTCATGCTGGCTTGCACTCCAGTTGTACGTGGGAATGTCTGTGAGCACCGTGCGAATGGTTGTAGGCCCCCAATTTCCTCCCACCATGATACTGATGTCTATTATATAAGTGAAATAATCCAGAGTATTTTACTGGGTAAAACTTTAATCAAATAAATAAATGGCATGTCAAGCCTATCCACCCTCACCCCACTCCTTCAAATGCATCAGTGGCAAAGTTTACGCGTGTAAAACTTTACTGGACGTTTAAGGTTGTTTGATGTGGAACATATGCTCATCACGTGGCCCCATAATATTGACGAGGGCGTGTGTTAATTTGGAAGCCAATTAATCTTACGTCATCCTTATTATTAGGGGAATTGTCATTGACCTGTAAACCGTGTGAGTGTTAACACAGGGAAAAATTTCCCATGGAAAAACTAATTTGTGTAATGTTTCTGGAGTTTTTGCTGTTTGTTTGACAATATTTCAAGCAAATGTGTGTATAGTAAATTGAAAGAAGTGTTGGAGTAGTCAAGATACGATCCAGTCACTCTATATTTGAATGAAAAGTTGACAGATCTTAGCCAAAAAAAAAAAAAAAAAACCCTTAGTAATTAATCTTGTATTTAAACAGTGTAAGTTAGAATTTGGCAAAATGGTTTACAGGAATATTTAGATATACATTTTTATTTATAAAGCCAATTGTTTATGCATTTAAAACTTGTTCAGGACGTGCCAGTCTTTGTAATTCTCACGGTCGCGTTAATTAAAAGCCACTCACAGTTTCATTAGCTATTGTACCAGGTGTTACAGCCTGTTGATTATCTCTACCTGAGCTATATTGCCTACCGTTATGTACCCGTGCATGCACACATGGTAAATGTACAGCGTGTATTGGATCCAATGCCAAGGTGTATGCATACGTATGTATATTCTAGATATATTGGCAGTCAGTGCTCTGTCACTTTATGACAGTCCTGCAGTTCAATTTATTACTAATTCTTTGATTCTTTACATGCAAGAGCAAAATGTACTTTCACAAAGCCAAAAATTCTACCAGGAAGTGTACAGTATAGTCTTACAGAAGGCCGGTATTTGATTGATACGCCAGCTAAAGAGGAGTTTTTTTATAGGGATAAATTCTTTATATTTTCAGGACTCCAATAAAGTCTTATATACATGAATGTTATTAAACTATATCATATAGAGGATATGTTTAGTGTTAATGAAGATTTAAACACCTACTTTTTTTTTCCCTTCACATCTTCCTTTCATTTTTTGTATTTTCTGTGGCGACCATGTTATGAAGACTCATTAGAGCAGTTGTTTGAAGTTTACACATTTGATGTATGCATGACTGCACGCCGCTGTCATTACAGTATGGAAATGCTAATAATCTACATACTTACCTCGCAAAATATCAACAGATGCGTGAAATGAATAACCAACCCTACATGTTGACTTATCACGACTGATTAATATCTAGACATGATAACCACGGTATTCAGTCCAGCGACTATATGCACATGAAAATCTGCAAGTCCTTTTATTCATAACTCTATATGGCTGCTCTTTCTCTAATTTACACAGCCTAGTGGTCTACCAGTTTATTTATTTTTTTTTTTTTGTCGTTGACACCCAAAGGTATTTTAATTCTGGGTCAAGGTGGTTGAAATATCCAGTTTATGTCAAATTTATGTGGAGACCTAAGTTTATTGCTCCTACAGATTTATTTTCTAAAAATATATTTCTGATTTATATGATGTTTAAGCCTTCATACTTTTTGTGTCTGGAACCGGAGTTACTCTTCACTGTTTCAACAAATCTGTTTCAAAGCTGATTCTCTAAGGTAAATTTCGATGTATCTAGTTCCAATTTTTAGGACAGATGTTAGTAGCTCTGAAAGCAAACAAATATGTTTTTCTTGCAGTTTTTTTTTTCTTTGGAAAGTAAAGATATAAATGTGTTGTTCATTAGATGGACTAACCATGTGAGAAAAGAGAAACTAAATATTCCTCTTTCAGTTACATATAAATTGACTAAAAAGGGCTGACCAAGTGTCCCAAAAATTAGAAGAATTAGGGTACCTGTTGAGACTTTGTGCTAAAATGCGTCTTTGCACCCATATATTACACAGCAACTTTTTACAGGTCCTGTCACTATTTTTTTGTCCAGGTGTGTTTTCAGAGCAAAGTTTCTTTTTCATGACCTACTTACAACAAATCATCACTGCATTCTAGTGTACCTGAGCCTGTGTGAGACGCATGGCACATAGGTCTGAAGAAACCTGTCTTTTGTAATACTGCATGTTTTTAGTTGTGTAAGAAGTGTGTCATGTGCGTGTTCAGTGGTTAAAAAAAAAAATAAATAAATAAAGGCAGGGGAGCCAACCTTTGTTAAAACATCACACAAACATTACTTTTTAGAAACTTTAACTCTGATTCTTATATACTTTGAATGGTCACAGTGATGGTTTTCATGGGAGAAAATGATATATTTTGTGTCCTGTAACATTCATTTTTTACACTTTGTATTAGTTTTAATAAGCGCAGTATAGTTTGAGTACATTGTCTAATTCTAAATTGTACGCTGATCAAATTATCTTTTGATGCACAGAATTTAGCGTTGCCTGTTGGCTGGATATGTTTCCAGTTTCACAGCCTTTACAGGCATTATAGCCTAAAATTGCAAACCTCCTACACATTTTTAAAATTTGGTTTTAAAATTTAAATTATACTTATTCTAAGTTAATTGTCTAACTGTTTTTCTTTATTTTTTTTCTCTCCTCCATGCCAAATGGCACTGGATCATTTCTAGACTAAGTAATGTAAAGAAACCTGTCACCGTCTGGAGCACTGTGACATAATAAAACTGCTGATATTAAGTTTCATTTTGCATGCAGATTTCTAGTGTGACCTCTCAGACTACACTAATTGCATAGTGGTCAAGCCGAAGACTACATTAGCTGTATGTTTATAGCCATTCTTATTACGTAGTTTCCTTGAAAACAGTTGGAGTGTTCATGTCGTAACTAAGCTAGGGTAATTAAGTAAGGGGTAATTAAGTTTGTTACATTACACCTGTCACTGACAGGTTGCATGTTCAAGTTTAAGTTTGAATCTGTTGTACACATTAATGCATGTATGTTCTCTATTTCTTCATGTCCGTTGAATTTGAATACCTATGTTTTGGGACAATTTTTAATAACTGTTAGATTTTGGTACATGTGTGTGTGTGTGTCCATTTTTACATTTGATCTGTGTTTTAACTATTTTGTTAGGCACTGCTTGTCACAGCATATCTGGTGAAGTATTGAGCCAGATTTAATCAAATTTTGTTACAAACTTGGGAGTTCTTCTGATTGAGAGAATGGACCCTGTGGTGAACAGATGGGTTTAACTCTGTTGTCATGCAGGCAGTTTGTTTGCTACAGCCTCGTCAATCATATAGTGACTGCCATTTTCCTTTCAACATAAAACCTCCTTTTGAAAACTCTAAATTGTGGCACTGTTGAAAAAATATTAATATTGATCTTTCAGTCCATAGTGTGATATTCTGATTGATTGTTACATTGTGATGGATTTACTGAGAAGGAGAGGCATTCGCTTTGGTCTCAAAACCTTGTGATGTATCTGTGTAAATCTGTCTTCTGGCTTAAAGGTGTTGGTGTGTAAATTTTAATGTTCGTTCGGTTAAATGATCACTGGACATTGGCATGCTAAGTGTTAGAACTTCTTGTATAATGCTGGAATCAAATTAAGATAGTCTTTTATCATTTTGAGACTGTCAAAAGTAAACAGTACATGTTGCATAACTTGTGTGTAAGGTTAGATTCCTGTTCCCTGGACTTAATGGCTTAAGGGTTTATCATGATAGTGTAGGATGGTTAATAGGTAGAAATCAATGAGTTATTATACAGTCATTATCAGTATGGCTCAGATGGTCTAATAATTCATCATCAGACTTATCAAAAGTGATTTACCATAACAATTGTAGACATAATCTTTCCAAATTATGCATTATTTGGATGTATCAAATGACAATGAAAGATAATTTATAGTTGGACAGATTTTCATGGCGAAAGCAGTGTGCATTTTGGTGACTTCTGCCCTTCAGGATTGGTGGCAGGTTGTTTGGAATACCATATTAGATTTAAAATTCCGTTCATGACTGAATTACTCATTTCAACTGACTCAGAGAGCTGTTGGTAAAATTTAAATTAAAATTTCAAATTTAAATTAAATTTCAGCACCAAAAGTAATATTTTGTGTTTCATTTGCCTTCAAAAACAGATTTTTTCTTGTGTGGGAATTTTTAGGTTATATACATACAGGGTATTGATCTCTTGTGATTCCAGGACAACACTAATGGGATTATCTGGTAGTGCAAAGCAATTGATCACACCTTGCAGTCTACCTGTATTGATTACTCGTTTGTTTACCTGTTGTTATTAATTCTAATGGTCTTTTTGTATCTTCCATAATTAAAGCTCCTGATATGATTTCAGTAGCTTCCATCCAAGTTCATCATACAAGTGGCAAAATTCAGCTTGTAGTTTTATGGTTTTTGTAGTTTTTGTGGAATTTAAAGTACCGGTACTGATTGCTATGTGTACCTTTAATATGCTTGATTATATATGCTTTCGGGGGGACTCGGTGACCTTGTGGTTAACTTGCTAATGCAGTGCAGTGACCCAGGACTGCCTCTCACCAATATGATTGCTGCAGCTCCAGCTTATGGGTTAGCCCCTGGGTTTCCTCTCGCCATAATGCTGGCCACCATCGGTTACATGAAATACTCTGGAGTATGGTGTAAAATTCCAATCAAATATTAAATAAATATACATACTTTAGGTATGGATGCAGGCATATCACCTAACATTTCATGCGTGATTATGCCCATATGAATTGTTTCAGGCAGACAAGGATCAGTCTATGTATATATATATAGATATAGATATACATACATACATACACACATACACACACACATACACATGTATGTTCCTGGTTTTTGGCTAACATTGTTCTGTTTTTGGTTTGTAAAGTTTACAGGATAATTTTGCATATTACTGTCAGTGTATCGTCCATCTTGTGTTTGTTACAGCTACACTTCATTGCTCATGATTCTTCTCCAACCCGGGTATCTGTTACTTCGTTCGATTTGTTAATCATATTGCAGGTTTTCGGTTTATATATCATAAACTGTGGTAGTTGAAACCACTCCTATGACCTACACGGCCGAGGCTGGTGTGCCTTGTATTGAAAGTTCATTAAGGATGTGGTATTTTTTTGGTTTTACCAGCGAGCTGACACTAAAAAATTGAAGAGTGAAATAAAAATGGAAATCCACGTTTTTATTTTGTACAGTCTTGATAGTTTTATGGTTTTCCTGTTTTTCGATCATGTAAATATGTCAACAACAGGAAAATTACAGTGCCATAAATTAGGTGATTATTTTTATTTTTATGCGCTCCTCAGACATTGGGAAGAGATTTATTCTACCCATAAACGAACAGTTTAAGTTGTTGTGGCCTAACCATTATCCAGTAAAATTGTGCATTTTCAAATCCAGTTGCTTCATGTTCAGATGTAGCTTTAAGTCAGTGATGTGTCCATTGCTTGTGTCATGGATTTCCCCCAGCCTCCATCCGGTTTGATTAGTGTAATTATGATTTTTTTTTTTTTTTTTTTTTTTTTTTGATTGGTGTTTTACGCCGTACTCAAGAATATTTCACTTATACGACGGCGGCCAGCATTATGGTGGGTTGAAACCGGGCAGAGCCCGGGGTAAACCCACGACCATCCGCAGGATGCTGGCAGACCTTCCCACTTATGGCCGGAGAGGAAGCCAGCATGAGCTGGACTTGAACTCAGAGCGACCGCATTGGTGAGAGGCTCCTGGGTCATTACACTGCGCTAGCGCGCTAACCGACTGAGCCACGGAGGCCCCCGTAATTATGAAGCTGAGACAGCTAATCATACAACAAAGAAGTCATGGCTATGGCGTTCAACATCATTGAAATAAGTAAATCATTTTACAAGGTAATAATACCTTAACGATATGTTTGTAAAACAGTTCACGTCTGACGAGGGTTATGTACATACATGGTTGCATGTTGTTTTAATTTTTTACTTTTGGTTTCTTCCGGTATACTGTTTAGCACTTTTATGTTTACCATCTCTTCTTGTTATTTCAACAGGTGTAAGATTTTGTCATCTTTAGAAATGTTGCTTGATCATTGTGGTGTGAAATGTTGCCAGGTAACTGTTGGAAACTGTGAGATTAAAATTACCTGTTTGTTTTCATTCCAGGCTTAATGTAGTGCGAGCGGAAAAAGTCTAACCATGGAAACTGTACAGAATTTTGAGAAGGGACGAATCAAGGCCTTGCAGGATGAGCGGGTGTTTATTCAGAAAAAGACCTTCACAAAATGGGCCAATTCATTTCTGGAAAAGGTGAGTTTTCAGTTCATTTTGATAGATAATGCCCATGTTGCATGTTTTATTTGTCTTACAGGGCTTTGACGTTTGATTTGATAGTAGGATGATATTCTATCAGACACAAACAAGTGACCCTACCAGAAGTTAGATTTTTGATTAGTATTTTTCTTCATTAAGATGTCATGGGGGGAGGGGGGAGGGGGTGTTAATAAAGGAGTAATTTTGGGGGAAGGGGATATTAGAGCAAATGCTTCTCTACAGCCATATTGTATAGAGAAGTATGTAGTTTATTTTTGTCCCTATCTAAATCCTCTTTGTAAATAATACTCCACATGTAGAAAATGTATTTCAGAAAACAAATCTGTCTTCTTTTAAAAGGGACATTAAATGTAGATGTTTAGATGTTTTAATACAAGAAATATCAAAAGGCTCACCAGTTATACCCTGGTCAGTCACCTACCTGCTTTCACGTGTATATGTAGCTAGGTTTTCTTACTGTTCAGTGGCACCATAGTTGATAGATATTTTCTGCAGTTTTCTCAGTTTTAGTTCATTATCGCATTTTTAATAGACTGCCCACATATGATACCCTTTGATGTCAATTCCTGAACTACTTCCTCCTGGGCACTTGCTAGTATATACTTACATGATAATGTTAGCTGTGTGACCTTACAAATATAGGTATGTAGGTATTGATTTAAATCATAAGTGAAATGCTTGAGTTTTGTACCCGGACCATCGTGATCAATGGTGAAACATGTGTCGCTGTGAATTTGTCAGCAAAAGTAAAATTTGACTGCACGGCTGTTAAAATACAATATTTTTCTATGTGTTGTCCTGCTTTGATCACTGTTGTTGTTGTTATTGCTGTGGACTATATACACAGTAAATGTTAAGACAAGAACACTGCTGCTATCAATATTGTGTAATAATAATAATAATAATAATAATCTTCAGCATTGGCCTAAACAACATGAGTTTATAGGCTTATATAATACAGACGGATGTTGCAGGTAGAATCATTCATGTTCAGTACGGAGAGTAGAATAACTCAAACTGTATAGAGTTATAAATATAATATTGATACCATTACATATGACATGATGTCTCTTAAATTTGTATTGCCATCATGTGTCAGTTATAGGAGGAAATGGACTAACTTTTCCTAGGGGTTTGTCACTAGGTTGAAAAACAGCACATATTGTGCATACTGAAAAGCTTGTTAACATCTCTGAAGTTGCTTCAATTTGAAGCAAAATCTATAAATTTAGTGTTCTTTTAAAATGGCGTTTACACTCTACATTATTGTTCGTTGTGTTTTGCATTAAGATTCAGTTTTAAACAATTTTTCTATACTATGGATTGCATTTATTTTAATATAATTGTTATACATACCATTAGGACCGTGAAACTAAACGGCAGATTCCGTTGTCATGTAAGTGAAATATTTTTGAGTACGGCGTAAAATACCCATCAGATAAATAGATTAAACAATAAATGGCACAAATGTTAAAGCCATGATCACAAGAAGGATCTGCAGCGTCTCCAGCAAACGTGATGAAAGACCGGTCAAGAGAGCACTGTCTACTGCTTAATGTGTGCCATCCTGGCTACAGTCGAAGCTGGGGAATCTTCAAAATTCCTTGTCTAGCACTGGCATTGAACCAGCGACTTGTGTGGTAGCTCTCATAGGGATCTTAGTGACAATATGCTGTTGAGGATGGTCTGGTGGCTCGTAGTGCGGTCTAACCGTCGTTGAAGAGCTCTTATCTTCCAAGAAAACAGTGGTGCCAATCTACACGTCATGCAGGAAGGCTCATAATTAATTTGCCAAAGTTCAGTGGTTTATTCAGCCTGTGGGCTCTTCAGTTCCCTCCACCGGTAAAAATGACCACACCATCACCGTGTAATTGAAAAATTCTTGCATATGATGTTAAATAACCATTGATTAATCACTGAGTGATATTGTAGAACCCTGTTAATTCATATCCATCACCCCAGAGCTCAATCTTTCACATGACCCCATCACCGTGTAATTGAAAAATTCTTGCATATGATGTTAAATAACCATTGATTAATCACTGAGTGATATTGTAGAACCCTGTTAATTCATATCCATCACCCCAGAGCTCAATCTTTCACATGACCTCATGGGGTTCTATAGTTTTCTCTTTTCCTGTTGGCATTAAGTTGACTTGCTATGGAAGAGTGACGAGAGCCTGCCGCTGTACTGTTTGCCATGTGTTAGCAGCAGCTACACAGGGAATGAAGAATCAACAGAGATGTTGTTTTCTCCACAAATATTGACATTCCTTCCTTGGCCTGACCCAGTGGCAGAGAAATAGAGCTAGTCCTGGCCCTGTCACTAGCAGATCTGATATACACTAGGCACAACAACAACATAACAAAAAGCAGGCCAAGATCATGTACCTGGGCAAAACATGGCCATTTGTGGGCTTTGAGCTACATGTACCTGCTCTCTGATATAGTCCCCCCCCCCCTAAAAATAATATTAAAAAAAAAACAAAACAAGGAATTTCATTAAAACTGTTCATGATTCTTATCAGTTCAGATATTTCTGAGTGAAACCTGTACTGGTCAATTTAAGATATATTAAACATGTTAACAGCTTTTTTTATAAGAAAAATATTTGCATAAAATCAGTTCTGCAATTTAATTTACACTGTTGCAAAATCGAACAAGAATCTTATATAAATATAACTACAGATATCAAAAGAAGATGGATTAGAAACCTTTGAATACTTTTTGTAGATTTTTAAATGAGAATTTTGTTTGAGGTTTACCATCACTAAATGCGGCAAATTATTTTTCCTCATGATGACTGCCTTTCCCTTTTTCGATCAGAACACTCCCAGTGCTGAATTGTTTTTATCCACTCCTACACATTTATTAACAAATTAACGAGAACATATTCTTGTTTTAAGACATTCTGACTTTATAAGCATTTGACCAGATTGCATAGCAAATCATGCGTGAGGTGTAAGTGTTTTAGTGATGTTTAACAAAGAGAGTAAGTGGGGGGAGCGGGGGGGAGGGGATGAAAGGGACAAGGGTTGAGTACAGTTGTGAAAATTTGTCATTCATGCAAGTACATGTTCCATGGGTTAACACTAATAAAACTTCAGCTCAGTGTATTTTTATCTGTCTTGTTTTCAAGTTCACAATTCTTACAGTTTGAAGGAAGAAGCTTATACTGTTACATATATTTTCCCCGGCCTTACGTGGGAAGGTCTGCCAGCCACCTGCAAATGGTCGTGGGTTTTTCCCCCCATGCTCTGCTCAGTTTCCTCACACCATAATGCCAGCCACTGTTTTATAAGTGAAATACTCTTGAGTATAGCGTAAATCACCAACCAAATAAATCAAATGTTAGATGTATTTGAGCTTAGTATTAAACTCTGAGTCTGTACAGTTCAGATAAAATCTCTATTTCCTACTGGATTTGTTTTTTAGCCCATTATCAGGTAAATCCCTCTGAAGAGAGAACATAAATACCTTGCGGGTTACCTAATCTGGGATTAGCGGTAGGCCGAGAAGCTTATCTGCTGACTGCCAAATCTTAACTGTCTGAGGAGATGAGAGGGAGGGATGCTAACCTGAAGGAAATGAGCTTTAGTCAGGCTTGTCAAACTGCCGACAGTGATTAATAGGCCATTGTGAAAGCTTTTGTTATCATCGCCCGTCCTTAGATCTGTGTACGTGTGGAAGCTAACGACCTGTTACCTGAATGACACCTGGGGAGGGAGGTTGTGACACCTCAACTGAGAACACGTCTCTGAATCTAACTTCTAACCTGACTTACCTGTGCTTTTAAAACTCTCAAAGGGCTACTCACATGGTGTTTAGACTACAATTAATGCATTATGTCTTATGAAAACACAAAACTACAACAAAAAGCAGTGTTTTTGAATTAAAAAGGCTTGCTTTAATCAGTATAGTTTAGTGTTGAAATCTGACTTCCACCACTTCCTGGGCAAAGGACAATCGATGAGATATAGGCCTAAAAACCTATACATTTGACATCATGATTTTGCATTGTCAGATTGAAAACATTAAATACTGGCTCCCTAATTCTTCAACGTTTTCTACAACCTCTGCAACCAATATTTTGAAACATTTTGAGAGCACTATGGGGGTTTAGTGAAATAATATGCACAATTTTCTGAAGCTTGCATCATTTGTGGCACAATTAAATGACTTTTGAGTCAAATTCATAGTAATTGGCATGTATAAATTCCACTAAATAAAGTGTTTCAGAGGTAGAAAAGTCTGACAATTTATAGTAACTTACATTTGTAACTTGTCTGTGAAGTCAGAATGTTTCAGTTTGTCTTTATGTTTTGGAGGTAAAAATACAAACGTTTGATTGGCCAGGTATAAATTAGACCTGGGCTGAGATTAGAGATGCTAAGAAATAATACAGGGGATTCTCCCGTCCATTTTGTTTACATGTTCTGTGTTTACATGTATACAGGATATATCTGCCCTCATCAATTGATACTTCTGCCTGATCCAGAACTTAGCAAAGACCAGCCATACATCTTGTGCATTTTAGACAGAGCGGACAAAGTTGTGATTAGACATGCATAGACACGAAGAAATGTCCCAGACAATTTTTGAGAAAGCCTTTTTTAATAATTGTTAATTTTTTTTTCTGTGAGTATCGGGATGTGTACATTTATTTACTAATATCAGTGTTATGACATATTTTATTTTATGAACGGTGATTGATGGATTTTATTTCTTTATTAATATTCCAGTTGGATGATGAAACATCTAAGCTACAATTAATTTGATAATTGTACAACACTTTCACGATTTGTATATCTGTTTTTTTTAGGCTCGACTGGAAATCAAGGACTTATTCCGTGACTTGGCTGATGGGAAACTGCTCATGAAACTGTTAGAAATCATATCTGGAGAACATTTGGGCAAACCAAACAAAGGCATATTGAGGGTACAGAAAGTGGAGAACGTGAACAGATGCCTGGTGTTCCTTAGGTCAAAGGTAAGACCCCCCATCACTGTATGGCTGCAGCAGAAAATGTTCTGTGTATTTATTTATTTTTTATTTTTTTTTTCGTTTCTGTGCTTAACCCAACTTCATTTCTGCACCTTAACTGGGCCTGTGTTTACAAAGTTAGTCTTTAGGTTTTTATCAATCTGGATTACCATTTCTAATAGAGAAAGGATTGAAAGTGTTTCCATTGTCATGTTTGTGTCCAATGAAGAACCAGTGAAATAAATAGATGAAATAATTTTAACCAAAGCCACCAAAAAGCAGGTGAAAACATGTTCAAGCTTTCTGATATACATTCAGATATATAAATTTGCTTCTGGTTTTTGGTGTGGAATAGATCAAGTTCTGATTAAGCAAGTCATTTCACTATCATTACAACTTTATGACAAGATCAAAAAAGGTACTAACTTATTTTACATATAAATACTGACACTAAGGACTTGTAGGTGGCACTCTATCCTTTGTCTTCTAGTGAAAATGAGAGATTATCACAGTTGTAGAATGGTTTAGATGAATGTAGTTGGGCCCCTCGTTAAGTGGTCGGCCATGTTTTACCAGATAGGATGTCAAAAATTTGACTAGCCGATTGACTGACTGACAGTCACAGACACAGTGACAGACAGACAGACACACTGTGTAATAGACATCCGTGTTGCACCTAGAAAAACAAACATTCAAACTATGTATCTTTTCATCTAAGCAGGTACATATTTGATTAATAAAGGGATTATTTTGATTCAATAACCAGGGTAATATTGGTATTCCTGATGTTTAAATTTCCTCTAGGTCTCTCTCTCACGACTGTTCATTGTACCTGACCAGTGTAATGTTTACGTATGGGGTGAGTCAGTGGTGGGGAATGACCAACCAAGAGTCTGATTAAACACTTGAACAAAATTAGGACATGATCCTTACAAAAAAAATAGGACGGATAGTATTAGTGTCCATGGTGAATAGAGTAATGGAGGGAAATATTATTTTTGTGAGTATCATGAGTTGAATTGGAATGGCGACATCTCTGGCCTGCGTGAAGAAACATATGGACAACTGCTCACATCCAAAATAACACTGGGCTTCTGTTCTACTATTGATCAAACAGATTGCACTGTGAAATTTGAATAATACAAACATTGTTCACGTGAGAGGTGAAAGTTCACACACAGTACAGGCACAACACTTCCAGTGTGTTATGTTGTTCAGCTTCACAGCTAGGAACAAAATTTGATGTGCAATATTCTGTTTAATACTTATTTGACAATTTGATAATGTGAATTTAGATGAAAACTTGCTGTACATAGTTGTGGTAAATAAAAGAAATGTAATAACCAATTTTACATCACATTATGTCTTGATATTTCACTTTAATATAAGTGATAAAAATTTCATCAGTTTATGTAGAGATTTCTGAAGGTGAACAAGGGATACTGCTGTGTATATTTCCCCAATTTAACTTGACAAAAAATGATGTTAATTACATTTGGCTCTAAAATTTGTTTTTTACTGTGAATAGAACTCCTACATTTTGCTATCTTTCATACTATTTAGCTCTGACTAAACTGCTCTTAATCTCACTCTAGCGGTTTTTTTGACAAACTATCTTCTAACAGGCCTCATAGGTATATAATTTAACACGGGACATGAATTTTCATTTGAGAGACCTGATTGCACAGCGACACACAAAACCCTCTACACAGGAAGAGAAATATCGTGATTTCGGTTTTTTTTTTTAATGATACAATTCGCATATGTTTAATAGTAAGAACTGTTATGCACCTAGAGGCATGTTTTGTGCTTTGTTTTTAATGTGCTATTCTATCCATGGTACATGTGTTTGATCACCCTCAAGTAGTTTTGTATGTAAGAACATAGAAATAAACATGTGATGCCTCAGGCTGAGGGATTGTACTGCAACAGCTGATCACATGTACAGTGATAAAAACTTGCATTTTCCGTAACACAGGTTAATAAAACTTGTGATTTTTGTATGATAGTGCTTGTTTTGATGCCAGTAGCAGATAAGAGACTGTCATACTGTCATAAGTGAAATATAGTTATAACTTGCTACAAGAATATTGCCTATGGGCAGTGGAGATTATAACCTCCTTGAATGCTACATGAAAGGCAAAAAAAAAAAAAGAGAGAGAAATATCCTGACATCTTTTTTCTGATGTTTCCTCCATTTTTGGTGGAATTTTCGTATAAATTTGTATAAGTCGTATAAGTTAAATATTCTTGAGTTTAGCATAAAATACCAATCAAAGAAAGAAAGAAACTCTTATTACATGTACTACATAAAATTTACTTTTTTTCCATAGGCGGGTCAAGCCTTTGTAAAATGTCTCTTAAACTCTTGTGACACATACTGCACTCTGCACAAACCTTTTCACATTGTATGACCTGTATTACAAACATCAAGATGCTTTTTCATGTGGTTTCTAAGAAGTGTACCGCAACCTGTCAAAGCTCACATCACTGTGACTTTAACTTTAATACACAGTACCATGTGTACAATCCGTTTAATACCATGACTTCAAGAAGACAATGTTTTCATACACAGTACCGTGTGTACACTCCATTTAATACCATGACTTCAAGAAGACAATGTTTTCATACACAGTACCGTGTGTACACTCCATTTAATACCATGACTTCAAGAAGACAATGTTTTCATACACAGTACCGTGTGTACACTCCGTTTAATACCATGACTTCAAGAAGACAATGTTTTCATACACAGTACCGTGTGTACACTCCGTTTAATACCATGACTTCAAGAAGATAATGTTTTCACACTTACTTGACATGAACATAGCTAACAACAGGAACAGTTGTTGAAGAAAATAAACGCTCAACTTTGAAGCGTAAAGAGTCAAGAGTCTTACCTAACCATGTCAGCCATAAGACACTTTGGACACGTAAGGATCCTCCCCCCATAACTGTGGCTGTCGTCGTACACGTGAAATAGTCTTGAGTGCGGTATAAAACACTAATCAAATGAAATAAATAGGCATGAAAGGCAGGAAAGTAAGATATGTTCCTATTTCACACATAAAAAGATACCTTTTTAATTTATGCAACACTTTATTGTATTTCTTCAGCTTAAGGTCAGTGATCATTTGAATCCATTTTGTCTTGCTAATTCGACTTTTGTTTTAACATGAAGAGGTTTGTAGGCTATGTAGCAAGCGTGTATGGTGAATTGATTTTTTTGTTACAAAACCTGGTATTCTCCACACACAAACAACCATCTTAAAAAAAACTAATTCTTGATTTGATAACACAAATCATTTACGGATAAATGAAATTTTATTCTTATATTCCATTCAAAGTTGACCCAGTTATATGTAAAAAGATTGAAGAACCGAGATAATATACTTTGAATCCAGAGTCTTTGTAAAGTGCAAAAAAATACTTGTTTTGTAGCTTCTGCATATAATACAAGTATACAAGTACACAATGTACATGTATGAAGCAAATATTCAAGTACGTAGTGTACATGTATGAAG
This sequence comes from Liolophura sinensis, assembly GCF_032854445.1. Classification (NCBI taxonomy): domain Eukaryota; kingdom Metazoa; phylum Mollusca; class Polyplacophora; order Chitonida; family Chitonidae; genus Liolophura; species Liolophura sinensis. Next base: position 32,524,819 of record NC_088300.1, on the reverse strand, counting down.
CAAATATTCAAGTACGTAGTGTACATGTATGAAGCAAATATTCAAGTACGTAGTGTACATGTATGAAGCAAATATTCAAGTACGTAGTGTACATGTATGAAGCAAATATTCAAGTGTGTGTATGTAACAAATATTCAAGTATGTGATGTACATGTATGTAACAAATATTCAAGTATGTGATGTACATGTATGTAACAAATATTCAAGTACGTAGTGTACATGTATGAAGCAAATATTCAAGTGTGTGTATGTAACAAATATTCAAGTATGTGATGTACATGTATGAAGCAAATATTCAAGTATGTGATGTACATGTATGTAACAAATATTCAAGTATGTGATGTACATGTATGTAACAAATATTCAAGTATGTGATGTACATGTATGTAACAAATATTCAAGTATGTGATGTACATGTATGAAGCAAATATTCAAGTATGTGATGTACATGTATGAAGCAAATATTCAAGTATGTAGTGTACATGTATGTAACAAATATTCAAGTATGTAGTGTACATGTATGAAGCAAATATTCAAGTACGTAGTGTACATGTATGTAACAAATATTCAAGCATGTGATGTAGATGTATGTAACAAATATTCAAGTACGCAAATATTCTAGTGCATGTATGTGCCGTGCCAAAACTACCTGCAAATTGTGTGGACTTGCAGGAAAGGTTTTCTAATAGGAGATATATAAAACAGAGAGAGATACATACAGTTTAGCTTGTATCAATACACATCTTTATCAGAGTGACTATTAGTTTGCTACATTTGTATCTTTGTTTAGAGATAACAGTATGCCGATACTGTGTTCTTGTGGTCTCTTTATAGCCAGTAATTCACACTGTTATTCTTGTGATTAAGTTGTGAGGTTACTGCCGCACCTTGATTTATCTTTATCACTCACTTTATCTAGATTGCTATGCAAGCAAGTCAAGATAACTCTCACTGTGTCAAAAAGCTTTGGAAAAGTTTAGAGCAGTTTATACATTCTGTAAAAATGCCACCTGAATTCCGTAATTTAGACACCTGGATGTCACCTGGATGTCAACAGGTGAAAAATTAAAATAATACGCACACAGAAGTTTCGTCCAGCCAGAAGTCTGACTGTGCATTACTAAGAAGTTAAACAACCCCAAGTGGTCGCTGTGAGTTCAAGTCCAGCTCATGCTGGTTTCCTGTCCGGCCATAAGTGGGAAGGTCTACCATCAACCTGCGAATGGTCGTGGGTTTCCCCTGGACTCTGCCCGGTTTCTTCCCACCATAATGCTGGCCGTCGTCGTATAAGTGAAATATTCTTGAGTATGGCGTAGAACACCAATCAAATAAATAAAAAAACAAAGTGACCCCAAATTTATTCCATGACCAAGTTGCTCATTTTTCCTGATGCTAAGAGTTCTTTTGATCTTAGAAAGTTGTTTTGAGGTTTGCTTGGAAGGTAGAAAGGTGTTGTCATGGAAAAATCCAGATTTCAGCAGCAAAAGTAATATGTTATTACATTTATTTCTCTCTGTTTAATTCTGCACTTTTTGGTTGTTGTCTGCAAATGGAAAAATCTGTGTGATTTGATATCAAATTATAGTTTGTGACAAGAAAGAGAAAAGTCTAGATTTAGGCAGTAGATGATAATGTGCAAATTGTATCCGGATATTAGAACTACCTAAACTGGGATTGAAACTGAAAACCATCTATACCTTTCTCTGTGACAGTGTTTTTTTTGAATAGTTCGAAAATTCTAGACATATTTAGGTACGGTTTTGTGTGTTATGCACCAGCAGCTCTGGGGTAAAATTCCACACTGTTAAAATCCCCATATGCCCTTCTCGTGGGTAACTTGTACCATTGTACCTCCTGTAAATGTATCGTTCCCCCATTGGATAATATCACGTCACATTTCATGATGTTACACGCTTTAATGTCTTAAAAGAAACCCATGCACTATAGCACCCTAAACATGCTACATCACATTTGTTTTTGGTTGGGTCTTAGGTAGTCTCCCCTTTGTGTTGTATGATGTCACATCTGTCGTCTGATTTGACAGTCATTTGTTTTTAGGTCTGTCCAAATACCATTCACGGATGGAAACGTAAAGTCTTGAGTGATGGGTTATCCGGTGTGATAAAACAATTATTGCATGTTTCAGAGTGGAACATGCAATAATTGTTTTATCACACCGGATAACGTGATTTGTCGGCTCTCAACAGCTGATGTGCAACTCGCGCGCACACCAACCAATCACAATTTTCCACTCTGAATCATGCAATAATTGTATAATTTACCCTGAAAGTTTCTAGACCTACCTAGATCCTGTTCTATGTGTTATGCGCCCATCCCATAACTGTGTGCACCTTATGCGCTTACAGTTATACATTGTATGATACTGCAAAAAGAAATGTTTTGGATAAACCTTAAAAGTCATAAAATTATCCATCTCCAATCTGAACCTGTATATCAACATAAGACTAGAAGACAAAAAGAGGTCACCTCCATTTTTTTTGTTTTTCTTTTTTTTTTCTCACAGTAAACCAATTGTCCTGAATATTTTTAAAATCGTAAGCTCTCCAGTCAGATCAGTGTTGTCTTTGTGTGCGTTGATGCAGGTGGATTAGTTTCCTCATATGATAATTTAACTTGGCACTGAGTGTCAAGGTCTTATTCTGATCCACATGGAATTGCCAGTCACCTGCTCAGTTTACAGATGCATATGTATAGTTTCTCATTTATTGTTAAACTGGATCTGGTCTATTCAGCATCACACATATATAACCTGTGCCTGAGTGGTCACCCTCTGTTATTGCTATGCCGAGCAGACATATCTAATCCATCTGTCCATCAGCGGTTTGTGTTCAATCGTAGTTCTGATCTATCCTTTCAGGCTTTTTTTTTTCCATGTCCTATCATTTGTTTCTGTTTCATAATTTGCTTACGATCCATCATTTGTTTCATGATCCATCATTTGTTTCGGATCAGTCATTTGTTTCTGTTTCATCAGTTGTTTTCGATCCATTGTTTGTTTCTGTTTCATTTGTTTCTTATCCGTCAAGTGTTTCTTTGTCATCAGTTGTTTCTGGCCCATCATTCTTAGGGTCGATGAATCGTGGCCAGGTACAGAAGTCATTGCGCCATTCATAGTTGCAGCATATTACATTATGAATCTTCTGGCCATTTCAAATATTCCATATCTAAGCCACAGTAAGTTATGTTAGAAATTTTTAAAAAATCTTATTTGTTTTCCAATTTTCAGGTACATTTTGAGAACATTGGAGCAGAGGACATTGTAGATGGCAATCCTCGACTTATCCTGGGTCTCATCTGGACCATTATTTTACGCTTCCAAATTCAAGATATTGTGGTTGAAGTGGTATGTAGCTAAAAACCTTCTTGAAGTAAAAGTAATGTTACAGTTATATTAAACATGCGGAATCTTCATGACCTGGCCATGTAATGGGTTCTGTAGGCAGACGTTTTGCTCTTGCTCAGTTACTGTTTCTGGAAGCTTTGAGTTGTTCCCCATGTTCAGGCCAGGTTCATCCCACTCATAAATCTCATTCACACCATACATGTTTGAAATATTTATTTATTTATTTGACTGGTGTTTTACGCCATACTCAAAAATATTTCACTTATGTGACGGCGACCAGCATTATGGTGGAAGGAAACCGAGCAGAACCCGTGGGGAAACCCATGACCATCCGCAGGTTGCTGGAAGGCCTTCCCATGTACGACGTTTTGAGATAGTTTGTGTATGAAGAATGATGACAGAAGAATACATTTTCATTCTGATTATCTGCATAATTATGGTTTTGTTCAAAAAAGAAATTCTGGTACACATTCTCATTGGAACATGAGCAATTTGCTGCATTCAGACCAGAAAACCAACTCGATGCAAGTATCACCTCATCTTTAGAACCATATTTTCTTTGATCTTCTCTGTGTCATGATGATTGTTTTTTTTTATTCTCTCCATTAACTTAGGATGAGGAGGATGAAGACAGTGAGAAGAAATCTGCCAAAGATGCTTTACTGCTGTGGTGCCAAAGAAAGACTGCTGGGTGAGGCTTTTACCATGTGTTTACATCCTGACTTTTAGCTTGATAATACCCATCTTGTAGATCTTATAACTTCATCTGATTCAGCAGAAAAAATATTACACACAGATACAGTTAAATCCTAAACAGGAATTTTTAATTGTGATTTTTAGATTTTTTCGAATGTAATAATCTTTTGAATCTGCTATGTAGGTGTCATTCATGGATCCACTTCAGTGGTTTGTATAAATCCTGCTCCTGGATTACATTTAGACGTTTCTGAGGTACCTGGCACACTAATATAGAAATTTACTCTATCCGCAAGCCACCTCATATAAGTGAAATTTTGCTGTATGTGAAACACCATTCAAAGCAATAAACTGGTATTCTGTCTTGCATCAGCAATGTTGTCGTCATTTGCTGTATGAGTTATCCCCCCTTAATCCACTTGTTACAGAGCTATGTCCTTTGAAATAGGTACCAAATGGGGAACTCATTCCCACATGTATCAAGACGGCCCAAGCCTGTGAACTCATTTGTTCTTTCCTGTATTATGTCAGAATTTTCAGCTTACGTGTGCTCATAAAAGATACATGAAGTACATACGCACTGCAGCGTCCCGACAGAAAACGATGCATGCTACGTGTACCTGGTGTGTAACTCGTCCTCGAGTCTCCCATTGTAAAAAATGGAAGTCAGTGCTCTGTTTTGTCTTTATTTTAGATACCCAGGTGTTGATGTCAAAAACTTCACAAGCAGCTGGAGGAACGGCCTGGCTTTTAATGCACTTATACATGCCCACAGGTAAGAATCAGTTGATGTAGTGTCATCTCCTGTGTTCGACCTAACATTTCATCCAGTTTGCCAAAATTCAAGTCTTCAAACGATCTGAAAAAAGTTGGATGCTATTCTACTGGAAATCCAAGTTTTTAGCACCAAAGTGATACTTTATGAATGTATTGGATCAAATATTTGTGGAAGATACCTTTTCAATAAGTTTTGAATTATGCAAATTTTCCTTATAGTTTTACTTTAAATATGTTGAATTAAGTCATAACACACCACAAGAAGATGTAAAAAAATTAAGACTTAATGGCTAATAAAGCCGAACTAATGTTTAACAGATTCTTTATGTGTAAGCCTGGCTTAAAAACCATCTCATTTTTGTTCCATACCAGGCCTGACCTGATCAACTATGACGAATTGGTTCCTGAAGATCACATAGGCAATCTCAATAATGCTTTTGACGTAGCACAGGACAGACTTGGCATTGCCAAGATCCTGGATCCTGAAGGTAAAACTATATAATTCCTTTGGTAGTGGCGAGGTATTCTGTTAAAGTGCCTTATCTTAAAGTGCTGTAAAGGATTTATTTCATCAATAAAGTAAATCTCTAAAGCAAATCGATAAAGACATTTTAAATTTTGAGCATGCAAGTCTTTGAGGAAGAGAAGAATTTTTTTTTTTTTATTAGAAAATTTTGAACCTAAATCATTGAAATTATGCCATTTCAGTGTTATTCAGTAGAGCATGTCTGAATTTTATGATCAAATGTTTTAAATGCACCTGTCTTATGTATTTGTAGATGTCGACGTAAATAGGCCAGACGAGAAGATCATTGTGACCTATGTGGCATCTTACTACCATTACTTTGCCAAGATGAAGAGTGAGAAAACAGGAGGAAGGAGAATAGCTAAGGTAGGGTGGTGATGATCTCCTAGGTGATGTAAGTCTTTGCACATGGCCTCTCAGTGAGATGCAAGGCTCACTGGCTCACATGGTTATATGCATGCTTACTCCCTGCAACAGTAAGCCCCTTGACCAATGAGGTTAGGTGCTCAAACCCAGCTCTTATTGTTTTGGCTGTATCTTTAAGCGAGGAATTTTGCCAGGTACATGGTCAAGGTTGGAGGTTAATCTGGTTTCCTCTACTCATAAACCAAGATGTCATCCTATAAGTGAAAAAAATTTTGAGTATGACGATGAACATGTATTGAATAATTGTGTGGCAGTTTGTAGGTCTACAACTGGACCACTAAACACCTATTGAATAATTGTACAGCAGTTTGTAGGTCTACAACTGGACTACTAGAAGGAGAAGTGATGTTGGCAGGATTTAAGCTTTAATGTTCATAGTTTTCTTCTTCATAGTCTTGAATTCATTTCGTCTATGTACTTCTGGTTCAAAACATTTTCCATTTGCTTAGTCAGTTCCCTAATCAGTTGATTCTCTAAAAGCCTTAGTCAGTTGATTCTCCATTTCCGTAGTCAGTTGATTCTCCATTTCCCTAATCAGTTGATTCTCCATATCCTTAGTCAGTTGATTCTCCATTTCTCTAATCAGTTGATTCTCCATTTCTCTTATCAGTTGAATCTCCATTCTCCAAGTTGGTTATTCATGTATGCAGGCATTTTGATTCTCCATGGGGTATGTTTCTTGATTCTCCATATCTCTATGGAGTTGATTCTCCATACATGTTGTGATCAAATCAGTTAATGATATTTATGTGCACAGGTAATGGCCCAGGTTATGGATGTAAGGAGAATGCAGGAGGACTATGAAGCACTGACTACACAACTCCTCGAGTGGATTAGACAGAAAATCCAGGAGCTCAACAACAGACGATTCCCAAACTCTCTGAGGCCATTCAGAAGAGCTGATCAAATTTAAGGATTATAGAACTGTTGAAAAACCACCCAAGTGAGAATACAAACAATTTTCTCACTTGATCGTTCAGAATTTATTTTCTGTATTGCGTACAAGCATATGGGTTATTTATATTTACAAAACTGTTTTTAAAAGCTTGCAAGTAAGAATGCATTTTTCTCAGTCAATCATTCAAACATATTTACCATTTTCTTCACTATGTATCAACAAATGACAAGGAAAATTTATAATTACAGAACTGTTGAAAAATCAGAGGACATAAACAAATGACTTTCTTGGATTTACGATGTTGTAGTTGCCTTTATTTTCTGCTGGAAGGGGCCTCTGTGGTTCAGTTAGTTAGCCCGCTGCGCAGCGTAATGACCCAGAAGCCTCTCACCAATGCGGTCGCTGTGAGTTCAAGTCCAGCTCATGCTGGCTTCCTCTCCGGCCGTAAGTGGGAAGGTCTGTCAGCAACCTGTGGATGGTCGTGGGTTTCCCCCGGGCTGTGCCCGGTTTCCTCCCACCATAATGCTGGTCGCCGTCGTATAAGTGAAATATTCTTGAGTACGGCGTAAAACACCAATCAAATAAATAAATAAATATTGGTGATTAACACTAATGTTTGTGAATTGATGTTTATTTTAGATACCGAGAAAAGGGCAACATTGAGGCTCAGTACTTTAACATTCAAGCCAAACTGAAAGCCAATGGTCAGAGAGCATACATTCCCCCTGAAGGTATCTTGGTTCACGACATTGAGAGCGCATGGTCAAGCCTCGAGAAGGCAGAGCATGGCCGGGAAGTAGCACTCAGGGAAGAATTAATCCGGTAGGTCAGAGGTTATTTCCTGTACAGTCCCAGTAAATATTTCTACCAGGATTATATTAGGCCAAGACTCAGAATGACTGGAACTCCTTCAGTCAGAGAAAAGGTATAAAATTTAAAAGTGAAAGAAAGTAGATGGTAGATAGCTTATTAATTTTTCCAAACTTTCAACATGTGTCACATTAACTTCATCTCCATATCTTCATAACTTCTAGAATAAACAGGGAACTTTTCTTTTATCTTTTGTTTTCAATTTTGTAGTCTTTATAACATTAGATTTGTTTTAATTTAATTTAATTTAACATCAGTAAGTAAGACACTGATAACCTGAGAGGGGAGCATTTCTTTTGACCATTAGATGCTCTGTTACTCATATCATATTTGTGTAGCTTCATAGGCAGTCAGGAGTAACATTCATGTAAAAATATTCTTCCTCTTATTTCAGACAAGAACGACTTGAGCAGCTGGCTCAGAGGTTTAGGAGAAAGGTAGGTGATGTTTTTTTTTTTTTTTTATATTCGTCTGTAATGAAAAAGGGGTGTTACAGTATGGGGATGCCCGTCTGTCCATCCATGCATGAACATTCTTGCGTTACGACATCTACAGAATTGCTTCAGGGGTGATCAGATTTCTCGACTCTTTGTCTCCACCACCAGAGTTGAGGCTGATTGAAAACCAATAACATTGCTTCAATATTCACAGAGTTATGCCCCTTTTGGGATGCACAAATTCTGATTGCCTGTTATACATTGTATCATTTGCAGCTTGCATATCTTTTACATGTACTGTGATTGTTAATGTGAGGTGAAGAATTTAAAACTTACAATTTAAGAAAATGAATGAAGTATGTGAAAATTTAGCAGATATTCTCTTGAAGGATGTGTTTTTCTGTTGAACTTAGAAGTTGAGACAGTTTCGAGAAGACAGAGGT